>NC_088381.1:146672023-146977976 GCF_037993035.2 Macaca fascicularis | reverse complement strand
ACTCTCTGGTCATCCATGTACTCTTTCTGCTTTGGAAATAAGTAAATCCAGGCTCACACCATATGGCATAATAGGCAAAAGGTCATGGACTTTAAAATCCAGTTTAATCACTTACTAGTAATGTGACCTTGGGCTGGTGATATAAACTCTAAACCTCAGTGTCCCCATCTGCATAATGGAGATATACATTTCTACTGCATCATATGGTGTGAGGATTAAATGAGAGAACATACGCAAGACCTATAAAGTCACCTATGAAACAAAGATAACAATATCTATCAGGTAAGGTTGTAGTCACAATGGAGATACAACCTGCCAAGTCCTTAGTGTATGCCATCATCAAAGAGACTCTCAATAAAGGTCATCAGCAATTCTGCTGGAAAGGACAATAATCAGGTTTCCTCCTCTCACTTAGGTTGAGTGTACAGTTTATGAGGAGTCCAGAAACAAGATGCATTACGGTAGTGTGCCACACTGACACAGTTGTTTTGTATGCCTCTCTTGTATAATGTGGAGGAAAAGGACACAAGAACAATAATGGTAAGTTCACTGTAATGTCTGTCTCTCTTATTATTTTCCATAATAGAAATCATTTTGAAGAACTTATAGTAGGTCAAATACTATATTTTATAACATAAAATACAATGGAGAATTTGATACAATCTTTAGTTTGGGAGAAAATGAGGTGGAGGACAATATTCATCATAGTAAAGACAATTGTGGTATTAAAATTTCTTTTACCTACTAAAGGTGTTTGGCTAATTCTAACTCTGTTCTAAAATACTTTTAAAGAATCTTGAGATTTTCAAGGCATCTGAATCCAATACATTGATTGACTTTCTCAAAATAGCCAGCACTTAGCACCCAGATCCAATGGATCCTGGATACCCTGACCACTTGTTCACCATCTGGGCAGAGGGGCACCTTACATTTCTAGAAACAAGTCATTAAACTTCAGAAATAAAGCCTGCTAAGAGAAGTTATAATTAAAGGTGGAATAGGAAGATTCTAATTTATCACCTAATACAAAAAAAGACTTATTCTTTTTATTTCATAGTTTACATCATCTGCCTCACACCAACAGGTCAATCTTAATATTTCTTTTATAGTTCTGCAGCTCCTTTCTTCCATGAATAGGATTTTAGGGAATCTCTTCCCTTCCACTAACACCTTTCTTAAAAACAGAAAGGAATTAGAAAGTTACTTCTGAATGTTCTGTAGAAACTGTCATTCTACCAGAGGTACACTGATACAAAGACTGCACTGCTCAGCAAGGCAACCTCCCCCCTGTGGATCACGGGAGTACCATGGAGAGCTCCTATCTCCTCTCTTGACCTAGAGAGATGTAGATTCTGACCTGAAACCAGGGAAGTTGGTAAACTTCTTCCTTGATATTTTTTGTCATAATATGAAAATATATGTGCTACTAACCAGAACAACAGTGTAGCAGTAGAGAGGGGGTGTGCAGCAAACAGGAGAAAGAGTTCACTTTCTTTCTAGTTCTTTGAGATTTCATGCAAAAGGGAAACTTGTTTACCTCCTTGGCCGGGTAAAGTAACAGGCACTGGGGGCGTGTCTCTTCCCTCTGTCTTGGAATATGTTGCTCCACTCCTGACTCTGCTGTCTGTTTCTAGTGTCTGTCTGCATCATCCCTTCTCCATTCTAGTGTCAGAGTGATCTTGATAAAATGAAAATCTAACCCAAATCTCTGTCCTCGTTACAGCATCCTTGGGATAAAGTACAACTCCTTACAGGAAAAGTCTGTCATTACCTGCCTCTATCCTACCTCTCTCATTTTATCATCTATCATATCCCCACACGCACATTATTTCGTCCACATTGAGCTTCTTGTAGATTCCCAAATAAGCCAAGTTCTCGAATATGCTTCCATCATTCATCCATCTAAAACTTACTTGTCCTTCAGACTCAGCTCAAACTCTCTCTGAGAAGATATCCCCTGAGCGCTCCCCATGACCACCACGACCCTACATGATCCAGTGTCTTCCTTCATGCTCACATGGCAGGATGCATGTCTCTAGGATAGCAGTTTTCACTTTGCATTGTAAGTATTGGCTGATCATCTGTGGAATTCTTTGAAGTTAGAGACCGCATCTCATCTGCAGTATCCTAGCAGCCCTAGTACCTAGTCCCTGACACACAGGCATAGCTGACACTAAGTTCCTGTTAAATTGAACAACACACTCACTGGAGAAGTTAAAAATGTTTAAATACAAATAAAACACTACCCCAACCACACAATAACAAGAGGACTTAAGCTACTGACTCATCTAGACTCATTATGTCACTTCTTATACCTCATTGTTATATTTCCTTCTGAATACATTTTTGTCTAGGCTTCCGACTGCCTCATTTCTTTGTCATATATCTTCACTACCCTTCGTACTTCATGGTAATTAGTACTATCTGTACTCACAGGTTGTAGCTGAAAAAGCCAGCTTGTGAGTAATAGTCCATACCCCAATGTTAGGAAACAAAAAACTAAAAGCTTTTCCTATAAAACAGAGAAAGAGTAGGATGGCCCCAAATAATTAAAAAGAATAGTAGCTCCACAAACAAAGAGACTGTCAACTCGTTACAAGAATGGAGGAAAGTTCGTGCCAATGGAGTAATAATGTTAAAATCATATTGATGCCTAGACTGCTTCCATAAAAGGAAACATCAAGATATTCCAAACCACTCTGTCCCTAAATCTGTATCTACACTTTGGTAAATAATTTACTTTAGGATGGAAATCAATCACTCAGTTCTCCCTACAAACCATCATTCCTTTGGATGAGAACTTCCAGATTATTTTGCCATGTCTGGATTCTCTAGGTTAGAGGATATGCTAAGCTCTGGGAATTCAAAATCCATATAGTTCTTACCCTGAGTAATAGTAAAGTCATGGAGGAGATGTAGTTGTCCAGTTTAATCCGCTAAATCCAGTCCTAAAGAGCTTCAACTTCCTTGGATTGTCTTGCATTGCAGATGGAATCCTGTCCCCTTCTCTCTCCCTTCCATTTGCAGAATAATATATAGTGGATCTTTCTTGACAATTAAACATAATGTCTAAAACAACAGTATTGCCACAAGGGCCCTCTATACTTTGAAACTGAAAGCTATCGTAAAGCTTCTTCTGACTTTAAGTCCTAACTAGTGTATATTCTTTTATTTAATTTAAATATATATTAAAATATATGTGAACCTGCTAAGAGGCAATAAAGAAAAACAAAGTTATGGTAAAATAATGAGAGAGAGTCTTTATTGGTGGATATCTTCTGGAGAGATAGGTGCTTGTACTGGTTAGTTACATGGTGTATAACAACTAAGTCACAGCAAAGTCAATGATTTTTTAGATGAAAAGTAATTTTTTGAATGTTACCTTTGCCTTAACCACTTCTAACAACTTGGACTGATTGCAAACTCAACAGAGGTCATGAGGCCCAGTCTCCTGTTTGACAATCAGGCAAAAGACAGCTAAAATGCTTGTTCCTCCTTTGTTATTCTGAGCCATAGCAGCCTGGCACAATAGGATCAGTGGGCCATTACTGACTTTGTAAGATGCCTCTTTGAATAGTGGACAAAGCAGTTTCTGCAATAGACATTCACTAACATCTCACATGCAGTATTTTATAGGGTATTCAGGATTAAAATGACAGATCATCTTCTTCCCCCAAGAGTACTTTTTTCCTGAGATCACAAAACAGGAAATTAAAGTGCTCAACCAAAATCCCCAATAGAAAATATAAATCTCTGAAACATTTTAATGACATTGATGTCTCCCAAATGCCCAGAAATATTTAAAACTTTAAAACTAGTTAAGAGAAAATGACATTCTCTTTCATAAAGCCCAAGCACTTAAATGTCCTGCTCTAGGAAATGACCTCCCTGACCCAGCAAATAATAAATTAAGGGCTCAATTGGCCCTTTTTTTTCCTTCCAAGTTCTTTCCTCTATCTATGGTGAATAAATTAAGAGGAGCCAACCCCTCCATGGCAACTGCTTGGAGAGGTATTCATCATTTCCAGAGTAAATTAATGTGCTTGTGGGTAGTCACAGTATGGGATGCTGTCAAACCTCTTTGGTACCTCCCCAAAATGGAATCATGTTTCTTTCCCCATGAGGTCTCCTCTTGATAGCTATTTTTCATGCATTGATCTGGGTTATCTGTCACCCTTTCAGAAGAACACAGGGTTCAGCCACCTCCCCACAATTGCTGCTGTCCAAGAGGTGTGACAGCTTGAAGATCTCTAAAGAAAAGATACCAAGGGTTACACAGGGCATCTTTCAGTCCAAAGTGGTAATGGGAACAAGAACCTTCTCTACCTTGCAGGTCAGCTTTGGTCAACGCAACTTTGTTAGCAAAAGAACAGAAAAAGCGAAAACAATAACCAGAGGTTAGTAAGAGGTAGAATAAACCAGGATAACATTACAGAAATGAAAACGCAATCTGCATAACCAACATCACTCAGACAGACAATTGAAACGCTCTACAGGTTCACCAGAGACAGCAAAGACGGGGATGGGGATTGGGGCAGGGTGGACGCGCAGACTAGGGACAGAGCCGGCCTCCTCAGAGCCAAGTCAGCAGAGCAGGGCAGGGGCGCATCAGACTTGACAAAGCACAGGCAAAACAGGCAACAAGAGCCTTCTCACATCCACAGCCAACCTCGGGGAGTGCATGGTCAGACTGAAAGACACGTGTGTGCAATCAGATGGAGCCCACAGAAACAATTCTAAACATTAGGAGCTGAGCATGGAAGAGTCACTTGAGTGTACCCCTTGTGCCCTCTTGCAAATGCCACCCAGGAATTTGGCACCAGAATTAGACATTTGGATCATGGTGATTTGGGAACACCAAAAATCTCAATTTGTTTAATTTTAAAAATATATCCAAACCCAAATAGTTGTGGGCAAAAGGGCACCAGATTAATGTCATTTTTATTTATTCATGCCAGTTTCAAAACAAAGCACGTGTATTTCTTTCAGATGTTTATCATCTGCAATTGTTAAACCACATTTCTAGCTGATCATGCCTTGGCCTCTGCAGCAAAGCTGGCCTCAATATAGGAAGATACATTTACCAGTCAAGTATTAAATCAGGTATGATTAAAAAAAAAAAAAAAAAAAAAAAACCCCTAGCTTAAATTGAGAGGTATCAAGTTACAACTAAATGTTGACTAGGAGTTGCCCAGAAATTGCACTTCATATCTAAATTATACATTTTGCATCTATCAGAGACATAAAATCAAATATTAGTTTCAAGAATTTTTTCCTTTTTGCTACTCATGCTTGAGAGCTGAAGAGTAGTAAATTACTATGTTTTTAAATAATTTTGCTAGCACTTTGGGAGGCAGAGGCTGGTGGATCACCTGAGGTCAAGAGTTCGAGACCAGCCTGGCCAACATGGTAAAACCCCATCTCTACTGAAAATACAAAAATTAGTCAGGTATGGTGGTGGGCACCTGTAATCCCAGCTACTCGGGAGGCTGCGGCAGGAGAATCGCTTGAAGCTGGGAGGTAGAGGTTGCAGTGAGCTAAGATCATGCCACTGCATTCCAGCCTGGGTAACAAGAGCGAAACTCCATCTCAATCAATCAGTCAATCAATCAATAAAATAAATAAAAATAATTTTGGACTCTTTCACCTTTTATTTTACCTGCTGTCATGTGTCTGATATAATAGGGAAGGTAATACATTTACTAACTAGGGATCTTAAAGTGTCATTGTCGATGACTTTGATGGAAACATATATTAAATGTAGATAGATACAGATATTTATCTATCTCTCTCTCTCTGTGTATATAAATATGTTTATCTGTGTATTCTAGATTTGCTAGAATAAAACACATCTTGAGGAGATCCTGGTCTTAGTTCTTAGTTATAAAACCTCATCCCCTACTTGTTTACTATTCTATACAAAAGAAATGATAAATTAAGAAATGTGTTCTGTTTCCTGTGGTCCTCATACTACCTAACGCTCAAAGACCTTCTTGGGGGTCTCGTGCTCTACACAAGAGATTCAGGATACAAATCATGCCTTTTTGCAGCCTCTCCAGTGTTTTGCACTCTCTCTTTACCTCCCCACCATCTTACACAGAACCCTAAAATGCTCCTGGGATCTCTTGCAAGGGCTTACTCACAGTGGTACAAACTTCCAATGACAGTAATTTATGCCTTAACCCACTTTGGGCCATTTTTCCTGGCCACTTAGGCTAATTATCCAAGTCATTTGTGTACAATCAACAAGGACTTTCTTCCCTCAGCACTCACCCTCCACTTCATCCCACCCAGCGGGGTAGGCATAATGCTCAGTGGGTAACCGTTGTAATTATCTCCATGGCAATAGAGTGCAGTGCTATTAGGCTCATGGGACTCACCATAGATTCAGATGGTGGAGCCATCAAGCCACAATATCCGGTCTTGAACAATCAACCATACTCAGAAGAAGGTCGGAGCCCTCTGTAATGCATGTGATGAGTAATGCCAAACTGCACATAGAGCTGTACGTAGGGATAGGGACATTTTCCCCAACTCGTTATGTAATTTCTTTTTGCTGACGCTCTTACTGCTTCTCTTAAAACTCTCTTAAGTCAGGTCATTTTCCCTTTATATTATATGTTTTAGTACCCTTTTATAAAGCTTAGACCTCCTTTTAATCCAATACTATAGCTTTATTTATTTACACCTTTTTATATTCTGTATACCTGTACTATCAATACAGCAGCCATTGACATGTGTATTGAGCACTTTAAATGCATGTAGCCCCTGGGTTGAGGTGTACTGCAAGTATAAAATGCACACTCAAGTTTAGAGGCTTAATATGAAAAAAAAAGTGTGAAATATTGATAATTTTATCTTGATTACATTCTGAAATAATATTTTGGATATATTTTGTTAAGTTGAATAAAATACAAAATTACAATAAATTTGACCTTACTTTACACCTTTTTAAAATGTAGCTACTAGGAAATTTATAATTGCATGTGTTACATATATATCTATTGGGCCACCTTGACATAGAGTTTAATGGATGATTCCTGTTAACTTTTCAATCTGAAGAACTGATGGCATGATAAAAAATATGTAACATTTGACCAGTATCTTATGCTTTCTAATATGTGCTCTTATATTGTGATTTGACTTCATATGATTAATTATTCCAGGATAAATGGAATTACTGCCATTCCACAATCTTCTAAACTACTATATTCAATTTAATTCCAAATGCTACATCTATCCCAGGATTGCCCTTTAATACACAAAAGAACTAAAAGCAAGCCAAGGAGACAAAAATCCTTGATTGAAATTGTTCATTTCTAGGAGCAAAATGGCTGCTTTAAGGGCTTAGTGATTCCTAACCTCCTGTCCCTTTACACACACACACACACACACACACACACACACTACATACTACAAACACCATATTTGGCCAAGAGAATTTAAGAAATATTTCTGGATAAAGGAAAAATGGAGTGGGTTATAGGAATGAATACTCTTATTACTAGCGCAAAACACAAAAATAACTCTCAGGCAAAGGGAAACAATTTCCATAACATCAAGTCAGCCTGAGAAGCTGACAGGAAGCTTTTATAAAAGTGTGCTTTATGACAATGAGTGAACCCAGATGGAAGCTGTTTAAGAACAGAAGCGATACATGAAGTTGAACACAGAAGAGGAATGAACAGATTTGATGTGGTAAATTAACAACTGATACAAGGAAACACAATATATTGCACAAACACAGGACCATAAGGCTCAACCAAAAGGCTCAAAAAGAACAAAAGGAAATAATTACATAGATCCTCGGTCAGGCAACTTCTTTGCCTTTCAAGTGAGGTAAGAGTCACGTTTTCAGCCAACCCAAGGCTACTAGGGAAGGCTGAATCTGTTCACTTCTGCCATCTGCTGGTTAAAACTAGATTGTTTACACTGCAAAGAATTGCTGGATTCAGGAAGACCTGTAAAATTCATTTAATATCTCAAGAGACAGTGGATCATCTATAGGAACAGGCTGAGCATGGTTTGTTGTGCTGCATGGGTAGACATGCAGTATTATTAGATGTTTGACATAAAATACTATTTGTAAACAATAATCCTACCATTTGTAGAGTACCTACCACATATCAGGCATTTTATATGTATTTCTGATTTCCTTACATTCAAGGTAAGTTTTATTGCCCTCTTTTATAGTTAAGAAAGATATAGCTTAGAGACGTTACATCACCTTCCAAATGTCACATAGCTAACAAGAGCTACTACCTGGAGCTGAATCCAGGTCTTTCTAACATCAAAGCCCATAATGTTCCATTATACCACACTAAAGAACTGCCTAACAATGCCTGATAACTAGTAAGTACTTAATAAATGTTAGTTCCCTTCCATCATCATGGCATTTGGACATCGTTTTCCTATCACCTACTAGATTTGCATTAAATAATGCAGTCACTACCAGCCAAAATAAGACACATTTTATTAATTAGTGACACCTACATAAAATCTCTGGTTTCCCCTCATCACGTATTAAAGTATAAATAAAAGTCCCCAGTGCTCTTTCAGCCATTCTGGAAGCCAAGGTACACACTGGAAGAAGCCTGATGTCAATGCCAGGGAAGTTTTGTTTTAATTATTTCTATTGGCAAGTATGTGATACTCAGAAAACATCTGCCAACATACATTCCTGGAGCCTGTGGCACATGTCTTGACATACTAAACCGGTGACAAGAGGACACTGATGGTGATGCAATGTCACATTGCAAATGAGAATGAGACAGGACTGGTCAACTGAGGAAGGAGGCACTGGCAGAGGCAGCAAAGAGGGTTGGTGCTTGCAACAAGGCTGTAGCTTAACAAGAAAAAAGAATAGGTTGTACCTTCACAGCCACGCTCGATCTGTCCGCTCCGATGAAGGGCATCATTGATGAGGTCTGGCAGGCGTCCATTCAAGTCCACTGATGCCAGACAGCCCTGAAACCCATCTCGAGAGGCCACAAGCTTTGGGAGGTTGCTGTACATGCCTTGGGCCAGACCAGCCACGTAGAGATCACCTGGAAAGGAAAGTCAGTAGCAAAAGAGAATGAGTAAAGGATGTGTTCACTATGTCAACTAGTTTGATACACTTGAGATAATTCATCAGATAAGGGATAAGACAGCTGGGGGGAAAACAGCATAAATGAGATAAGCACCAGAGTTTCTATCCTGCAAAAAAAGGAAACCAACATTTATTACGTGTCATTCATTTTACATATATCATCTCAAAAATTTAATCATCATAAATGGAGTAAAGATTAACAATACTGTCAACAAAGCAAGCATTTATTGAGTGCTTTTCATGTGCTTGTTACCAATAATATGCTGAGGGTTTTACAGACATTTCATCAAAACTTCTAACAACCTACAGAGAAACTAACAATTATCATCTTCATTTTGCAAAGAAAAGTAAATGTAAGCTGAACAAGGGTGAACACATTTTACCCATGACACCAGACATTAAATGATTCAGCTGAAATTCCAAAGCCTATATTCCTTCCTCTGTATTACGGCCCCTCCCACACTTTGCCAATTATCCTGTCACCACTCAGCCCCCACAGCATGACATTCCCAAGGTTATCAGAGAAAATGAAACATTCCTTGATGAGTCGTCTAAGCGAAAACAGAATAAATTGCATTACAGAATAATTCAACATTGTTAAAACAGGATATGGATGATGTATCAAAAACACGTGGCACTCCGAACCTGTGGTTTGCCTCTGGAAACAGTCTATCTATTGTAAGAAAAGCTCTATTAAAAACTAAACTTCTTTACAGGGTTTACCTTTCAAATCCAGGTTTTTGGCACCATTGATCACCTGAGTGACCACTTTGGTGTCCACTTTCAGGCTATGAGTGTTACTATTGTCCCGAGTGATGACGACATTGTGCCACTGGTTGTCATTCAGGGGGCGATCACTGTTGCCTTTGATCACATTGGGACCGTTTCCGAGGTCAAAAACGTAGTGTATATACCTAGGAAGAGGAAAAAAAAAAAAAACACCCAATAATTGGAAAATCCCTGAAGTGGTTTAATGGCTATGTGTGTGTAACTGACAGAGGGCTTCAAATCCCCCATGCTAAACTGGCATAATGCAGGAATGATTTAAATCTTGATATGAGATTACAAGAATAGTCAGATTTTATTCTATCATGCTTCACTTTAATTCCATACTCATCGAGTCCATTTCATTAACACTACCTAGTAATACTCTGCAGATTCAAAGTAGCACAGGTTGTACACTACAAAACGCAAGGGGGTGACCTTTAAGTTCATAGTCAACCATTAATCTGTTTTTGTTTTTGTTTTTTGTTTTGACTGTTTTCTAATACATGGTAGTAAAATGTCTTGAAGAAAGGGCAACTTCTAAAAACTTGCATATATGGGCTAATGGTAGGATTAAAAATATCTATGTTTCATCTTTTGTTATAAATTGGGTGGTTGTAGTTAGCAATACTCAAGGATTAGATGCAACACAAATCATAGTCCTCTTTTGCAAAAATAAGCTTTTCTTCTATAGTTTTAAAGGGCTAGATTTCATAGTAAAAAGTCTGTTAGTGTTGAGTTAGTGGAAGACCTTTAAATTAAAGCACGAGTCTCTCTCCTTTTCAGACCTAATAATTTTACGGATCTATTTAATCAAGGAAGATGCTGGAATGTCAGGAATGGAGGGTAGGGAGTAGAATAGACAAGTTACTTTTATGCCTATATTTTATGTAGAGCTTCAGCAGATTAAAGGTGTCCAACATAAGTCATGATCCCTTCTACTTACCCCTTTACAAGCTCAACTGCAATGAAGTCATTGCCATCACCACTATTGAAAAGAATGAAGCCATCTGGTGAGGTGGTCTTGAACTGGAAGAAGAGGTGCATGGAGGTATAAGCCTGAAGGGTGGCAAGGCTCAGGTAGCTGCTCTTGGTCTTAAAGGTGACAGGGTCGGCGATGATGTTTCTCAGTCCAAAACGAGCCTTCAGCTCACAATAATCAATGTCACCATTTTTGCACAAGTCAATGTAGAGAAGGCCATTAAACATGAGGCTCTGCAGATGGCCAATGAAGCTGGAGGGGACAACGGAGATGTAACGTTTCTCAGTCATGATTCCTGTTTCAATGTTGTGGAACTCCAAACGGGTATGGTCTCCCACCATTGTACCTGTGGAAATTGTAAATGAGGTACAAACAGAAAAAGTTACCATCATTCAGCACAGCACCCTCAAGTATATTTTTTGGGTGTAACTCATTTCCACACAGAATATTCAGTTTTCTTGGGTGAGTTCCAGAAAACCAAATATTCAATATGGTAGATACCTTACTTGGCCTCAATCAGGGCACTGAGGACTAGTGTTGCCCAAATTACATGTCCTGAATCCCATGCTCTCATGCTGCTGCTCAGCACGGCTTATCATGTAAGGGGAAATATGAGGTCATGAGTAACCCAGGCTAAAGGATAAAATTATTGGTATTCTCCATTTAGGAGAATCACTGGACACTAATACATACTATAAGAAGAGAGGTCTTTTTGCTCTGACCCTTGTAAAGACACAGCAAACAAGTCTTGGGCATTCACTACCAAGTATTTTTTTCTCGTGATAACTCACCACCTAGTACTTGTGGGAAGGGTTCTGTTATAGAGTATCAGTTGACTTCACCTGCCCAGCAACTGTTACTTTATCTTATAATAAAATGTAATTTTTTTTTAGGAAGCTACCCACCCCTCTTGACCTTTCAACCACCTGGACTGGATAAAGTTGACCCTAATCAAGCTACTCAGCCTAGACCACTCAATGTATTTTACCCCCCTAACTGTCACAGACTTTGGACTACAGACTAAAAAACTGGTCATCACACTTTAGGGTGTATCAGAATCACCTGGGGGGCTTAGACCCTCAGAGTTTAGAATTCAAAAGTCTGGAGTAAGGCTTGAGAATCTGCATTTCTAACAAGCTCCAAGGTGATTCTCTTGTGATTGATTTAGGCACCACCCTTAGAACTGGCAACAACTCAAGCCAGCCCAGCCACGTTCAGCTCCAGAGCTCTTGCAAGCAAGGATTGCTGGAGGGGTAAGAAGAAAGCTTCGAGTTCCTGGAGGCTGTAAGATAATCAGAGGGATCAGAGGACTAGCAACCCAGAAGACAATTACAAAACGAAGCGAATCAGCACAAATAATATTTGTGCTGTCCTTTGAGACTCTGGATCAAGCCAGGCACCTCTGGGCTTTTTCAAACTGTGTGGCAATAGACTCCCTTTCATGCTGAAAGCATTTGAGTTGGGTTTCTGACATTCACAAGGGAAGTATCTTCAGCTGATACAAACTAACTATTTAGAACTTTCATTACCTATTTTACTTAGAAGTGGTGAGTGACTAGGGTAGAGGGGACAAGGGGGGCTTGAAATAAATACAAAGAGACTTGAAATTTTAACAACAAAATAAAGAAAAACATCATTAATGTGGCCAGAGTAGAAACTGGCTTCCTCAACATTTATACAGAAAAATCATGTTAAAACATAACAAACCATGTTCTACTGCCAAGCATTAGAGGGGGAATTCTTTCTTCCTGTCCTCTCTTCTTGTTACCTTCTACATCGAAGAAACTCCACTAGCAAGGCTGATAGCATGTCTTTATTTTCTCTTTAACAACTTTCCTGAAGAAGTGACATAATCAGAAATATTAAGGATAATCTGCAAAGATAAGCTGTGTATGCTTAGCTCAGTCCCTGACATCTCCTGTTTCTCTCTGCTGGAGCAAGCTGCCTTCAGAAATGTCCATTCTATTGCATGCATCCATAGAATGGGTGTTACAGGAGCAATCCTTTTTTCCACAAAGGATGCCTGCCCAGTTCTGAACTACTATTCAAGTGGGCAATTCTGTCTAATTCTGAAGTTCAGTGGGTATAAGCAATATTATTAATGTGTGTTATTACTAATTTAAATGATATTTGCCTTCCATCCTCATTGTAATATTTTCTCTACTGGCTCAGAATTCCAGTGACAAAAAAACGGAGGACTGTATTTCCTTAGGTCTCTTAAACTTTAATGTCTGGGAGACTAAACCAGACCATACCCTTAAGTGCTCAATATTGATTTTATCTCTTTGGGAAAAAAACTCAGACCTAATTTAAAGAATTGGCTGGAGACAATGGCTCATGCCTGTAATCCCAGCACTTTGGGAGGCTGAGACAGAAAGATTGCTTGAGGCTAGAAGTTCAAGACCAGCCTGGGCAATATAGCAAGACCTAGTGTCTACAAATTAAAAGAAAATATTAGCCAGGCATAGAAGTGTGTACCTATAGTGCTAGCTACTCAGGAGGCTAAGGTAGGAGGATCACTGGAGCCCAGGAGTTTGAGGCTGCACTCCAGCCTAGGTAACACAGCAAGACATTGTCTCTAAAGTATAAAAATAAAATTTCTCATATTCCCTATAAGCACAAAAATTAGATTTATATGTTATGAGCTTCTATGTGGTGTTTTGACAACTAGTGACAAATCACTCTCTTAATATAAGAAAAAAAGATGTTGGTTAACTTAAATATAAATATCAAAATGCAACATAAATCTGCTAACAAATAACTAGGAAATAAAATTGCTTAGTGCTAAAAATCAGACCGGTTGTGAAAATGCAAAGCAAGATAACCTAAATTCACATGCTCTAAATTAATAGAGTGACTGAAAGAAACATCTACTGTCAAATTGGCTATAGCTACTCCTACCAGGATGGGGAGCTGGGCTGGAAAATGATGGGGATGGGGAGTCATAGTCAATAGCCATGGAAACAGAGAAACTGAACTATGATGATGCTGCTAGTGATGCTAATTCTTATTTTACAAAGAAAAAGAAAAACCTAAGATGAGAACTAAGAAGTGAGAATGGAGAATCTCTGGTGAAGACTGGGGTTCCATAAGGAATCTGAAGATACAATTTTAAAGTCAAGTTGAGAGCTTTCAGAGAAATTCTGGATGAATTGACCTCCAGGATTGAGGGGTTGGGAAATTCTGCTCACTAGAAAATTAATTTTTTACAGCAAACAAAAGTGTTTAATGAAAAAGGAGATAGCAGAGAGACTGAGCGTGGATGTGGATAAGTATAAAAAGTAAAGTTAATGGTAGATTTAAGAGCTTAGCCCAGGAACACAAACTGAGAGTTCACGACAACTCACACAGAAGCCGCAACTAAGAGTTGGCTAGGGGATGGGGAGAAGGCCATGTGGAATCAAATTAGAAAAGGAATTTGCTTGGGAGGTCGAGGCAGGTGGATCATGAGGTCAGGAGATCGAGACCTTCCTGGCTAACATGGTGAAACACTATCTCTATTAAAACTACAAAAAAATTAGCCTGGCATGGTGGCATGCGCCCAGCTACTTAGGAGGCAAAGGCAGGAGAATTGCTTGAACCCGGGAGGCACAGCTTGCAGTGAGCTGAGATCATGCCACTGCACTCCAGCCTGGGCAACAAAGCGAGACTCCATCTGGGAAATAAATAAATAAATAAATAAATAAATAAATAAATAAATAAATAAATTGGCTTCACGGTGTGCTAAAGGAACTTATTCCTTTGTTGATGGAGACTTCAAAAAATAAGTATATTATTGCACCCGGGCAAAGCATGAGCAATTGCTGAAAGTTTGAAACCCATGCCAAATTAACAAAATATGTTTTTTAAAATCTGTGTGCCATTTAATCAATAGTAGTGACATAAACCTTTCACTCATCTCCTCTGAATGCTGTCTGCAAACTGAACCTCCTTTCCACTTAAGGGTCAAATATATTCATACTTCACAGCAGCTTCTTTCAAAGTTCAGGGGAAAGAGAAGTAACTGGGGAGAAAGATAACAAGGCAAAACCAAGACTACTGAAAATTCCATATAAGGCAGGCAGTGTGCTAAATACTGCATAATCACTATGAAATGTCATTATCACAATAAAATTGTAGATAAGTATCTTTCTCTTGCTTTAGAGGTTAGGACATTTATCTTGTAGAGGTTAAGCAGTTTGATCAAGATTCACGCAGGTGGTAAATGGTAGACCCCTACATTGAACTCAGGTCTGCTAATTCCAAAGCCCATATCTTTATTAGTACAATGAACTGTCTTTGGAAAAAAGGTTTGACTTATTCCTCACATCGTTGCCCTAGAAAAGCAGTAGGTAGAATTTAACTGGTGAAATTTTCATGCAGAAGCTGTTGTAAGGAGTTCTTATTTCTTCCCTATGGCCCAGTATCAGAATGTCACTCCATCTAATTCATGCGTAATATATCCAGCACCTTCCCTAAAGCAGCAATGTTGCCTTGCCTCCTTGTCACACATTCACTTCCATATTTCACTGATGGCCAACAAGCAGTCCACAAACCAGCACTTAGAGTGATGAAGGATGTATACTTATGGAAAATTCTGGCCACGTTCAAGCTGTAGCTTCCTATTCCTATGAAGCAACAGCATCTAGTGCATGAGCATGGAGAGTCCAGGGCTATACTGCCTGACTTTGCCTTCTGCCTCCAAGACTTCTTCACTGGGTTACCTTGGGGGAGTTATTGGATTTTTCTATGCCTCAGATTCCCATCTGTAAAACAGGCATGAAGTTAGCAGAGTTAAATGTATCAATTCATGTGAAGTACTTCATAGAGTACCTATGGCTTAAACTGCGCTACTGCTAATTATGCCACATTCATTTCCCTCCCTTCCCCTGAAATGATTGAATCATGTTCTTTTCACTTATTATTTTTCTCTTTTTTTTTTTTGGTGAGAATATGGGCTCTTTTTAAGTAGAAGCCACCTCTTGTGTCTTCCGTATGTCCCACAGTGGCTACCAGAGGGGTCTGAGCACAACCAGCTTTCCTAACTCCCGGGGGAGGGGCTTGTGCTTGAGACATTTGCTTTGGGGTCAAGGCTCGGGTCCTCACCATTTCTACACATGAAGTTCCTGGCCAAAACTAAGAGATCAGCAAAAAAGGATAATAATGGGAAATGCTGAGAGGAAGCAAACTGACCTTTCATGGCTCCCAGACTTGAGGAGAGAAGTTAAGAAAACGAAGACTTATAGAGTACCAGTAAAGAATCTTCATATTTTGTCCACAATTCCCTAGCTCTACTGGTCCCACATCCCTTTCTCCATAATATCAGCAATTTTTGAAAGTGTGTAAGTATGGTATAAAATGCTTTATTTAAAAAAGTTTCTGGAACCCCCCCCCAAAAAAATTAGCAAATACTGCATACTTATCAATGATTTGCAATGTACATTAGCTTATTAAAGTCTCCTAATAAGCCTTGCAATAAAGAACTCCATTTCATTTTGTTTGACCTAACACTCCTCAATTCCGTTTTATCAAGTTTTTAAAAATTACTATGAGAAATACATTTTAAATGGAAAAATTTGCAAAATGACTTTGTACAGCTTGCTGCTATATATGCTATGTAGATAAGGACGGGAAAAGTCAGCAAAAACCAGTGTAGTCAATTTTTTATATTAGCAAGGGTAAGTTTTTGTACTAGCAAGAAGTTCTAGGCAGAGGAAGCAGTTCATGCAGCATTAGGCCCCAATTCTGAGGAGTATAACTCAAGTTATGCTTGGTATAGTAATGTATTCTTAATAATAGAAACATAGATCAATCCATTATTATTAATTGTCAACCGAACTTAATACTTTTCCAAGAATACAATCACATTACAATAAATGATAAACACAAGGTTGAGGAATATTTCTATCCTTGCTTTTGATTTCTTGTGAGTCAGACCTATTCTTTGCATCATTTCTATAAACTAGTTGAAATTGGACACACTGGGGGGTCTTAGAGAACATTAAAGGGATTACTAAATAAGCCAATGAGATAGTACTTAATAACTTGAGGACTGTGGGTATTTTAGTTTCATTGCCTGATTTTATGACTTCTGTGAATAAAAATTAAAATTTCCCAACCCCTTATCACTGTAAAAAGCAATCCAAGATTGTAGCTCATAAGCAAAACAGCCCTTTTCCTCTCCCAAATTTCTTTATCCTCCTGGCTGCTTTCTTCCACCAGCAGTGAAGTTCAGGGGGTGGGGGAGGGGACATGTCTGAAAATGAAAGTTTCATTGATTTCAAAAAATCAAATTACTGGATAACGGCATTTCGAGACGTAGCCCTGCTTTTTAATTATTAGTGGTAAAAGAAAGTGCAATTTACAAATACCTTTATTCCAAAGTTTTCATAAAAGAATAATGACTGAGAGAGACACATTACAGTACCCTCAGCTCTGTCGTTTTTTATGACTATACTTTTGGAGTATTTATTTTCCAGGGAAAATGAAAGGAACTCACTGTCAGGAGAGATCAGGGTGAGGTCGCCATCTAGTGGCTGCTTTTCAGAAGCGGCTGTGAATCCCGTCACCCTTCAGAGACAAGCCCAGAGGAGTGAGCAAGAGATGTGTGACTTATTACCAGGGCCTTTGCAGGATCCAGATGCACCAACAGTTGATACAGTTCTTGAATAATTAATTCAGGTTGGCTGTGGGCGCTACCTAGTGTAACCATTTGTACATCTCTTTTAAAATGTTCATTTCAGAATGCAAATTTATGCTTCAGGCATGTAGACCAGGAACTTCATCTCCCACTTCTAAGTTATGTCTGTGTGTAATGGAAGTGTTTTGGATAATTGTGGTGGTGGTTCTGTTTGTCTTTGTTTTTGTGGGGGACAGGTCAAGTGTTGTGGTCTACCTCCTGTAAGTTTCTCAGGAGACTTTAATAAGCGAATGCATTCCCCACCTCACTCCAACCCGTTCCATTATATTTTTCCCATATTGTAAGACAAATTATTTTCTTATGATGGATTTTGAAGTAGAGCAAGCGGAATGATTTTGTGGAATCACACTAACATGGATTTGGAGCTTAATTATACAACATTCTCAAAGTTTCATGCTTCCTTTCTGTAAAAGGTAAGTGACATTACGAACACTTACCTTTAAAGGCTATAGTGAATGATAGATGATTAAAGGAGCTGATATGCTTAACACAGCTAACAGTTTCTAATGCCTACTGGGCACCGGATATGTGCCTAGATGCTCTTCCTTAATCCACAGGCTATCCATCTCTACACACACACACCTGCACATGCACATACGTATCTTACTATATTTCCTGATTCCAGAAGTATAGAAACTCAGGCTCATGAAAATAAAATTAAATCACAAGATCCCAAATTACAGAATATTCATGCTGGAAAAGGCCATAGAAATAACAGAATTTCAATTTTAAAAATGAGGAAATTAGGAAAAAGAGGTTTAGTGTATCTATCCCAAAGGCATAAAACATTTTATTGGCAACGATTGTATTAGACCCCCTGGGCCCCTCACTGTTTTATTCACAGAAGAAACCATCGAGATGGCTTAGGACACTGACTGCATTTAACAAGGCTCAGGAATGTTAACTTTCCTAATATCCTGCAAGTTAATGTCAGGGCCCACATCTGATGCCAACAGTGTTATATGTAATACCCCATGCTGCCCCAAGTCTTCTTTCCCATATGGATAAGAATTCTGCTTCATAGATGTGTCCTGCTCTTGAATATCAGAGAGGGAAGACTTATAAGATAAATGGCATGTAAAATGGCACTTGATGATAGTCTCTCTCATACCTCAGCCTTCATCAATTACATCCACCATCAAATTCAGGCTGAAGATCTACCTTTATAAACCACTTCTGACTTCTCCAGCCCAAATGGGTAATTCTGTCTTCTGATTGACAAATTATAATCTCACCCACCAAAATTAGAATCTCATTATATATTTTGGTCCTATTTTCAAATACCAGAACCGTATGTATTCTGCTTGATTGGTTCATTATTTGAGGAAACAGGTAATCTCGTCTGTCTCCATTTTATCTTCTGCAATTCTAGCATGCTGCTGACATACAACAGACTCTTAGGAAATACTTATTGATTGTGTGGAGCTCTGAATGTTTCTTTCCATATGAATGGGTGCATTAATTTTTTCCTTACCCTTTTAAATGTAAATTCCACCAGGCCAAAGATTTGCTTGTTTGTTCACTGCTGTATTCTCAGTGCCTTATAAAATGGTGTGTGGTGCAGAATAAATAATTAATAATGATTAAATAAGTAATTAATTAAACCAAACCTTATTCAGCACCTTCTAAGTATCATGCACTGTTTTAGTACTTTACCTGTAATGTTCTGAATTTCTGGTTTGTCCGTCTCTTCTGCTAGAGAGTGATTCACTCACTGATGGAAGGAATTGGCATATGGGAGGATGATTGACATGTGATTTTTGAATGACTGAATAATAAAAGGATCTGTAGAACCCTACATCTGTTCTCCAGATACATACTCTATGCCTAAGGAGAGAGACCCATAAATATGTAGTTATAGTTAGCAGGTAATTTCCATAACGCACATTGATGAAAAGGGATTGTAAAATACAGAGGAAGACCTTCTTAGCCTTGCCTGAGTTGGTCTACAGAAAACACGATTTGTGACTTCTACTATGCAAAATAAAAGGTTTTGCAAAACACTGTTCACTTACTGAATGACTGAGAGGACCAGAGAGAAAAGAGAGACAAATTTCACCATCGTCATACTCACCCTCAGCCACATCATCATCCACGGTTAACTTAAGGCTTTTTCCTCTCCGCACCACCCGAACGGTGTGCCACTCATTGTCATTGAGCTTCTGCCCTGCATACAGGGTCTCTGGTCCTTTGCCTAAGGATGGTAGTAAGTGCCAAAGTTAGAATCAATTCTCAAAGTACTGTTCATGCATCAGGGCTGTCAAAACCACACTGGTGCACATGAGCCAGCAGCACTCAAGGAATTATATTCCACCCAAAGTCCATTCGAATTTTACTAATCCAACGGATTCTCCGTAGGAATCCCCATGTGCAAAAGTCTCAATTCAAACATAAAGGATAATGGCACAGTAATGAAAAAAATTGCGCCTTCCTTTACCTCAGATATAAGGTTTTCAAATGCCAATGGCAGTAAGCAATCATTTACAGGAAGCTGTAGTTAGCAGTCATTAATCTCTCAAAGTCTTAGAATCCAGATGCATTTCTTTAAGATAATAGGAAATTTACTGTAATATTTTTTCTTTAGAATAATTTGGCCATTTGGCATTATACACCAGTCTGGCTTTTAGAGAGTTTCCACCAATAGGACAAGAAAAGGACTTTGCAACACATACTGCCTTAACTTGACATTTCCATTAACACAGGGTCCTACTAGGATTTGCAACCATAGAAATCACAATAGTAAGCATTACAATAGTAATAATGTCAAGTTTTAAACCCCATCATAAATAATGCTCCTGAAGGGAATATGAGGGCCCCCAGAATTTTCCCATTGTTCATCATCCTCCAAAAGGATCCAAAGACCTAAAACCTGAAACGATGCAAAGTTCCAAAACTGAAACTTTTCAGGACAAAAGTATGACTAATATAAAGTGCCACTAAATAGAGGAATAAACCAAGTTGTCCCAAGAGATCCATGCTCCAGACGCTGAAGCTAAGGTTCAACTGAACCCTATAAAGAATCAGGGGTAACAGGAATTGTACTTGGGGCAAAAGATGGCAAGAGAGACACAGAGGCATTAAAACGATCCAGTTAATAAAGAAAGAAAATGTCACATTCTTTTAGGATGTATATCGTTATTGATCTGAAGTATAAATTTAAAAGACAAAGAAGATTACATAGAAGCAGAAGATAGACCAAGTTTGCTCTTTCTAGGAGGATAGCTGAGCTCATGAAGAAAGATGCTGATTAAATATTTTTGGATTAGTCAGTCTATATGTGGAAAGCCCCGTTCCTGAAAATGACTAGGGAAAAAAAAAAGATAACAGCATATAAGTGGCTAATATTTCCCTATGGATATATGTGAAATAGTTTGGAAAACCATATACTTGGCTCCAACATATACTGAGCACAGGGCCAAGTGCATAGTAGGAGCTTTAATGAGTGCTTGAATAATCAATGTCTACATAGGTCTGTTTCTATGGTAACCATCAATTAGGGTCAATATGTATTTATCTAAGTAATTTTGAAAGCTTTATTACGTAACTGTCACTAGCTACTCTCCTCCCTCCTATACATTCAAGACTGAAGATATTTTATATGGGGGAATATAAATCTCCAGGTAATTTCAAACTACACCTTTTAATTTTGAGTAATTAGTATTCCTATTTTCTGCTGGTTATAAGAGTTATGGTAGTAGTTCAAGTTTGGAGGAATTCTCCTCTTGAAAAATAAACAGCCTTTCAGAGTGAAAAAGTTTCTTTTAATTACAATGAGCACAGCAAATAACTTATATTTAATAATTTTCAGAATGTACCCAAACCTCAAGTGCAACCCACATTGACAAGAATCTTGAACATTTAGTAAGGAAACCTAAAGGACCAAACGCCTTCAAAATTAGGGAGTGAAGCCAAAAGAGCAATGAATCTTAGGAATAAAGTAACTCTACAATAAACCATTTTAGATTCCATCTCAGCTTCTCTTGCTTTATATGTTTGTCTCAATGTTACACAAAACGTATGTATTATAACAGAATTTCCCTACATTTTCAACTGATTAGATACCACTCTTCATTATCTTATTAAGTTCAGGTCTAAGATTGATTTAACAGTTGCCTTCACAACAGCCAACAGTAAGGGCATTGAAAGAAAATGGACCACATCATGTGGATACTTTATAAAAAGAACAGATGTTCCCAGAAAAAACAAATCTGTCTTTGGTTTTTATGTTTTTATTCTCTTTATTCTACATGCAAATGCTTCAATAAGAAAGAAAAAAGTAAAGAAAGACGTGGAGAATATTAGCTATGAAGGCAGAACTGCTACAAGTACGGGCTATTTAAAACATCTTCTATAAGTTGGCATCTGTTCTTTAGGCAATTTTTGTACATCGCTTAATTTTTATGATTGGGGACAAGATAAGGGAAAATGACTAACACAAACATAGTAGTTTGGGAACATTGCTTCATTCGTGTCACATTACCTATAGAGTTATAAAACAAGCTTTCTTTCAGCCCAATGATGCTAACGTTTGGAGGTCCGTCAGCTTTTATGCTATCCTTGAGATATTCACAGTGGTCAGATTCAAACACAAATATTTAACTGTCCATTTGGCTGTAAAACTTTGGAATGTGATGGCCAACAAATAAAAATGTAAGAAAAAGAAAAAAAGAAAAAAGAAAACCCACAAAACTGAAGCTTCTCATGCCCTACTATTTAGTTGCATTTGATACCTCCAACAGCAACAATTCTTATTATTCTTAGAGTAGAAAAAACAAGATTCATACTTATCTCATCAAAATGACATGGAATGGTATTTGATATTCATTTTCAAACAATAAATAAGTAAGTCTCAGTGGAATTTTGTAAAACTCCTGGCCTCCAGAAGTGGAGAGTCAATGGCGTTTATCCTTAATCAAGTCAAAAGGTCAAGTCATTCTACAGAGGAAAAGTGATGTTTAAACTCAGCAGGAAATCTAGGCAAAGAGAGAGGAGGAGCAAACCTAATCAGTAGCCCAAGAATAAAAGTGAATTGATAAGTAATGCAAGATGCAGACACAAGCTGAAGGTTGAAATATACAAACTTTTCAGGATGATCTGGTCTAGGGATTACTTTTTCTGGCCTATTCAAGCAAAAAACCCAGTGAAGTAGCATCAGTGAAACAATGAATGTAAAGAGTTCTTCATGTAAGCAAAGGATAGTTCAGACAAAAAGAAGAAAACACTGAAATTCAAAATGAAACTAGTGGGAACTTAAGAAAGATCTCAAAACCATCAACTTTCCTGTATTTTTATAACTAGGAAAGTTATGATCTGCAACTGGGTACATATTAGATATATGTATTACATGTATTTTTCCCTTTTATAGTTTAAGTAATAAATATTGATCACAAAAAATCCTTTGATTCTCTTGAGGCTGCTTAAACTATCACTGATGGATCTAAGTAGAGAATATTAATAAATTACCTAAGACTCCTCAGTTGAATTTCCCAGGTAATGACACTCATGCCTGGAATAAAGATGCAAAAGATTTCTGGGATGCAGAACTTTGTAAAAATAGTGTTGAATTGTTCACTATTGTAGAACAGAGAGCCTCTAATGAATGCCCTGCGTAATACCAGCCAAATGCTCACACAAGCTATCCTTATTGAAAACTCATCTAACACCATCTCTTTGAGGTAAGGCTTTGTTTCACAGAAGATGACCTAATTCTTTGTTGAATGGAGGATACAAAATAAGATATCATGGATGAAATACAAAGACTAGATTGTTTTTCTTGACCTATCCTACAATAACCCTATGGAACCCTTACTTCTTTTAGAAGCCAGAACCAATAATGAAATCAAACAGAAACATTAGGAGATAATGCATTGCTGATTGCTTGGAGGAAGATGACCTCAGATATTATCAGATTTTTCCCTCTTTTGGCAGACAGAAAATCGGAGTGTATGTTAAAAATCTATATTTGAGCATTACTAAAAGCACACACCTTCATAAGGTGAACTGTGGATTTTAATTATTTTTAATTTATTTCAATTTTCTTAAAAACTAGACCGTTCACATTACATGAATTTGTTATTCCCCCCAGGAGCAATATAAGCAGCAAGACTACAAGTTACCCCTGACATACATGTGTTTGTCAATGTATTTCTAAGACCTGACCGAACCAACTAAACCAGATGGTTTTGCTCATACGCAGGGAGTAGAAATTCCTTCCATATGCCACAAAGCTCTGTTTCCAAAAGTGTATGTTGAACTATTGGAAACTTTTTTGCTTGGGTGGAGGTTGGGGAGGGAGGGGGTGATATCTCTATCACAATCACTTTGCTTTACCTGACCATCTTTCTATTTATTCAAGGAGGGAAATGAAATGGTAACTTGATTTCCCATCAAACTATGTTTCACATGAACCAAAATTTCTACAGTGTGTAAAATATATGAAAATTACCCCTTTAGAAAGGCATAGTGAAAGATGCATATAATTATACATCTAAATGATATGGTTAATAAATGCTCAAAGTGATGGACTGTGTTAGATTCGAAGGACATCAAAGATAAATCAAAAAAGAAAACTTACCTTTGCTTCCACCAGCACCTTTGGCTAGGCTAGCTGAGCTGTGACAAGCATTTCACTAAGCCCATAGCATCACACATTGTATTAGGCATCGTCCCCAGACAAAACAGATCAGACAAGTAAAAGCAGGGATGATAAGGAAAAAGAACAGGACTGAACGAAGAAGAGGAGGACAGAGAAGGAAAAAGGCGTTTTATGTTCTGTCCACAAAATTTCAGCTTCTGGTTGTTTTCTTTGGGTGTCTAACCCAACAGAGATTGAGGAGGTGTTTTGTTTGTTTTGTTTTGCTTTTACAAACTTCGTTTTAAAGCGTTCATTTTTACTGGAGAAAACATTTTAAATCATAATTTTTTTTAGAGCCAGTTTGGCAAAACACCTCAAATAGATCATTTCATTCTTACTGGAGTACTTAAGGCTCAGGAATAGCTGTCATACCTCCTACAACAGGTGTGGAAGGTGCAGGGAGCTTTCTTGAAGTCTTCTACTGAGAAGTCTCCCCGGGAGGTGTGAGAAAGACAAGCGACCCAGCTATTTAGCCTGAGCACCCTCCAGGAGCCCCTGCTTCTACTTAAAACCTACTAAAAACACCACCAATATTTATCAGGCTTTAATAAGCAAACATACCATTGAGACTGCCACATATAACGAGTTCAACAACGGACTACTCACCCCTTTCTCTGCACCTCATCCCCTGCTTCAGCCTCCCAGGGTATTAATAGAGTACTGTTACTCACCTCTGCCAAAGTTTTGCAAGACTATCTATTCACATCTTTCACAAATGCTAATTGAACACCAGAAGGCAACCAGGCATAGTGGTCACATTCTGATGCTCATTCTGATCCTCATTGTGGAGGCTGAAACGATAAACAAGACAGAAAGCGTCCTGCCTTACACAGTTTACAGTCTACTTTGGGGTGAGAAAATCTGATAGACCATACACAAATTAAGGAACATGAGATAATTTTAGATAGGGTTGAGTTCTGTCAACCCTATCTAAAATAAGACAGGGTAGTATGATGAAAAGTAGTTGGGGTGGGGAGTGAGGATTGAGGATTGGCTACTTTGTAGAATGTTCCAGGAAGACCTCTTTGAGGTGACTTCTCTACTCTTATGCTGAACACTTGGTTGGGTAGAAAGGTACGAAATGAGATGATCAGAGAAGGCTTCTCTGAGAAGGTGCATTTAGGAAGGAGCCAGTCATGCAAAGCTGGTGATGTAGGCAGAGTCCAGACCACATGAAGTCCTAATGACATGGCACAGAACCTGAAAGCTCTTCAACACGTACTGGAAGCTCTTGGAAGGTTTTAAGTAAGGAGATTATATAATCTCAATTAAGTTTTGAAAATCACTCTGGTTGCTATAGGTATATTCGATCAAAAGTGAAATAATGGAAACAAGGAGATCTATTAGGAAGCTGTTAAAGACAAGAGATGAAAATGATTTAGGCTAAAACTAGGAGACAGTAGAAATGAAAGTTGTAAAATTTGGGATGTATTTTAGAGGTGGAGTCAACAGGACTTGGAGATTGGTTTGGGAGATGAATTGGTAGTAGGAGAAGTAAAGAGAGAAATCAGTTTTGATTGCTAGGGTTTGTTCTGCCAAACTGGGTAGATGAAAACAGCCTCACTTAAAAGGGAAAGATTCCAGGAAAAAGTAAGACATGATTGATCCTACTAGCCAGAGAAGGTTACTTCTAGTATCGTGTCTCTCCTGTGAGTCACACTTGATAACCAGCTCCTGGCAGCTTCCCCCTGCTGAGACGTGTGAATCAAAGTTCACTGCTTGCCTGATTTTTCTTAGAATAGTGTTAATTTATACCTCAGGCCACCACTATCTATTGATGATGCAGGATTGTTGAGTGTTGCTATTTGCCCACCCACCCCCTTCCTTCCCTTTCTTCCTTTTTAACTTCCTTCCTTTTTTCCTTCTTTCTTCCTTTCTTCCACCCCTCTCTTTCTTCTTTTTGTCTTTCCTGCATGGTTTCTGTTATGTGCTCTAACCCATGCCTTAAGACTAAGAACAAAGAGTGCCCCTAACATTACAAAGCAAACACTGGCAGCCCATTCAATAGCATCTCTAAATTGTGATCACAGTGTAAAATGAATCCGTTCATCTTGGCTGAGAGAATGGAGCATCTCAATTTTGAAATGGAATGAATCTAGGGCAGATATATCTCCAAAGAAACAAATGGCTCCTCAAAAAATGAGAAAGAATATTGTCCGCAATGTATTCCCAAACCTCTACCTTAAGCCATAAACTTACAGCAGTGCTCAGCAGTGGTAAGCTGTGGACAGGCTCAAGCTTTCTTATGATAATCTCTCTCCATGAAACCACTTTTCAAGAGATAAGGGCAATTTTCTCAGGGACAGGCAGAAAGATCCCTTTGTGGATATTGATTCTACTCTTGTTTTTAAAAAATGTTATAAAATATACTAGAACTTTCTTCACTTTTCCAATGGTACAATTAATACAAATTAGATTTCTTACAATGATTTTAGGTATTATAGTGTTTTTGAGTTTGATTGTGTGATCTTACGGTTTAGCACTAAAGTCACAGATTTTGAAGCTGAAGGTGATTGAGCTAAAGAGATTCTAACCAGGACATGCCATAAGACCTGCTCCCTACCATCCCCTAATAAATTTCTAATTTGTCTGTTTTCTTGTGAATTGACCTTTTTGCCCTAGCATGCAGAAAAAAATATATATCCAATTATGAATTGAAAGGTCTAGTACATTAATATTAATATTTTGCTTTAAATAGGAATTAAGGAAGGCAAAATACAGCTTACGTTTGTCTCCCTTTATTGCTTTTATAACCTTTCTATCTGCAGCCATCCCTCTCAGCCTTCCCTGACCCTCCCAGCTGAGAGTTCACTGCTTCAGTAATTCAATAAAAATTTTATTTGGCAAATGGCCACTCTATTCCTTGTATTGTAGTTTAAAAAAAAAATTGGCTTATATGCCCTTTGAAGTAGAATATGCTACCTTTGTAATCCCCAAAAACTAAGTATGGTACATTGCACCAAGAAGGTGCCCAATGTATTAGAAAAAAACTAGTGAGCGAATAAATAAAACTGAATAAATTAAATAAACAAATGAGTGGGTGGGTTGAGGGAGAGAGAAGAAATGGAAGGGGAGCTGAAGGGAGCTGCGAAATGTATTTTAGTAATAGGACAGATTCAACCAATTCAGGAAAGTAGTCCATATAGTGGTAAATACATATAATTGAATTAATAAGTGAATACATAGAAATGGATGTATAAATTAAAGGAGAGTAAATTTATGGAGGGTAGAGGGGGAGAAGGAAGAGGAGCAGAAGGATCTTGGCAGTAGAGTGAATTAGACAAATTTGGAACCGAAAGATATCAGGCAGCACATATAAGTGAAGTCACTAATTTTCCTTTTAATATATATTCTTCCTGGCCAGAAGAAAACGCAGCTTTCTGGGGAAGTGACAGGGGAATGAAAGTAGCCTGTATAAAGAACTACCAGTTGCTCTGCACACGTAGTCTCATTTAGTTTTGTAGCATGCAGCTGATATACTATATCCTAGCTTTACAAATCAAGAGGCAGAACAAAGCTCTGGGACCTGTCAAGCTCAGCAGCTGTGGGACTCAAACTCTAGTCAGCCTGTCTGAAAAAATCCTTCCACTCGGGTTTGTTCTCACAGTTTCTCCATGTTTACATCCCTGAATTGTTCTGTCTCAGGACTGAAAGAGGAACAGGGTGAGGCTGGGTAAAGGGAATGGAGGATATGGGAGACTATTGCTAATTATGAAACAGAAAATCTAATTCTAGGAGGATAATGAAGAATATAACCTGGCCTTTTTTTTTTTAAGTATTTGTAAGACCAGGTTACAGGCCTACCATACAGAACCTATTAATAAAGCAAAAAAAAAAAAAAAAAAAGAAAAAAAAAAGAAAGTTAAATGTGTATATTATAAATGAAAGTGACTATGAAAAATATCATCATATTTGTATGTGCTTGCAGCAGACCCTGCATCACGTGCCGCCTGGCATCATATTCCCTCAGCCAATGTCAGATTTCAGCCACTGCAGCAGTTCACAGTTATTGTGAGCTCAAAGTTTGATGGTCCCCCACTTCAAGCATGGCCAGTCCTTGGGCCTTCTCTAAAACTAGGGTACCTGCCCTGCCTGCAAGAAAGAGCAACCAAGAAATGGGAGTGAGGGCGAGAATACCCCAGGGGTAAATGTCAAAGAATGGGGAGTGGGAGGGAGTCCATGAATAAATACTCCAACCTCCTATGTTTTAAGCAGAAAATTCTGGGAGGCATTCACAGCAACGCCTTCATCTCTCCCACCTATGCAGTGCTTAGAGCAGGAATCTTGACAGTGGACACTCACACTGGTGTTTCTTTCTGCATTGCTTACCCTCCCTGCTCCTTCACTTCTGCTTTTGGGGACCACTCCCGGATAAACTCTCTCACCTAAGTCTTTGTCTCAGGCTTTGCTCTCAAGGGAACTCAAACTAAGATAAAACCTACATAGCACTCAATCATGTCCCACGCAGTAACTCAAATGTTACAGCAATCGCATGAGGTAGGTAACGTCAATTACCTAGGATGAGATTAAGAGGTTAAGTGACCTGCCCAAGATCACAAGCTATTGAATTGTGAAATTAAATAAAGAATCCAGTCTTTCTGATTCCACAGATAGATTGCTTCCCATTAACCTAGATATCTGCCTGTCCTGACTCCACAGATAGATCACTTCCCATTAACCTAAATAGCTGCCTAGAGTCCATGAAGCCCACAGAGTACAGAAGGCAGTAGTCTGCTGTCAGCACTCAGGGCAGGCTGAGGGACCATGGTTGTAAATTACCAAAAATTGACTAGACTCCTGGGGTTGTGAGGAAGTGGCATAGGTCTCTAAGCACAATCGCACAGCTCTTCACTCTGAACCATGGAGGACTTTTGAGAACTCTAATTTGTTAATTTGTCTAATTCACTCTACTGCCAAGAATGAGGTAACCATCATTCTTAAATAGCGTAAGTCTATTCAAGCGAGAATCTAAGAGATATGCTCTTGATACCCAAAGACCCTTCAGGCTCTATCTGACATATTCTGGATGAATATCCCGTCTGGATGGGGGACTTTATGTATAGATATAAAAATACAGTCATGGCCGGGCGCGGTGGCTCAAGCCTGTAATCCCAGCACTTTGGGAGGCCGAGGCGGGCGGATCACAAGGTCAGGAGATCGAGACCACAGTGAAACCCCGTCTCTACTAAAAATACAAAAAATTAGCCGGGCGCGGTGGCGGGCGCCTGTAGTCCCAGCTACTCAGGAGGCTGAGGCAGGAGAATGGCGGGAACCCGGGAGGCGGAGCTTGCAGTGAGCCGAGATCGCGCCACTGCACTCCAGCCTGGGCAACAGCGTGAGACTCTGTCTCAAAAAAAAAAAAAAAAAATACAGTCATTGGACTTTAGAAGTATCCCAAGACAAAAAGTTCTGGGAATATGGCATTTTCAGATCAACCTCCATGGTGTTTACAGTACCTCCTTCCTACAATAGAAAGTACTAAATACAAGGTAAAAATGGGAAAAGAGGGATATTTGCAGCCTCTTTGGCATGGTAATTACAAGGCCTATCAGCTTATGAGCTTGATGGCATTAGCTGATCACCCACTGTGGACAGAGGTAGCTGCCACACAGAATGGTCTTACTCCTGGATAAACTCTCTTATCCTCTTAATATCTGCTGTATGCAACTGCAAGACCCAGGAGGCTGGATTAGCAGAACTATCACTCTATTCTGGTTCTTGTTAACTAAGATGATGAGATTTGTCCTTCCTAAAATAATATGTATGTAGGTTTGAAAAGTTGAGAAATTATAGCTCTCCATCTCACTAGAAATATCATATCCTTATAGTTCCCACAAAAATAAAACTTGCAAGACATGCACATAGAGAAAATAATTAAAACCAGAACATCAACAGAAATAAATCAAGTGTCTTTCAATTCAAATGTATTTGTTTCCCCTTAAGTAAGACTTAAATGCAACTGGCTCCTAATGCAGCAAGCCTGGCCATGTATGACACATGCAAAATTGACTATGTTGGCAAACAGGACTAATTTCCATGTGCTGTCTTCATGCCTTTTTGCAACAGCTTGGGCATAGCACAGATGTAAACTTCAAACTGCTGACTGCCTCCTCCCTGCACCCTGAATTCCTCATTAACTTGGGACATCAAGCGAAGAAAACTGTTCCTACCTAAGAGAGTGAAATTACCACCCCACTTTCAGACTGTATAAAAAAGGAGGGGTTTAATTTAAAAGTTGATGACCTACTAGACAGGTGTTGTGAAAGTTTCCAGGGTGCAAAGATGAAAAAGATACACTCACTGTTCTAAAGGGGCTTAGAGTCTACTACGGGAGTTGAACAAATAAAAACCAATCATGTGGAAGAACAGGTACAGAGGTATCCACTAGATACCATGCTGGTGGGCACTCAGGCCATCTGGAAGTCATCAACTGTCTGTTCCTCTTCACATTCTTCATGTAGGATTATATAGATTCCATAAGGTATAGACCAAGACCTTTATTTCTGTATCTTTCTGAACTCTAAATAGCACTGTCCTTGGCATGCACATTGGATTCTCAAATAAAGAATTAATGTCTTCACATACTTGCACAAGACCCTATCAATAACAGATCACCAGACAATAGTCATAAGACACTATTCTAAGTGCTTTACCTATATTAACTTACTTAATACATCAATCCCATAAAGTTGCTATAGTTGATTATATTATTTTTGACAATATTTGCTGTCCTTTCCTATCAGCCTCTTCCAAATAGGTCCACCCTTTCTGGAGGGTTACATTTCCTGCCTCTTATGTCAGGCATTTTGCATGACGTGCTTCACAGCCAAGAAAATGTGAGCAGAAATAGTGTGAACCACTTAGAAGGTCTGAGGGCCACCACATGGCTCTGTTAGCTCTCTTTCCTTGGCCACAAATCCAGGATGTGACAAATTAGAGCTGCCTCTTCAGGCAGGGTCCAGAAATGAAGAGGCAAGAAGAAGCACTGCAGCAGAACTAGGATGAATGTTAATGCTGGTGGGAAATAAAGCTCTGCTCATTTAAGTCACTAGGATTCCAGGGAGGCATCTGTTACTGCAGCATAACTGAGCAGAGCTGACTAACACATGGGTCCCATTAACAACCACATTTTACCCTTGAGAAAACTGACACAGAAAGAAGTTCAGTCAATTGCCCAATGTTGCATAACCCAATTTCTGCGGACTAAACCTGGGCAGCCTCGTTCCATTTTGCCCTTAACTACTACACTATGTAGCCTCCATTAGCCAAGAGATGTATCAGGGATGGTTCAGAGATGCAATGACTAATTCTCATGGTGAAATGTTTTCCACAGGCCCTACAGGATAAAGAGTACAAAACTATTAAATAAATACATACAATGGATATGCCTTTAACTTCTGAGTGCACAGAAAATGAATAAAAGCAGAGGAAAAAAAGGCCAGCTAAAATGATATAAGAAAGAAACATATCCAGAAAATGATGGGAGAACACAGATTAAAAGAAATTTTAATATTTGTCAAACTGCTCAGAGACAAATACCTCTTCTGGAAAAAAGAAAACCCTTAATATTTTTATCGTTAAAATGCTGCCAGAACACAAAACCTATGAACGTGTTTAGAAGCATGTAGTTTGGAAGCAATCTGCTTATTTTTGTATATAATAAAATAAATACTTCTGTTTCTGATAACTATAGGATGGGAAGTAACACACGTCACCCGGGAGGATGTCATCTAAATGCATAAAATAGTCCTGTCATTTTAACTTAAAGATTTTTCAGAGCTGTTAACGCATCATCTAGGCCAGTGGTTCTCACATTTAAAACTTCATAAGAAACATATGAATAATGTTAATAGTTTGAATTTCAGGGCTCTAGTCTCAGTATTTCTGATTCACAAGATCTGGGATGGATTCTATGAAGTGGCATTTTAATAAGATTCCCGATATTCTGGATGCAGGTGGTATTACTTTCCTAGGGATGCTGCAGCAAATTATCACAAACTTAGTGGCTTACAACAAAAATATGTTCTCTTTCAGTTCTGGTCAGACGTCTAAAATCAAGGTGTGAGCAGGTCATAAACGCTCTAGGGCAGAATCATTTTTGTCCCTTCCTACTTTCTGGGGGTTTCCCACAATCCTTGATATTCCTTGGCTTATAGAAGCATTCCTTCACTCTCTGTCTGTTTTCACATTGCCTTCTTCTCTGTGTACCCTCTTCTGATAAGGACACCATCATAGGAATCAGGGACCACCATAATCCAGTATGATCTCATCTTAACTAATTGCATTCGCAAAGACACTATTTACAAATGAGGTCACAAGGCTGAGGTTCCGGGTAGACATCGAATTTTTAGGAAACAATACTTAGCCCACCACACAGGCGATTCTCAGACCACTTTTCTGAGAACAATAAAGAATAATCCTTCATTTTACTAAAGCAAATCCTGAGTCTCTGCACCTAGGGGAAGGAATTTCCCATGACCACATAAGTACAACCGAGATCTGACTCCCAGTCCAGTGCTCTCTGCACTGTTAACTGGTGCCTGAGGTTCTACTGGTGGCTTGCATTTTTGTAAACAGAAGTGAAAAGATCATTCTCAGATAATTTGGGTCTGCATACCAGGAGAAATTAAGTGAAGAACTGAACTGCATCAGACTCCACACCATTAGCAAATTCCGTTTCCCAAAGTTGATGCTTCTGAAATTCCAGATATTTGGCCAATCTTTATTGTTCTGCAGGTAGTTCCACTTCCGTCCTAACCCAACCTGTAACTCACAGGGAAACTCTGGAATGTCTCGCTCACCACCTGCCATCCTCTCACCCTTCGACACCCCAGTCAGTATCCCTCATGGTTCACTTCAGGCTGTTGTAAACTAATTCTTCAGTTATCCACATCCCCAACCAGATTGGAGGCACCTTGAAAACCAGGTCTAAAACGCCCATGTCTGCATCTACACACTCAGACGCTTGTTGAGTAAACAAATGAAATCCCTTCCTTACAAACTTAACCCAAAGTTTCGCTTCTGTTACTAGAGTAAGGACCCCACCACCTTGTCCAAGACTAAACTCTCCTCTGACTCCACTTCCTATCCTTTTTCTACATTCTTTGAGAGAGATGTATATTTTAACAGTGATCTTGCTTCTTTTCTAAACCTCAGACTTTTCCTGTTGGCTTTCTTTAGGCACCTTCAAATTTCACCACTCACAGAAGCCCTTCTTATAACCCTGCCTCTTTCCCTTGCTTTCTCCATTCACCTTGACATTTTAGAGTATCCCACCAGAGTGCTCCCCCCGCCCAGACTGCACAGAGCCCCCCATGACTGCTGCTGAGCCCAGGTTCCTCTGCTCTCCAAGCCCTCCCCACCAATCTTTTGGCAGCTAGTTATTTTCTCTGCTGTTCTATCTGGTTACTAGTAATCTGCAAATTGCCAAGCATAAGGAACATTTTCCAGTCCTCTTCACCACCATAACGCTTCAGCAACCACTCCCATCTTCAGTGACACGGCTGTCTCATGGTTTTTCCATATGTATGAATTCTTTTTTCTTTTTTTTTTTTTTTTTTTTTTTTGAGACCGTCTCACTCTGTCTCCCAGGCTGGAGTACCGTGGCGCTATCTCGGCTCACTGCAAGCTCCGCCTCCCGGGTTCATGCCATTCTCCTGCCTCAGCCTCCCAAGTAGTTGGGACTACAGGCGCCCGCCACCACGACTGGCTAACTTTTTGTATTTTTAGTAGAGACGGGGTTTCAGCCTGTTAGCCAGGATGGTCTCGATGTCCTGATCTCAGGTGATCCTCCCGCCTTGGCCTCCCAAAGTGCTGGGATTACAGGAGTGAGCCATCACACCCCGCCCCACATGTATGAACTTTCATGAGCAACCTCCCCTCCCTGCCTCTTCCCCTGTCTGTTACTTAATTCTGGGGTTCCCCCAAAGTTCCAGCCTCTCATTTCCTTCTCTACACATGTGTTGCTCCCTGAACCATCATCATATAATTTGAATTTAATTTTTGATTCATCTTTTTTTCTTTCCTCGGCTCTGTTTTTCTATTTCAAATTTCCTCTACGGTATCTCTCAGACATCTCCTATTTCCCCAACCCTCCCTCTCTTCCAACATCTCTCTTAAGGTCATCCCCTCAGAATATTTGTTTCTTTTCCTTTTTTAACTGAAATATAATAATTGTACATACTTACAGGGTAAATAGTGATGTTTTGATACACATAATATATATTGATCAGATCAGCGTGATTAGCATATCCATCAACTCAAATATTTATCATTATTTGTTTGGGAACATTTAATATGTAATATGTTCCTTCTAGCTATTTGAAACTGTATATTATTGTTAACTTTAGTCATCCTGCAGCTCTCTAGAGCACTAGCACTTATTTTTTGTATCTAGCTGTAATTTTGAATCTTTTATCAAATCTCTTCCTATCCCTCATTTTCCCCCTCCCCCTTCCAGCCTCTAGTATCCTCTGTTCTACGTTTGATTTCTATGAGATCAACTTTTCTATTCCTTTCTATATGTTCCTGGTACTACTGCCCCATTCTGATATATTCGGAAAATTTTTAGGTCCCAATCCTACTTGAATAAATCATTTCAAATACATATTTCAATGAATATTTTTATGTGTTTTTCCAAACTTTTTCTTTTTTCTTTTTTTTTTTTTTGAGATGGAGTCTTGCTCTATCGCCCAGGCTGGAGTGCAGTGGTGCGATCTCGGCTCACTGCAAGCTCCGCCTCTCGGGTTCATACCATTCTCCTGCCTCAGCCTCCCAAGTAGCTGAGACTACAGGCGCCCACCACTACGCCCGGCTAATTTTTTGTATTTTTAGTAGAGACGGGGTTTCACCCTGTTAGCCAGGATGGTCTCAATCTCCTGACCTCGTGATCCACCCACCTCAGCCTCCCAAAGTGCTGGGATTACAGGCGTGAGCCACTGTGCCTGGCCCTGTTTTTCCAAATCTTTCATGTCTGACATATGGGCTCCGATATTCTTCAGCTCTGAAACACTCACTGTGGCTCCTAAAGCTGAAGGTAGAGGCTCAGTGTCAAAATAGGAAGAGTTAAGAGTCAGAGACAGGGCTTCTGAAGGTTATAGGTGAGACTAGGGTGAATCAAGAACAGGACTTTGGAAGGTTGGTAAGAAGCAGGTTGGTAGAGAGGAAGAAAGGGAAGTACTTGGGAGGTTTGAAGGATGTATGGTGAATCCATACTTGAAGGGAAGAACTCTGTGATCTATATTCTGTTAGGGTAACTCTTCTTATGTTGGCTCCAGAGCCCACACTCTGAGCTACTGTGCCGTATTGGTTCCCCACCACACTTTCCACTAAGACGACCTATCATCTCCAGTCCAACATTGGTCTACTGTGGCTAGGACACAGTCTCACAGTTCTCTCTACTTTCTGGCCTAGAAGCAAGCTTTTTCAGATTTTCAGAGATTCTAAATGATGCCTCCTCTCTACCCCCCTTTAGCTGGTGGTGGTTCTTTCTAAATACAAGCACTGAAATAGGGTCCTCGCCACTTCAGGGGCTAACTGGACAATCCCAAAGATGGCATGGGGTGCTAGAGAGAATGACTGTGGGAGACAGTGGGGATAATGAGGCATAAAGTCATTGCTATACTTTGTACTGAGACTTCATATTTAATCCTCAGAATACTGGGAAGTAAGCATTATTATCCCATTTTACAGATGACAGCAGTAAGAAACAGGGATGTTCAGTTATCTCAGCCAACAGTAAATAGCTAGTAAGTAGATCCAAAGCCAGGCTTATCTGGGTTTATATAAAACTGCCTTCTGGATGGATGACGGATGTGTGAGTGATGGGTAGGACTTGAGATCAGACCTCCATAACCAGTGGTGCTTCTGAGGGAGCAGGAGTGAAGGTTTGGGAAAAACAAACTGGTAGAGGAACGAGAAATGCTTCTTGGAACTGATATTTAGACTTGGTGAGAATGGGGGTGGCTGGGTGAGGCAGCAGGGGAATTTTGAGAAGCACCATGAGTAAGGAAGGGTGAATCCCTGCCAGCCCTAGATCAAGCCACTGGAGAAGGGGACATTTGTGTATGGGGGTAGTTGATTATACAGTGAGCTTATATTGACTGGGATCAGCTTGTAATGTCTGTGAGAACTCAATGTCCCCCAGTTAGATGCAGGGTGGGTCATCCTTGTCTCAATAACCTGACTTTCTACTTCTCATTGATTTTAAGGTGATGCTGGCTATGAACTCCACGAGGCCAGTGATTGTGCCTGCTTTTTTCAGAATCTAGTTCAAGGCCTAGACATGGTAGTTACTTGACATGCATTTATATGAATGTATTTAAATACAGCTTATGGACATTGAAATTCAAAGTGTGAATTGACTGCCATCCCCTAACACAGAAACAGGGAGAAAATGTGGTTATGTGCTTATTACAACTAATTATCCTGTTTGAGGCTACATATGGTCCTACTGAATCATAATCCTAGCTACCATTTATGCAGGGTTGTGAACTGATCCAGTTCTCTTGGGACCAGTGGAGAACAAGTTCTAATTCATGGCTTGATACACATTAGGTACCCAACCGATCAGTGCTACTTGCTGCTATTAATAATTTATGAAAACATGTTTCAGTGATTTATAAAAATCTAGTAATGGGAGTACATGGTAGTTGGGGGAAAATGTTCAAGGGAAGAAATAAGGGGGAAAATATCCCATATAAACTGAATTTCTAAATGACAATTATAAAAATAATTCTATCCAAGGAACAAATATCTGCCAAACTGTTGTACAATAACATTTATTTGTTATTACTCATTAACTCAACAACTCATCAAATATTTACTGCTTATTGATAACACACTGGACATTGACTAGTGGCTGGAGATAAAATGAGAAATATATTATGATCCCTGGATCAAAGTTTCTTACAGTCTAACGGAGTAGAGAGTGATATAAAAATGGAATACAATGTTTTAAGTGCTTTAATACTAGTATGAATTCTTTACATTATACCTAAGGAACACAGGGAAAGAGGAAGCTGTTTGGGAGTGTGTGGGTGCATGTACACATGCACATTTGGGTCTGAGTTTGGGGTTAGGAAGATAATGGTGTTCAAATAATACTTGTTAGAGAAAGCAAAGTTTATGCTTTTTAATGAATGCGCAGGAACTAGTGCTCCAGGTAAACAAGAGGTTTTAAAAACGACCATGTATGAAGATTAAGAGAGCATGCAAGTTCAGCGAATGTTGAATAGTTCCATGTGGTAGGGAAGTGGAGGGCATTTTTATCAGAGGGAGGAAATAAGTCTAAAGAGATAGCCAGGAGGAGATTGTAAGAACCTGTTTATAAGAACCTGCTGTCCTGAAAACTTTGTATTTTATCTCCTAGATCAAAAGGAACTCTTAAAATATCTTAAACGGGCTGCAATGTGTGTTTGCTGCATTATTTAAGATTATTCGATGTTGTTATAGCAAGCAACAAAAAGTTGGATGGAACTTATAGAATGGGTTAAAGTGTAGGGATCAAATTGACAATCTCTGAGACCTGTCAGACATAGAGAAAATAAAAAGAGCACGTGTGCTGAACAAAGATAAAAAGGATGAAACAAGAGAGTTACTTGCCCATAGAAAGGGATGAAAGTACAGAGTACATCTTAAATATTTATGAAGCTCAGACCATCTCTGTTGACACCTTCATCCCTAAGTGAGTCAACCCATCGGTGACATTAATTTTGGTCCCATTCTGGCCCCACATTTGCTCTGGTTGATACATAGAGATAAAACATATCTGGTCACCAGGCTAATTGGCAAGTGATAGCTATGGCCAGACATACTTGCCCTTGTGTCTCTCCAGGAGGGCAATGGTGTAACAGAACCAGTGTTTCCCAACTGTCGTATCCCTTTCTTAATCTCAACTCTGGCTCTTGTAACTACTTCATCAGCAGGGAAGACTAACACGGCAGAGGGGGAAGCAAGGTAGTTGAACATTGTGTAACCAAGGATTGAGATATGGTAGTCGTTCTATCACATTTGCACACTCTTCCACGTTCACTGAACCAATCACTTTCCTCTTGATTTACGCTTAAAGTGTACTTTAAATTGATTTAATAAAGAATTTATAATTTCACATCTTAGTTTGGTCTAGGAGACTTTTTGTTCCATGACCTCTGGGGCAGCCCACTTGAATGTACCTGGAGTGTCAAGATGATTTTCTACATGCTGCTGGGAATGACAGTGTCAGATTACTGTCTTAGAAAAATCACTCTGGACCTTCAAATACAAAGTCTACGTGGCTGGGGAGTGGGTCTGGAAGCAGAGAGAACAACTCCTGACTTCCTCTTACAGCCAAAGATATGTGACATCTATTTCAAAAAGAAGGTTTAAACAAGATTTAGAAGCTCCAGGCACACAAAAGAGAAAATGTCCTAAGAACCAAATTCTTTACTGTCACACTAAAATAAACTCAACTTTTAAAATTCCACAAAGTCAGTGCAAAAACCACCTAGAGGAAAAAAAATCCTAATGTCAAATAAAAAAAAGGTTGAGATTTCTCCACATTCACGTAGGATTATCCAACCTTCCTGGTGCACTGATGGTGTCAGGAGAGTTTGCAGAGATAATAGCCCACCATGATTACAACATAATTCTATAATCTCTCATGTGGCCCAATAGGGTGCCCCTAAGAAACTGAAGCCAGCAAACTAAAAACACCAGGTAAAGGAAATAGCTGAATGATCATTCAAATGCCTCACAGTAAGTAGTGAGCCAGCAGGGTGTGAGAAAGAACATAGGATTTTGAGTGAGCCAGACATGGCTTCAAATTTCCTCTCCACTAGGTACTCGCTGTGTGACCTTGGACAAACATCTACATATCTCCAGGCTCAGTCTCTCAAAGTTACAAAATGGAAATACTCATAATCACTTTAATCAAGGGGATATGGTAAGGAATAAGTGAACTAGCATAGAGAATGTGTCCAGCATAGGATCTCCTCTGTATTCATCCTTTCCATATTTAATTCCATGAAGATTAATAAATGAATGATTCGCAACTCATATCCTGGCTATTCCAACAGCCTACCCAGATGCCAGTAATAATTACTTGTCTAAATGTTAACTGTTTTCTCTGTTTCTGACTTATAACAATGTTAAACACACGTTCCTTTAAGCAACTTAATGCTAGCAGGTTGCTAAGGCAACTTCCCTAGAAATAAGCAAGGCCAGCATTGTATCACTTGGATTTTAAGCAGTCAGGTTTTTGAGAAACGCCAGTAAATTTTCCTCTCAAGGGAACATTGTCCGACCATGAGTTGTGAGATGTTTTAAGCAGCTTACATATTCCTGTAACAGTACACTCAACCTTAAAACCACTGTGTGAAGTCAGTGTCACTTACATAGTCCTAAGAAATGGAGAATTTCCTGGTGATATCTTCCATTTCAAAGTCTATCATATTCTCATTAAACATCCTTTGAATTTTTTCCTGCATTTCTTTTTAAAAATTATGATTTTGAACCTAACTAAATACACCCTATTACTATTAGATTTTTGAAAAGGAGAACACAAGTTTGGGAAGCCAAATCATATAATGTTCAATTAAGAAGGGCAATTTACCCAAAACAAGAACAGTGAGCAGGCCGGTTTCTCCACTACTGCTTATAGGACTGTTTTGCCAGGAGAGCCCCTGCTGTTTCAAAGAGGGATGCAACACTTACAAAAGAAACGTATTTTAGCAACAGAGGCATCAACTACAGCAAAGGTTGGGCATGTAAATTTATATACCACTAACACACTTCCCGAATAAGTTTAGGTACCACCAAAATATCTGTAGACTGAACCTGTAAAATGGAGATCAGAGAGACTCTATAAATTTTGTTTGTTTGTTTTTCTTTTCTTTTCTTTTCTTGAGACAGAGTCTCACTCTGTCGCCCAGGCTGGAGTTCAATGGCGTGCTCTGGACTCACTGCAACCTCTGCCTCTTGGGTTCAAGTGATTCTCCTGCCTCAGCCTCCTGAGTAGCGGGGATTACGGGTGCCTGCCGCCACACCTGGCTAGTTTTTTGTATTTTTAGTAGAGATGGGGTTTCACTATGTTGGCCAGGCTGGTCTCCAACTCCTGACCTCAGGTGATCCACCCACCTTGGCCACCCAACGTGCTGGGATTACAGGTGTGAGCCACTGTGCCCTGCAGAGAGACTCTAGAAATTTGAAAAGTGCCTTGAAGATGATTAAGTCCAGCCATCCTACATCTTTGATGACAGACCAAACGCATGAAAAGGGTAAGATTCTTAGAACTAGCAGTGGAGTGATAACCCTGAACTGTGGAAATTACTTCAGTGATCTCGCTATCAAGACACAAGCAACTCTTCAGGCTAACTGTTGCTGAGACTATGAGAACACTGGATGCTGAATGTTCTCCATGTGTTCTTTTAAATTGAAGTACAATGGAAATATGATAAACTGCACATATTTAAGGTGTACCATTTTATAAGTTTGGATATATGAGTAGACCCATTAAAACATCAACACAGTCAAGATAAGCAACGTATACATTATCCTCAAAAGTTTTCTCATGGCTCTTTGCAATCCCTTTCTCTCCCTGCTCCTCTAACAGCCAGGGATCTGTTTTCTGTCACTAGAGATTAGTTTGCACTTTTTAGATTTATATAAATGTAACCATATAATATGTACTCTTTTTTCCTCTGGCATCTTTTACTGTGAAATTCTTCCTTGTTTCTCCATAGTCCCTGGGTGAGTTCCAGTAAATGGTTATTTATGAAAAGAGGTGATGGGGAATATTTGTCCTGCTGATTGTAGTTTGCAGGTCCCTAGTTTAGTTCTAGGGCCCACGTGCATAACTTCTATGCTATTCCATATCCAGCAGAGATAATTGAAGGCAAAATATAACCAGTAGCCAGAAGACGAACCACAGTGGGAAGGTAGGTGTGTATGTGTGCACTGGGGAGGAGAGGGATTACAAGCTGTGAAGTGAGAGCTAAGGTAGGAAAGATAGATGGACTGTTATGTAATGCTAAGGAATTGGACATTGTCCTGTAAGCAATGATGAATCTTTGGGAAGTTGAATTAAAAAAGAATGTGAAGTGGATTACATGAAGACCAGAACAGAAAAAGTACAGAAAGGCCATTGAACTTACTAAGAAAAGAGGCAAATCCTGAATTCAAAGTGTTCTATAGCAGAGTGAAATGAATGAAAGGTATAAATAGAAGAGATGGTTGAGGTGACCCCCTGAATGATAGGAATGGAAGGTGGAGGGACAAAGTTGAGGATCACTTACACTTTTCCAGCCTGGAAAACTTGGTCTTCCTACTTAATTTAGATGAAACAAAGAAAAAAGCTGAGTTTGAGAAAGAAACACCTATTAACTCTATTTTAAACATCCTGAGTATGAGATGGTAGGATAAACAGATGATCCTTCATATCTGAGGGGTCCACATCTGTGGATTCAACCAGCTCCGGATTTAAAATATTCTCAAAAACTTGCCTCTGTACTAAACACATGCAGAACTTTTTCCTTGTCATTATTCCCGAAACAGTAACAACTGTGCACATAGTATTTTCATTGTATTATGTATTACAAGTAATCTAGAGATGATTTTACAGTATGTGAGAAGATGGGCATAGGTTATATGTAAACACTATGCCATTTTGTCAGGGATTTGAGCATCCTCAAATTTGGATTCCTTTGAAGTTCTGGAACCAATCCCCTGGAGATACCAAGGGATGGCTCTATACATGGAAATGACTAGCAGATACTCAGAAATGTGGACCTAGAATTCCAAAGCCAGATGCAGCAGGTTGGGGCTATATAATACATCTTCACGTACATATATCCACAGCCCTTTGAGTCAAATAAATTGAGTTTTCATTGATCACCGTCATCTGCAAACTACTACAACCTCCCAGTGACATGCTGAGCTGAGACTATTATGTCGTGGAAGCCATGTTTGATGTTTTTCAAATTCTAGTCATAATTCAGTGTCAGAAATTGATAAGGCACTGCAGCCTCTAAGCCACAGTGACTAATTCAACCTCTCCCACTTGCCCAGGAGCCATTTCTGTAGGCCCAGGGAAGCACAGGGAGGTGAGTGAACACTTAAGCCCATTGTCTATTTCTTCTTAAATGGCACCCTTGGGTATCACCAACAGAGAGACCTGTTGCTGCTGGCTGAGGCACTGGAGTAAAGGCATCTGTAGGAGAGTTGGAGATGCTGTGCTTTGCGAATCTGTCCAGCAATCTGCCTTCCTCCTCAGAGATAGCACTCTTGCTGGGTCCATAGGGGAGACCTGAAAATGCTTTAGAGCATCATGTGTGCAAAGAGTCCCCTGGGTTCTCTTCATCCATGTCTCTTTCTGGTCATGCTTGGGCATCTGACTGAGCCGGAGGCATTGTCTGGGAAAGGGACAGTTTCCTTTAATGAAAGTTTGGAAAGCTCTCATGTTTAAAAATACCTCATGGTATTTAAAGAACAAGACTTAATGGAAATGGACTGCTGAGAGACGATAAATTTAGCAGGGTCTCTATTCTAGAGCCAGAAGTTCAGTGTTTTGGTTTTTGGGGGTTTTTTGGTTGTTGTTTTCTTGTTCTCTGGTGCCCTCCTGTGTTCTGTTCTCAAATAACACTCAATTTACAAGACCCAACTAAGGTAAGCTCAGAGAACAGTAACTCTTTGATAGCATAAAAGGACTATATTATAATAATCCACAGCCTTCAGTATATTTAAGCAAATGCATTTCCATATCAACCGTAGGTATTTACAAACAGCTGAAGATGGGTGAGTACCAGAAGCTGGGGTGGTTGGGGGTGGGGAGTGGGGAGATGTTGGTCAAGGGATACATATTTTCAGTTAGTTAGATAGGAGAAATAATTTCAAGGGATCTATTGTACAGCCTGGAGACTACAGTTAATGATGATATGCTGTGTCTTTAAAAATGCACAGAGAGTGGATGTGAAATGTTCTCACCACAAAGACAATAACTATGTGAGGTAATGTATTTGTTAATTAGCGAGATGTAACCATTTCATTATGTGTGTTTGTGTGTTTTGAAGTGTCGATAATGAAATGGTTAAATCTAGCTCTTTGAATTATGATTAAATTAGCTAGGTTTAACCATTTTGTTATTGACACTTCAAAGCATCATGTTGTACACTATAAATACAGACAAATGTATAAGTCAATTGAAAAACAAATTTGAATTAAAAGAGAAACTTTACCCTTAAAATAAAAAACAGTTGCAGACAACCCCCAATGTTTAGCACCTTGCCTGCCAGAAAAATATCTGTCAAATAACTAAAGGTCAGTTAGCTACAGAGTTAAAACAGGAAGTATATTGTGCTTACTGAAATATTCTATTATAGAAAATTCATAGAGAATTGCCAAATTGCTATGTGATCTTGGGTTATGTTTACATCACCTTTATAAACTAAAACAATAACCATAAGGGAAGAGTCTAACATTTATATTTTCATGCATTCTTCTATTCAAATACGTATTGACCTCCAACTATGAGGCACATTCTGTTTTAAGTGCTAGAAAGTCAAAAAGGTGACACTGCTCCTGCCCTCAGGAAACACACAATCTAGTGTTGGAGGCAGAGATATATGCTCACTATTTCAGCACGAAGTAAAACCTGCCATGTGAGAGAAGCAGTGGGCATCATCAGCTCATAAAGGAGGGACAGATGATGCAAATAGTCAGTGTTTCAGGCCAAATTTCAACTGCAAAAATTGGAATTGCCTATGAGCTATTTTCCTGCCCCACACCTAGATTTTAATACCTACCGTACGTGTTGGGATGTCATATTTGTATAATTCAATAACTCCAAGAACTCTGACTAGAACATGAAAGGTACCCCAGATATTTTTTTTTTTTTTTTTTTTTTTGAAACGGAGTTTCGCTCCGTAACCCAGGCTGGAGTGCAGTGGCGCGATCTCGGCTCACCGCAAGCTCCGCCTCCCGGGTTCACGCCCTTCTCCTGCCTCAGCCCCTCGAGCAGCTGGGACTACAGGCGCCCGCCACCGCACCCGGCTAATTTTTTGTATTTTTAGTAGAGACGGGGTTTCACTGTGTTAGCCAGGATGGTCTTGATCTCCTGACGTCGTGATCTGCCCGCCTCGGCCTCCCAAAGTGCTGGGATTACAGGTGTGAGCCACCGTGTCCGGCGGTACCCTGGATTCTTAATAGATTCCCTGAATTCCTCTTTATACAGGGTTCTACCTCACTGAACAATAAAAATATATATATATAAAGGCGGAAGGGATATATTAAAAATACCTCTTTCCATTCTCCTCATTATTGGGAAGGTATGCCTCAAAGCTAAGAATTAATGGCATGCATTCTATGCTTATCTGCTTCAGTCCTATAGCACAAGTATATTGCAAAGTCCAAATCCCACTGCTCTGCTACATTTCACAAATGTGCCCACACCTTTTTCCTACCCTTAAGACCTTTGTCCACTTCCCTGCGGCTTTATGTTTATATTGTCATAGCATTCTTTTTGCAGGAGTTGTATCATTCAGTGATCTTGGAATATTGTATCCAATGCAATCAGACCCTGATCCCATATCCGCTACTTCAATTGTGATGATTAAACTGCATTCTTCAGTTTCTTCTAGATTAAACACAAAAATTGGACCACTTATCAATAGGTCCTCAAACTAACTAAAATCTAAGGCCGAAAACTATTATTTCCTTACTCAGTTTTGCTTGCCAGCACCTGACACAGAAAAATAAGAGTTCAAAAATATTATTGGATTTGACCTGATCAAAGTGCTGACTGCAGACTTTCCACCAGCCAGTGCCACAGAGCCTAACTTCCCCCACTTCTATCCAATTCTCAAGCTCACGCTTTCTAGCCAAATGGCTTCCTTGGTTTTTTAAAATATTAATTTATTTATTTATTTATTTATTTTGAGACAAAGTCTTGATCTGTCTCCCAGGCTGGAGTGCAATGGTGCAATCTTGGCTTACTGCAACCTCCATCTCCCGGGTTCAAGCGAGTCTCCTGCCTCAGCCTCCTGAGTAGTTGGGATTACAGGTGCCTGCCACCATGCCCAGCTAATTTTGTAGTAGGGATGGGGTTTTGCCTTGTTGGCCGGACTGGACTTGAACTACTGACCTCAGGTGATCTACCCACCTCAGCCTCCCAAAGTGATGGGATTACAGCGTGAGCCACTGCGCCCAGCCTTCCTTGGCTTTTAGCAACATAATTTATCTCTGCTTCCCAAAATTTGATAGTGTACTTCAGTGTTCCTAAGACAATCTCTCATCATCTAATTGCAATATTACATTCCTCTCCCCTTTGGTACCGTAATTCAACCCCAGATCTTTTGGGATAGTTTCAACAAGATGACATGGTCTGTAGCAAAGAGAACAGATTTTTTCAGAGTTAAGCATTGAACTTTCGTTCTAGTTATACCTCTACCCTTTTAGGTAAAGCACTTGACACTAAATATATGATTCTCAGGGTCCTCATCTGTAAAATGGGACTATTAATACCCATGGTACAGAAGCCTGCAGCGAGCATTCAATAAATGCTGGTTTATTTTCCTCACTTCCTCTCTCAAAAAAGTCACCTATTTTTTAAATGTGATATCACGAAGTCCTATCATTACTGCATAGAAATTATGTCCTTGTTTTGTTTTTATTATATTCTAATCTCCTATTTCATCATTAAGGACAGAAAACAGTATTGCTGGTAGGATGATAATTAATATTTTAGGCACTCAAATGTTACTGATTCTTTAGATGACTGCCCCCACCAACCAACCTGCTCCCCAAATCCCATGCTATACCCCCAAGGTCTTGACATGTTTGAATAAAAATATCAGTAGTTTTTTATCCAAATAATCTATTAAATTACAAGGGTTGATTAATTCTGCCTTCTAGTGAAGGATATTTAGGAACAAACAAACAAACAAAAACAAATTCATATTGTGAATCAATGAAAGGATAAAAGTCAAAATTCTGGGGACATGATTCCTGACCACAACTTATTCATCGTATACCACTGATCTTGCTTAGGAAAACATTTTCCTTTTATTATTTTAAATATCAGGTAATCCAGATGCCTCTATCCTTTTCTTCTTTATATTCAAATTATATGTGTATGAATTACCTCAGTTTCATACCATTTCCTGTGCAGTGAGCAAATAGAAAATTCTAAGTACTACATGCCCTGGAGCTCTGTGACTATATACAGAAAGAACCACCAGGATTTCTTGCTCTCAGGGGTAGATAAACCTAGAAGATGGCTCACTACACCCTTCCCCCTGCACCACTACAGCCTGGCATGATAGAGGCAGCCCTGGGGAAAGAAAGTTTGATTCAAATGCTTGCTCCCCACTTAGCAGCTGCATGCCTTAGTGAACTGACATACATTCTTTGAGCTTCAGGTTCCTCATCTGTAAAGCCACCTTCAGTGCAGATAAAAGTACATAAAAATCCCCTTCTGTCTTTCTTCCCTGCCTTAGCTCAAGTGAATTATTTGCCTGTCTTGGTGCAGCAGTGGTACTTCGTGGTGTAATTCATCTGTTTACACACCTATCTCTCCCACCAGACTTGAGAGCAGAAATCAAATCATATTTGTCTTAATTATAATAGGCACTTAACAAATGCTTGTTAGAATCCTCCTTAACATACCATACTATGTTTAGGCAACAGTGTTGCTAACTGAATTTTTCAAAGTTTTAGCAAAGCCACAGAAAACCATTTACTTATCACCTTAGTGTGCCAGGAACATGAATTTTCTTGTTAATCCACTTCACTTCCATTTCATGATACTCTCTCTCAGCGTCCTCATCAGACCATCTACTGAGGCATAGGAAGCCTGGCTTTTTACCTTACAAATTTAGTTCATTCTTAACATCTACACGTCTCCTCCACTGACATGGGTCTATTACTTACAGGCCAGCAGGGAACTTGAAGAGCTTTAAGCTCAAAGAGTTTAAACAGGTATAAAAAAAGCTGCCAGAATTTTTACACCCTGCAGTTATCTACAGCTGTTCATGCCATCTATTTAAAGAAGTTTTAAGGTACGCTGACATTAATAATAATAATAATAATAAAAGCTAACATTTATTGAAAACTTACAATGGTCTAGAAACACTTGACAGGTACTATTTCAGTTAAGCTTTACAAAAAATGTCATGTAGTTTTTATCATCATATCTTCCTTAGACATGAGAAAATTGAAATAACAAAGTGTTTACTTGTTTCCTTAATTTAAAAACTGTAAGTAACGGTCTTTTCTTTCCATATTTAATGCTTCCTTCGGGAGTCCTTGTAAGGAAGGTCTTGTGGTAACAAATTTCCTTAGCGTTTGCTTGTCTATTTGATCTAGCAATCCCATTACTGGGTAGACACCCAAAGGAATAGAAATCATCTTATTATAAAGACACATGCATGTGTATGTTCGCCGAAACACTGTACAATAGCAAAGTCATGGAATCACCCCAAATGCCCATTAATGATAGACTTGATAAAGCAAATGTGGTACATATGCACCATGGAATACTATGCAGCCATAAAAAAAGAATGAGATCGTGTGCATTACAGGAACATGGATGGAGCTGCAGGCCATTATCCTTAGCAAACTAATGCAGGAACAGAAAACTGAATACTGCATGTTCTCACTAACAAGTGGGAGCTAAATTATGAAAACATATGAATAAATAGAGGGGAACAACACACACTGGGGCCTTTTGGAGGGTAGAGGGTGGGAGGAGGAAGAGGATCAGGAAAAATAACTAATGGGTACTAGGCTTAATTCTTGGGTGATGAAATAATCTGTATAACAAACCCCCATGACATAAGTTTACCTATATAAAAAACCTACACATGTACCCTGAACTCAAAACAAAAATTAAGTAAAGGGCTAATATCCAGAATCTACCAAGAACTTAAACAAATTTACAAGAAAAAATCAAACAACCCCATCAAAAAGTGGGTGAGGGATACAAACAGACACTTCTCTAAAGAAGACATTTATACAGCCAAAAGACACATGAAAAGATGCTCATCATCACTGGCCATCAGAGAAATACAAATCAAAACCACAATTAGATACCATCTCATGCCAGTTAGAATGGCGATCATTAAAAAGACAGGAAACAACAGATGCTGGAGAGAATGTGGAGAAATAAGAACACTTTTACACTGTTGGTGGGACTGTAAACTAGTTCAAACATTGTGGAAGACAGTGTGGTGATTCCTCAATCTAGAACTAGAAATACCATTTGATCCAGCCATCCCATTACTGGGTATTAGATTATAAATCATGCTACTATAAAGACACATGCACACGTATGTTTATTGCGGCACTATTCACAATAGCAAAGACTTGGAACCAACCCAAATGTCCATCGATGATAGACTGGATTAAGAAAATGTGGCACATATACACCATGCAATACTACACAGCCATAAAAAAGGATGAGTTCATGTCCTTTGTAAGGACATGGATGAAGCTGGAAACCATCATTCTGAGCAAACTGTCACAAGGACAGAAAACCAAAAACCACGTGTTCTCACTTATAAGTGGTAATTGAACAATGAGAACACTTGGACACAGGGTGGGGAACATCACACACTGGGGCCTGTCTTGGGGTGGGGGGAGGGGGGAGGGATAGCATTAGGAGAGATACCTAATGTAAATGATGACTTAATGGGTGTAGCACACCAACATGGCACATGTATACTTATGTAACAAACCTGCACATTGTGCACATGTACCCTAGAACTTAAAGTATTAAAAAAAAAATCCCTGTATGTAATGAAGTCAGAATTTGCAGGAGGAAGTCCTGCTCTAAAATCTGTAACCCTTTACCCAGGGTTCCTCCTAAAAGAAGATCTTGAGACAAGGATTTGGGAGCAGGGCATTTATTTGGGAGAAGATACCAGAGAGCAAGTTGAGGAAGTGGGGCAGTGAGATAGAGAAGGGAGGAAACCTGGTTAACAGCCCTTCTATTGCTGTGGACAACTGAGATTTGATACCACCAGGGAGCCTCTGAGAGACTGTGTAATACATCTGAGAATCACCTCCAAGGGGCAAGGAAGCTGTTTTATTTATCTACAAATTCTAGCCCTCATGTCTTGAGCATGGCCAGATAAGCTTCCCCAGGCAGAGGACTCCCCCAGATATAGAGACTCAGGCAGACATTCATTTGAAAACTGTCCAAAGGAGACCTTGAGATAGGCTGAGGCACGTGGAGATGACACTAACTGTGGTGCCTTAACCACTGCACTGTCCTGTGTAGGGAAAAACCCACAAATATGAGCATGGGCAAGCTTAAGTTTGCATGCATCAAAGAAATAAATCAAGTTTCTCTCAGATAGGTAATCCTGTCTGCAAAGTACCTATGAAATCAATATCATAATGGTCTCAATCTTATAGATGAAGCACAAAAAGCTTAACCCACATAGGATCATAAAATGCATGAGCAGCATAGGTAAAATACAGACCCAGAAATTCTGGTCAAGAGTCAAAACTCTCAACACTGTATGAAATAACGGTAAGTACCACGTAGTATAATACCTGCTGAAGCTGCTAGCACTGTGCAGCTGAGGTCAGCATTCACTTTCTTCCCTGCCATCCCTGGTGCTCTATGAGGCTACTGTGGTTGCCACTGTCACTGCACTCTCTTATTGCAGGAAAAACATTCCCTCCTTTTTGCTCTGAGGAAACTCTCCTCCTTACGCTTGTTCCCCAAGGCAGCCTCAGGATTTCCAAGTTACAGAATGTTCTGTAGCACGATGAGGACTCAGGAATCGTGATGCTGAGTGCCATAGGGAAAAGCACTGTCAGAGGCAGCTGGAATGTGGGTTCCATAAGGAAAGACTTAGTCTACCTTGTTGATCAGCACCCAACAGGGTGCTTGGCATATGGTTAGAATTCTGAAAAAATAATTTTTTTTTGAGATAGGGTCTCACTCCAACACTCAGGCTGGAGTACAGTGGCATAATCACGACTCACTGCAGCCTCAACCTCCTGGGCTCAAGAGATCCTCCCACTTCAGCCTCCAGAGTAGCTGGGACTACAGGAGTGCATCACCATGCTTGGTTAATATATATATATTATATAAATATATTATATATGAGATATATAAATATATCATATATATAATATATAAATATATATTTATATATAAATATATATTTATATATATAAATATAAAATATTTTTATAAAAAAGCATAAAATATATTAGCCAAGCATGGTGATTCACAAATATATATTTTAGAGACAAGGTTTCACCATATTGTTCAGGCTGGTCTTGAACTCTTAGGCTCAAGTGATGAGCCTACCTTGGCCTTCCAAGGTGCTGGCATTACAGGTGTGAGCCACTGCACTTGGCCAAAATTATGTTTTCAATGAACACTAATTACAGTATTATTCACTATTTTGCTTTCCACAGTTTCAGTCCAAAAATATTAAATAGAATATTCCAGAAATATACAAGAAAGACCACATTCACATAACTTTTATGACAAGATTATTTTTACAACTGTTCTATTTTTTAATTATTGTTGTTGAACTCTTATTCTGCCTAATTTATAAATTAAACTTTATCATAGGTATATGTAGGAAAAACACAGTGTATATAGGGTTTGGTGCTGTCTGCGGTTTCAGGCTTCCACTGGGGGTCTTGGAAGGTATCTCTCATGAATAGGTGGGAACTACTGTACCTATTAAAAAGAACACTTGGTTTGGAGTCAAAAGAGGTAGGTTCCAATTTCAACTTTTCCACTTACTCTGTGGTCTTGGGAGTTTCCTCAGCTGTAAAAGGGGAATTATAACCACCATAATAATTATAATTTTTATGTTTATTGAATAGTCCCTATGTAAACAAAATACTTCAGTGAGTTTTTAAATAATTATCCCATTAATCCTCTCTACAATGGGTGCCTATTATTGTGCCCTTTTCAGAGATGAAGAAGCAGATTTCTGGAGTGTATATTTCTCCTTAAGGTCACACAGCTAGGAAATGGAGGAATCTGTGCTGGTAACAGCGGTGCTATTGCCCTCCTTGGAGGGCTTTTATGAGGACTGGCCTCGTACTTAGCATATAGAGATGGCTCCATGTGCAAGCTATGAATCATCTCATTGGTTCAGCCCCTTTCAATGACTATATTTAAATCCTGGAGGTCATTTGAGATCATTTCTCAGGATTCAGTGCACCAAGCCCCTTTGTCAACTATAATTGGTACGTTCCTTTCAGAGGGGTCACCTGTGTTGACACAGGGAGGGTTTGGCAAAAATACTAATCCAGAATAGAAGTAAAAGAGCTGCACCATTGCCGGGCGCGGTGCCTCAAGCCTGTAATCCCAGCACTTTGGGAGGCCGAGGCGGGTGGATCACGAGGTCAGGAGATCGAGACCATCCTGGCTAACACGGTGAAACCCCATCTCTACTAAAAATACAAAAAAAAAAAAAACCAGCTGGGCGAGGTGGCGGGCACCTGTAGTCCCAGCTACTCGGGAGGCTGAGGCAGGAGAATGGCGTGAACCCGGGAGGCGGAGCTTGTAGTGAGCCGAGATCGCACCACTGCACTCCAGCCTGGGCAACACAGCGAGACTCCGTCTCAAAAAAAAAAAAAAAAAAAAAAAAAAGAGCTGCACCATCAAATTTAACTATTATGTTTTCACATTATTTTATTTTCCTTGTTTCACATATGTGTAAATAATCTCCCTAAGCATGTGTGAATTTTGAAGTGTACCATGGCAAGTGCAGTCTTATAAGCGAAAGCTGGGTTTTCTTTTCTTCATATATCAGTGTTCACACAAAAAGAACATAATAAATGTTCTCCATGGCCCACCGCACCTAGGGCATACATTGTTTCTCACTAGAAACCACTATAAAAATTTACTTCATTTTGTAGCTTTTTCTGCTCTAAACTCTATAGGTCGCTTAACAATTGATTTCTAGACAGACTTTCACAGCTTATAGGAATATTATCTCTTTTGAAATATTTCCTCTTTTAAAAGACAACCTAGCAGATCCAGATATGATTGAGAGCTTGTCAGAATGCTCAAATGAGTCAGCTGATTGTAAACACGGCTCTCTGTCTAATGAAATCTGAAGTGAAACGCTAAGTCTTCTTGTTTGCCATTGCTATTGGAATTATAAAGATGAAGCTGTGCCAGAGATTCATGCCTGTGAATACGCACACTCAGCTCTGAACTCTTTCAGAAGGGTGCTCCTGTTCCTCTGCAGTAGGCTGATAACAACAATCAGAACTGTGTGACTCAATTCCCCCCTATTTCTGAGACTCAATTTATTTGAAGCTTCTAGGGTCTAAACAATCTCTTTTGGATTGCGTATCAGCAGCATCTGATGTTAACAAGAGTTATTTCACTTCTAGAAATTACACTAAGTTCTGTTCTCTAGCCTGAAAACTTTTAAAATTCAAATCTTTAGACTTTAAAGGATGACATATTTTACTGCTTTATTTTTTTTTGAAGTTACTAGTCTAAAATTTTTAAGAAAGGACTGCTAGGAAAGAGAATGGTTTGTTATCATCAAGAAGATGAAGTAATAATTTCTTGAGCACAGCTCATGTTCAGAATATAAATAATGTTTCTTAGTGTTTCTACTCTGACAATAGGCCATGAAGAAAACTGGAAAAGTAGACGTTGAATCCTTAGGCTCTGTAGTAAGATGGGCCCGATTCAAATCCTGGTGTCTGTATTTTCTATCAGTGGGAGCTTGGGGATGTCTCTTATTATCTCTTCCTCATTTAAAAAAACAATAGGGCTTATAATATTTATTTTACATGGTTGCTTGGGGTTATCAGGTTTGCATATAAACTACTTAGGATAAAACCTGGTACTTATCAAGCCCATAATAACCGTTCACTACTATACTCACACGCATTAAAGATATTTTTTGTTTGTTTGTTTGTTTGTTGAGATACAGTTTCACTCTTGTTCCCCAGGCTGGAGTGCAATGGCACAATCTCAGCTCACTGCAACCTCCACCTCATGGGTTCAAGCGATTATCCTGCCTCAGCCCCCCAAGTAGCTGAGATTACAGGCATGCACCACCAGGCCCAGCTAATTTTTTATATTTGGTAGAGATGGGGTTTCACCATGTTGGTCAGGCTGGTCTCGAACTCCTGGCCTCAGGTGATCCACCTGCCTCAGCCTCCCAAAGGTATTTCCCTCCCAAAGGGATCCCTCCCAAAGGGATTACAGGTATGAGCCACCATGCCCAGTCATATTAATGGTCTTAATAAGGAATCTCAAAAAATACCTTAGAATAGCCTTACAGAAATATGGGACAATTAGATTATCAATAGGTTAAAGAAGAAAAGTCAAAAAGAGCAGGTTAAGGAATTAATGTCAACCCAGTTGGAAGATTATAGTAGCATTCCTACTCTAATAGTACCTTCTGCCCAAGGCTGCCATGAACATTAAGCAATACAAAGCTTATAAAACCTTAGCACAGTATCTGTTGTACAATAAATGCTCAGGCACACTCACAGATCAAATAACTTGAAGAAAGGAAACATAGGAAAGCAAGATCTCCACCAAAGATCCTGGATGTTCTTCTACCTCTTGGCATTTCCTTAATTTCTCAATTCTCTTCTGTCTTGTGGGAGCAGGAGCATTGATTAGAGAATGACATCTTTGTGAACCTGTTCACTAATATACAAAATAGCACATCAAAGCCTTTCTGTCTAAGTGAAATCTCAGCCTCTGTGGGATGCCACTAAAAGGTGAAATAACCTATATCCTTCAAAAGCCTTAAAAGAAGATCAGAGGGCAGTTTGCCAACCTCCTTTTTTTCATTTCTATGCTGTTACGTTTAGTGTATCTAACATACTCAAACCTTCAAAGCAGCTGTTTAGAAGATAAACTGCCTCATTCAACATCAAGAACAGGAAATATAAAAATGTATTATCTCCCTCTTTTTCTTTCTGCAGCTAGTCTGAGGGCAAAGAGATGTACAACAAAAAGTGTAAGCAGGATATTCAATGTATTTCACTGAGTCAAGCAATAGGGTGTGCTCAACCTTGAGAAGGTGCTTGTGGGCTCGAGGCAGCACTCAAGGTCAAAGGCTCTTCCTCTGAGGAGATCCTCAGAGAAAGAGAGGTCCAGACAAATCTGACCCCCTGTCCCTAGAAAGTCACATACTACCTAGGCAGCAATCATCACATCAACAATAAATGACGCAGAATGGAATAAGACTGAGACACCTTTCCCACAAGACGAAGGCACCACTTAGTAGAAACCTACAGGAAAAAATGCTGCTGTGACAATGTCTGCAAAACTTCCATTCACATGAAAGACACTAAAGAACACTATTATTATTTTATTTTATTTTATTTTGGGGTCTGGGATACATGGGCAGGACGTGCAGGTTTGTTACATAGGTAAATATGTGCCATGGTGGTATGCTGCACCCATGAACCCATCACCCAGGTATTAAGCTCCACATGCATTAGCTTTTTATCCTGATGCTCTCCCTTTCCCTGCTCCCCTCCCCACACAGGCCCCAGTGTGTGTTGTTCCTCTCCCTGTGTCCATGTGTTCTCATTGTTCAGCTCCCACTTATGAGTGAGAACATATGGTGTTTGGTTTTCTGTTCCTGAAGAGCACTATTATTTACTGGAGAAGTCAGCTGAATAATAATATAGCATATTCAAAGTCCCTTATATAATCTGCATCTAAATTGGATGAAGGCCCATACACAGCAGAAATTTGATCTGACAAACGTAAGCATATTTAACATACTCTGATACACATTTTTTTGTTTTGTGACCTTACCCTCAAAGTAGAAAAGATATTTTAGAAACTATAACAAAAATTCAAAAAGTTATCAAGGAAAGACAAGAACTATATTCTATACTTAATTATATTCTGGGAAGTTCAAAATGTTTGAACTACAGACTGGAGCATCTTGTTTTATTCACAAGGTCGGTACAATTGGACTGAATCTCATTATGACTGTTAATGTTTTAATAGAGGAAAGTGTTCACTCAGTATACAATATCCATATAGGACAATAAAATATTCCAGATGCATTGTTTCTTATTTAGAGAAAAGAAAACCTCAATGTTCTTACATGCCGTGGTCATATGGAAAGGAAATTACTTGTAAGTTGATAGCAAAATCACCAGGGTTACAACTTCAGCAGGAATAAATAACTTCCTACTTAGAGATATGGAGAAGTCAAGGAGGATGAGATAAACCAGAACAAAAGGAATATGATGTGAACATTTCTGACAAATATGTTTCCTCAAGGATTATTTTAGGGAGGTGGTTTTTTAAGGAAATGTTAAGATATCTGCAAGAAATTCATACTACAAATCTCCTAAATGCAAAATTCAAAGAACAAAGTAAGCAATATCAAATCATCCCATATATAAGTAGTATAAACTTAATAAATCATTGATTCATATGTTTGTCTAGGAGTTTAAAAATTTGTGTATCTATTAATCCATGTGGGTACAATTTTATGCATGTATTTTTTTTCCATGAGCTGTATAACCTAGATGACAATCTAACATAGAATTTCAAGACATCTTCTCTGTTTGACTAATCTTTCCTGGTTCCTCCACCTACCACCCTATCCTGTCCTTCAATAAGAAAAATGTGCCAACCTTTGACCATCACCATGTCAAAAAGATGAAACTTATAGTGATTTAGGTCATTAGAAATTCAGTGTTGACTTCTCCAGTTTTCCTGTCCATTCCTCACCCAGCACCTCCTTCCTCCTCCCAGTTTACGAATTGATGTTATTCATATATGGAGGTAAATGTTTCTGTGAATCAAGTTCATGTTTTATTTATCTCTGTTTCAGCTTTACTAACTTCTCTAGACTGATCTTTGTTTCAACAAGTTTGCCTAACTTGAAGTTTCATGAGGACAAGGACTGTGTCTGCTCCATTCACCACTGTATCCCCTGTGCCTTGCACCAAGCTCAGCATGTGGCTGTGTGTAGTATGGGGGAAAAAAAAAATCTTCCTCCCAGTTTCCTGGCACAAAGCTCCTAAAATCTTCCCAATGTATAGTCTTTTATTTAAGAACCCTAATGAAATAACTCATGGGGGAGAAAAGGGTAGCTTTTTGCTTTAGGATGGGGACTGATTACAGGAAAATCTATTGGATTAGAGGAACAGAGCTTTCAGTCCCAGTCCCTGACCTCCTGGAGAGAAGGGCTGGAGATTGAGTTCAAACACCAATGGGCAATGTATAATCAATCTTGTCTACCTTAATGAATCCTGGACACCAAACTGTAAAATACGGGGTTTGAGGATCATCCAGGTTGGTGAACATATCAGCATGCTGGCAGGGCAGTGTGCCCAGAAAGAGCATCTAAGCTCTGGTCCTTCTTCCTCATGTTTTGTCCAATACATATCTTCAATTTTACTGTTCCTAAGTTGAATCCTTTATAATAAACCAATAATTGCAAATAAAGAACATGACTTGGTTCTGTGAGTGGTTCTACTGAATTATGGAAAATGAGGGGTGGAGGGGGTCATGAGAACCCTTAATTTGTAGTCAGCTGCACAAAACTGTGGGTAGCCTGGGCACTCCATGTACAGCTGATGTCTAGAGTAGCAGAAGTCTTGTGAGACTGAGCCCTTATCCTGTGGGATCTATGCTAATTCCAGGTAGTATCAGAATTGAATGAAATTGTTGGGCACCCAGTTGGTATTAGAGAACTGGAGAAGTGGTTGTCAGAAAAAAATACAGTATTCAATGCTTTGGGTGAATAAGTCATTGTTTGAATGAATAAGTGATTGAATACAGAAAATCAAAATTTATACCTTTTTCAAATAAAAATAAAATAAAAATTTCCAGTATTTTCAGGCATGTTGTAAGATTTCACTTCCCACTTTTTGATATTTGGTGTAGCCATTGACTTGCTTTGATCAAGGTGACTGGTATCACCTCTGAGCAGAAGTGTTAGGGATCACAGAATGGTTCACCAGTCTGTCTTTTCCTCTACCACTGTGGCTGGCCAGGTTCTAGATTGTGGCTGCTCCATTAGCGTGAGTCTCTGAATGGGGACGACATGAGACAGAACTCTAGGTACACCAAAGATGGGATGTAAGGTAGATGAGAAATAAACATTGTTGTTTTAAGCTGTAAGACATGCTGGTTGTTGCCACAGAAGATCCTAAGCTATCCAAATTGATACAGTAAAATTCAACTTCTTTATTTCATCTTTTCAGTGTGGAATGCTATGCTGCAAATAATTATAAGTGTACATTGCCATTTTCAGAGAATGGCATACCTTCAAATTGAATAAATTAGATGATGACTATGACATCCTTAGCACTGTGACTGAAATATAATAAGTGCTTAATAAGTTATTATTACTGTTAATTTTGAAAGCTTCAAATAAAAATCGTGTAATGTCAATTGACAGAAAAAATATACTTTTAATTTTTTTTTTTTTTTTTGAGACGGAGTCTCGCTCTGTAGCCGAGGCTGGAGTGCAGTGGCCAGATCTCAGCTCACTACAAGCTCCGCCTCCCAGGTTCACGCCATTCTCCTGCCTCAGCTTCCCGAGTAGCTGGGACTACAGGCGCCCGCCACCACCTCGCCCAGCTAGTTTTTTTTTTGTATTTTTTAGTAGAGACGGGGTTTCACCGTGTTAGCCAGGATGGTCTCGATCTCCTGACCTCGTGATCCACCTGTCTCGGCCTCCCAAAGTGCTGGGATTACAGGCTTGAGCCACCGCGCCCGGCCCCCTATTTTTAAAGATATTCTAATGAGCATTATAGTAATAAGGCCAAATAAGTTATGTTCAACATGTGTTCACATATATGACTTTGAACAAGTCACTTAACTTCTCAATTTGTTTGCTCATCTATAAAACATGCATTAGAAAATAACCATTGCAAAAATTAAATGAGATATGTAGAAGTAGTAAACTCTAAAACATTTTTTGACTATGATGAAAATAGAGGAACAGGGTTGCTGTCATTTATGTTGTCCATCCAGTAAAATTCACAAGGATTGTTTTCTCCCAATTTAGCTTAAATGCCCATTTGATATTTTAGAACAAAATATTTACTTAAACTCCAATTCTTTTCTATTTGTGTAATCTGATAATAACCACTCATCTCTTTCCTCAGAAAATAGATATTGAAAATAATTGCCAAGGTTAGGTAAATTGACACATGATCAATATGAGATGTTTAGTGTTTTGGTGCCATATTTCAACAACTGTATCCCAAAAGGTCTAAACTGTTATAAATTGAAAAAAGCAACACCATACTCAGGTAATTAGCCAATTATCTGTAATACACAGAATTATAGATATTAGCAATGGATGTAAATTTAGAAGTCATCTATTTCAATCCCAAATAGGCCAAAAGTTTTAGAAGAAAAATATTCTAGTGATGGAAAACAAATAGTTCGTCTGCTCTGTTTTATGTAAAACAAGTGCATCTCATATAACAGATACTGAGAACCACATTTAAAAAGTTTTAATACTAGTTTACCAATTATATTTGGAGTTACATGCTTTCCTTTGGTGGAAATTATGTGTATTCATATTCTCAATGTTTATATAGTCATGCTTCACGTAGCTTTGAGGAAATATGCTAAGAAATGCATCATTGGGTGATTTCATCTTTGTGTGAACCTTATAGAGTGTATTTACACAAACCTGGATGGTGTAACCTCTACACACCTGAACTATATGGTATGCCCTATTGCTCCCAGGTTACAAACCTGTGCGGCATGTTACTGTACTGAATATTGCAGACAACTGTTACATAATAGAAAATATTTGTATATCTATACATAGAAAATATACAGTAAAAATACAATATTGTAATATTTGGGACCTTCATCGTATATGTGGCCTGTCGAGAACTGAGTTCCTAAGTAGAAAATGAAATCAAGAGAAAGAATATAGATCAGCTCTATTCTGAAGGAAGGGCCTTTGTATGGTACTTGTATGCTCAGCAGTTCATTTTACACTCTTTAGTCATAATATTCTATCTTTGCCTTAAACTGATCTCAGACAATCTAAAGTTTAAGGCATGTATCTCAGGGTTTATTACTTATACAAACCCCAACGTGTCATGGTTACTTCTGCCCAAGGTCTCTCTTCTGTTCTTCTGCATAAAATGTTTTTCTGTTTGTTTCATTACTTGTTTTATCATGGAATGACTAGAATTTAGCTTTCAAGAGGACTTTTAGAAATTAAAGCTAGCAGATTTGTCCTAGTGTTTGTCCTAACAAAGATATTTCTTTTCTATTTATTTATTTATCTATTTATTTATTTATTTACTTATTTTTCAGATGGAGTTTTGCTCTTGTTGCCCAGGCTGGAGTGCAATGGTGCGATCTCAGCTCACCACAACCTCTGCCTCCTTGGTTCAAGTGATTCGCCTGCCTCAGCCTCCCGAGTAGCTGCGATTACGGGCACGTGTCACCATGCCCGGCTAATTTTATATTTTTAGTAGAGACAAGGTTTCTCCATGTTGGTCAGTCTGGTCTTGGACTCTTGACCTCAGGGGTCTGCCTGCCTTGGCCTCCCAAAGTGCTGGGATTACAGGCATGAGCCACCATGCCTGGCTTTTTTCTTTCTCTTTTCTTTCTTTTTTCTTTTCTTTTTTTTTTTTTTAATCACATATCCAGAAAATATTCAGGTTAAGATAATGATCACTTTTACATTGCTCCTAGATTGACTTTGTAATGTACATTAGGAAAATGTCTCCTATGAAGGGCATCCCACCAAGTCAGGTGGAGGCTCTCAAGTCTGTTTTCACACTCAGGATTCTGGATTTCTGAAGAGTGGATGAGCCTTCCTCATGTACCTACGTGTTCAACCCCTCATTCCCCCTGTTTTGTCTATCACCTGTGCACAAAGGACAGTCATCCCTGGGTGCTCCCAGTCAGGATCCTACCACTCCACTCCAGATCTTGGCACCACCACTCTTCTACACCTTATTTCATCAGCAGCTCAAGACTGCTACACACAGACTCTGTTTAAATGTCTATAGATGCCTGACACCTAAAGAATGACTTCTCACAAGAATTCTTAATATAGTCCTTTATATAAGGCTATATATAGACCTCTGAATAAGTCTTCTTTCTTTTTGTTTAACTTTTATTTTCGGTTTAAGGACACATGTGCAGGTTTGTTGTATAGGTGAACTCGTATCATGGTGGTTTCTTGCACAGATAATTTCATCACCAAAGTACTAACCCTAGTATCCAATAGTTATTTTTTCTGCTCCTCTTCCTCCTCCTACCCTCCCTCCTGAAGTAAGCCCCAGTGTTTTTTGTCCCCTTCTATAAAGCTTATTTCTGTTTTATATCATGACCTTCATACTATACCTGGAAATGGTATACCTTTTTATCCCTCTTTTCTTAAAAATTGGGTTTAAGTGCTTCTTATCCAGTTAATTGAATATTCTTACAGTGCCTTCCAGGCTTAATGAGGTGTTGTGGGCTGAATTCTGTCCCTCCAAACACTTGTATGTTGAAATCTTAACCCCCAATACCACAGAGGCTTACCATATTTGAAGATAGGGTGTTTAAGGAGTAATTCAATTAAAATTATGGCATCAGGGTGGACCCTAATCCAATATGACTGGTGTCCTTATAAGAAGAGGAAACTTGGACACAGACATGTTCAGCAGGAAGACAGTGTAAAGAAACAGGGAGAAGACAGCCATCTAAAAGCCAAGAAGAAAGTTCTGGAACAGATCCTTCTCTCACAGCCCTCAAAAGGCACCAACTCAGCCAGGACCTTGATTTGGGTCCACCCCTCAGAACTGTGAGGAAATAAATTTCTATTGTTTAAGTCACCCAGTCCAGGGTACTTTGTTAAGGCAGCCCTTGTAAACTAGTATGTGAGGTATGCTCTGTCACCTTTTGTGCTTCCACCAGTTAGAATAAAACCCAAATTCCCCACCATACATACATGGCTGAACATGAACTAGCCTCTCCTTATGTCTCGGACCTCATCTCCCAAGCCCCCTGGTTCTGTATTCTCCATCCAAACAGGTCTTCTCTAACAGAAGGACCTCCACAAAGGGTTTTTGGGATTCCCTCTCCCTAGAGCACTCCTGCCATGGAGCTTCCCATAGCGGGCTGTTTGTATTCAGGACTCAGCCCAAAGTCTTCACCTCAGACAAGCTTCTATGACCTACCATCTAAAAGTAGTTCTCCCATCTACCAAAACTTTGCATTAACTGTCTTGGTTCATTCCTTTGGAACATTTTTCTAGCAGAGAAACTTATCACTACCTTTAGCACCCAGTTTGCACCATCAATTAATACAATTATAACCCCTCTATGCAGGAAAACAGGTAGCATTAGGTTGACCATACGTTTGGGTTTTCCAGGACTGCTTTAATTTATACCCATTCCAGTGTAATTATTAATAGTGCCCCTTTCATGATCAAAACAGTCCCAGTATGGACAGTAAGTAATGTAAAATATATTCTCAAGGCTATTACAATTATTGAGCTATTTTCTTTCTTTTCTTTTTTTTTTTCTTTGAGATGGAGTCTCACTCCGTCACCCAGGCTGGAGTGCAGTGGCGCGATCTTGGCTCACTGCAACCTCTGCCTCCCGGGTTCACATCATTCTCTTGCCTCAGCCTCCTGAGTAGCTGGGACTACAGGTGCCCGCCACCACGCCTGGCTGATTTTATTGTATTTTTTTTTAGTAGAGATGGGGTTTCACTGTATTAGCCAGGATGGTCTCGATCTCCTGACCTCGTGATCCACCCACCTCGGCCTCCCAAAGTGCTGGGATTACAGGGGTGAGCCACCATGCCCAGCCGAGCTATTTATACCAGATGATATACCTTGACAAGACACTCAAGATTCCCAAGACAAGAATGTCTCCCAAGACACAACAGTGTCTTATCTTGGAATTCTTGAGTATCTTCTTATAGGGCCATTCTCTTCTTACAAGGATGCCAGTCATATTGAATTATGGTCCGTCCTAAAGCCATAATTTTTATTGAATTACTCCTTAAAGATCTTATTTTCAAGATACTCTCTTGAGTGTCTTGTCTGGGGAGTCTTTTGTATCTTGTCAAGGGGTATCATCTAAGTTCTGTGAATCACTGCTTTCCTATACTGAAAAGGCCACGTGATTTTACCCCTCTGTATCTTGGCACATGGAACTTCTTCCCTGAGACCCACCTTTCTGCTCTCCACCCCCCAGTTGCTGACCCTCCCTATCATCCATCAAGAAGCTGCATGGAGGGTAACTCTGATCAGAATCTTTCAGTGACAATTAACTAATCCTGTCTGCCTATCACATTACAGTGCTATTTATTTCTATATATTTTCCATTTGACTGTGGGCTTCTTAAGGGCAAGAACTGTGTTTCATTTATATTTGCATCTCCAGTATCTAGAATATTTCTCATAACCTCATAGACACTGAACACTGAATAAATGGTAGTAAACAGAAAATTGAATACTAGTCTTTGACTTCTCTAAACTCTTGTTCCCTCTGTTCACTTTTTTTTTTTTTTTTTTTTTTGCTTCACATGTAGAAAGATGTTTTGGAAAGGTGGTTCATTCATTTATATAGTAATAAAATATATTAAATACCAGTATTTTATAAACCACACAGTACACTCCATATATAGAAACTCTCAAATTGAAAACTCAATCCTTGACTTTCCCTCTATTTTTATTCTCACATCTTTAATTATCTGCATGTGCACATATCACCGACAATGGAAGACTATTTATTAAGCCTCAGGGTCATCTTTCACAACTGGCCCTTAGACAAAAACATCTCTTTCCAAGATTTCCTTTTCCGTTAATTCAATTATCACTCATTTACTATCTCACTATCTTTGACTTTTTATTTTCTTTCTCCTCTATTACTGGACATTCTGCTAAGTTGTACCATTTGTTCCTATCAACTGGAACAGAGAGACAGGCTTACTTGAAAAAATTATCCCCTCTCCTGCCCCTTATTGTTCACTTGTTTTGTGTCAACCACTCCCAAATGATGTTCCTGCACTTCCCCTTCCCCCTTCATTCCATTTTCCACACAGTAGCCAGGGTGATCTTTTCAAAACTGAAGACAGATGGTGTCACTTTTCTTCCCAGTCATTCCTGAGAGTAGAACCCAAAGTCCAAAAAAAGGCCTACAGGACCGTTCAGGATCTGCTCCTCTGCCACTTTTCTAGTCTCATCTCTTACTTTGCTTTAGCCACACCAACCTCTTTGTTGTTTCTTAAACATACCAGGCTCCTAACTAAGCTCCATTGTACTTTCTGCTTCCTCTGTTTGCAATGTTTTTCTCGCAGACTCTTGTATCACTCATTCCTACCCATCTTTCCTCAAATGCCACCTTCTCAGTGAGGCAATCTTTTACCTCATTCTTTAAAATAGTAAACCTTGGTCCTCCTCACCCTAACATACCCTATCTTTTTTCTTTGGTTATTTTCTCCCCAACGAACTTATCACCACCTGTTATACAGTCTTAATTTCTTATGTATTTATTGTCTATATCCTCCACTAGAATGTATGCTCCAGGAGTGCAGCTATTTTTGTGTCTTTTGTTCATTGTTGTACCCTCAGCTTCCTTGGGTAATGCTTAGCACATATTTGGAGCCCAGAACACATTGATTCAATTGATGGATGCAATCACCTTCCTTTCTCTCTAAATTCTCTCACCAATCCATGCACACACAGGAGATGGACTAATAAATGAGGTGGCGGTTGGAGACCTGCTGGAAGTAGAGGGTGAACTGTAATCATCGGTGGGAAATCACAGCAAATGAAGAGGGTCCAGTTTGGGTTTCACAAATCCAAAGATTCCTGACTTTCTTTCTTGGCTCAGATCAGTTCAAGAAGTATTCAGAGACTCCAGCACAGAACTGGGAATAGGACTGGGACGTGTCAGCCCAGGCAGAGTCTTTACGGCTGTCAGGGAGCCAACACATAAATGGTTGATAATAACGAGACTTCTAGAATAGTGGTTTCCAAACTAGCACCATGGGGATCAAGAAAAGATGATCCTGTGATTGCCAAGTGTAGGGAAAGCCAGAGCTCCCACCTCCCCATGAGGCATCTCCAAACAAAGCAGTGCAGATTTTATCTGTTTTGTATTTATGGACTTCAAGTAGGCTTTAAACAAAAGATTTTCACTGCTACAAACAAAGGCACAAGCAGAAACTTTAAACCTCATTGTTACATTCCCATGCCAATGAATATGAACACTGGTAAAGATTAGAAGAGGACATCTGATTTAGTTATTAGAAGGCTGTTAATATCTTAGATGTGGCCAGGCATGGTGGCTCACACCTGTAATTCCAGCATTTTGGGAGGCCGAGGCAGGTGGATCACAAGGTCATGAGATTGAGACCATCCTGGCCAACATAGTGAAACCCCAACTCTACTAAAAATACAAAAATTAGCTGGGCATGGTGGCACATCCCTGTAGTCCCGGCTACTCAGGAGGCTGAGGCAGGAGAATCGCTTGAACCCGGGAGGTGGAGGTTGCAATGAACCGAGATCACGCCACTACACTCCAGCCTGGCAACACAGCAAGACTCTGTCTCAAAAAAAAAAAAAAAAAGGAAGAAGAAAGAAATAAAACAAGAAAAGAAAAAGAAAAAGAAAAAAATCTTAGCAGTAACATCGTCTATAATATAAGGAAACTGTAAAAATGGAATTGAGTTTCTCATTTATGTGCTTACTTTCCAACCTGTACTTGTCTTCAGTAGATCTTATCAAGATTATAACTGTATAATTAGTATCGTGTTTAGTGTTTGCCTTCCCCCTGAAAATGTATAGTCTGTTTAAGGAGAGATCACACTTGTCTTATTCACTTCTATAGTTTAGGTATCCAGGGCATAGTAGGTGCTCAATAAATATTTGTTGAAAGAATAAATGAAGGAACAAGGAATGAATAAACACTAGAGACATCCGATAAAGTCAGTTTCTCGCTTATGTATAGATATGGACAGGGCCCTTTAATTTAAAAAAAAAAAAATCTTGGTTAGGTTCTTAATTTCCAGAAAAGTCTATAATCTTCCATGTCTTCTCATTCATTTTCTAAAACAAATGGATCCAACAGCAACCCACTCAGAAACTCCAAGCGCTTTCCATATAATCTTAATTTGAATGGTCTGCTGCCCACATTTATTCAAAATCCCAGGTAAGCTATGTATTTATGGAGAATATAAGAAGAATAAATGGTCCTTTAAGTTCTTTTTAACCTTTTGACCATACTATCTGCGTTTTCCATCGTTTACAGATTTTCTTTCCTTGAATCAAGTTTTAGTGTCATGCTCTCAGCTTTCAGCAAAGGACAATATGAGATGCAGCAACATGAAACTAAGCAGTTCATTGTAGGTATGCTATAGAGGAAATTATATCACTAAACACTTCTTACAAAAAGGCCTATGGAGACATATAGTCTCAAGCTACACTGTGTTTCTCTTGAATAACTGGTAGAGCTTTTTCTAATTGACAGTAAGAACTGATTGTTTCTCTATTCCTTTATTGGCCACCAGGAAGCTTTAAAAAAAATACCAATTTGTGACTCAACCAAGGGAACTTCCTTGTGTGCTTCCTTAAGGCCTAAATATTTCTCTCTCTCAGACCATCCTCCACTCCAGGATCTCGTGTTTAACTCTTATTTTTCTCTAGATCAGACTTTTTATTCTTACTTGTATATCACGCCATTATTTTAGTATGTGTTACTGTGGCAAGTTGCTGTAAATACTCTGGGAAATAAGGTGAAATGTGAACATGCAGAAAATAACATGCTTTCAAATGATAGCAAAATGGGTTTGGTAAAACATATTTCTGCTGAAAATACTAATAAGTGCTTCACAGGAATGCCACATTGCCTATTCTGGCTTTTAATAAGCGTTTACCCCCTTTTCCACAGCAGCCTTATGTGCTCAGCTCTGTGGATAGTGAACTCATTGACAATATGACAAAAATATAATGATTGTTGATTCAGTAGTAATCAGAATAAAGAGTACTGAAATATCACAGAGGCTTAGTATTATTATGAGGCATCTTATCATTACTTGTATATAGATACAGATAAAACATCACAAAATTTCAAGTCATACAAAGCTCAGAAAATTCCTCATGACACTGATGAATTATTCAGTTGATGATATTTGATTGCTTGGGTTCAAATCCCAACTCTGTAACTTACTAGCTGTGGTACTTTGCCCCATTACCAGCCCTCATTGTACCTCAGCTTTCTCATTTATAAAAATGGGAATAAAATGTTATGTATTTCATAGGATTGTTTTAAAAATTATTTGAGATTATATGTAAAAATTTAAAAGTGCTTCATATGTAGCAAACACTGAATGCATGCATAATATTATTGTTACCATAAATTATCTTAATTACTATAAAGTCTAGAATTAAATTCCAAACAATATTGGAATACCAGAACTCTGAACAGAATATGATAAGTCAAATTTATTGAGGATAAATTCAGGTTCCGGATTTGGTTTTCAAATATCCATTGCATTGATATGGGATGCAAGAGATTAAGTTAAAAAGAAAAAGTCATCTGAAATATGTCTGGAAGTTTTCATGGACCCAAAACTTTTTTTCAACAAAGTTTCTGGTGCACTTGCTATATGTCAGGCATGATTCTGGTTGCTGTTAACATTTGGCAAATGAGACTAAGGAGGCTCTGGTCTCACGTGTGTTACATTTCAGCAGAGGGAGAAAGCTAATAAACAAATTAGTGAAGAATTTCAGACAGTGATAGGATCCATAAAGAAAATGAAATAAACCCAGGGCTAGAGAGTGACCAGGGCAAGGGCAGAAACAGCAGTCAGGGAGGCTTTTTTGAGGAATGACATTCAAGCTGCTAAAAGATTAGAGGTTGCCAGCCCTGTGACTATCTCAGGGAAAAATGCTCTAGGTGGGAAAAGAAGCAACTTTAAAGGCCCAGAGTGATAACAAGTAGTCATGATTTGGTTGTTAAAATAGCAACAAAAGTTAAGTTACAATGATAGCAGGAAATATTCACGACAGAGGGCACACTATTGGCCAAGGAAGTGCTCCTCTTTGCAACCCTCCAAGACAGCCACCACTTATACCTGCACCCCACAAATGATAAAAACTATGTACAGAGGGATATGTGACTTGCCCAAAGCCACATTGCCAGTGAGAGGTGGAGCCAGAGTATAAATCCAAGCAGTCAGGCTCTCAGTCACTGGGCTCTTCCTGCCATGTCTATAATGGAAGTAAAAGTCCACACCACCGCATGGAAAGGCCCAGTGAACTCTATCCTATAGCAAGAACAGTGGGTTTACTTTGGATAGCATATTTCTAAAAGAACATGAACACATTAAAAAATAAAATAGGAATGGACAGCAGTAAGAAAATTATTATACTAAGAATGACTCAAATATCTGAGTATAGTTAGCTATATGTAAAGAGAAGGCAAGAGGGAGATATAATCATTTTTCCAGATGTTCAAATAAATTTATATGACTAAATGATTGGTAGGTAGGTGGATAGTAGATGGATGGGTGAGTAGATAGGTTGATGGATAAACAGATAAACAGACACAGAGAAAGACAGATCTAAAACCACTCCATGAACTTCATGGTCTAGTAGATAAAAATTTTAAATACACACTTTGTTCTCAACATAAAGTCCATCAAGGGCAAGACACTTTTGTCAGAGATGATACCAGTCATTTAGTCCATCCCTAAAGAATTGAGCATCCTGGGAATTTAATCATGCCAATGTAATCTCTTTTACATTATTACTTGAAAAAATGGATTCCCTTTAAAGATTTTTTAAGAGAAGGAAACAATAAAAAGTCAGAAGAAGTCAAATCACGATGGCAAGGTGAATGCTTAATGATTTGCCATCAAAACTCTCACATAATTGCCCTTGTTTGATGAGAATAACAAGAAGGAACATTGTCATAATGAAAAATATCTCACTATTGAAGCTTTCCTGGGCATTTTTCTGCTAAAAATGTGGCTTTCTCAAAACACAGTCTTAATAAGCAGATGTTATTCTTATTTGGACGTTCAGAAAGTCAACAAGCAAAATGCCTTGAGCAGCCCAAAAAAACTGTTGGAATGACCTTTGCTCTTGACCAGTCTGCTTTTGCTTTGATTAGATCACTCCCTGCCCTTGGTAGCCATTGCTTTGATTGTGCTTTGTCTTCAGGATGGTACGTACTGGTAAAGCCATGTTTCATCTCCTGTTACAACTCTTCTAAGAAATGCTTTAGGATTTTGATTCCACTTGTTTAAAATTTTCATTGAAAGTTCTGCTCTTGTCTGCAGCTGATCCAGGTATGACAGTTTTGGCACCCATCAACTAGAAAGCTTGCTCAACTTAAATTTTTCAGTAAGAATTGTGTAAGCTGAACCAATTGAGATGTCTATGGTGCTAGCTACTGTTTCTACTGTTAATCACCTAGGCTTTTCAATCAGGAAATGAACAAGATGAATGTTTTCTTCACAAATCGATGTGGATGGTCTGCCATAGTAGGCTTCATCTTTAAGATCATCTTGTCCCTCCTTAAAATGAGTTTTCTACTTAAAAACTGCTAATTTCTTTGGGGCATTGTCTCCATAAGCTTTTCATAAAGAATCAATGATCTCACCATTCTTCTACCAAGCCTCACCATAAATTTGATGTTTGTTCTGCTGAAATATTAATAGAATTCATGTTGCTCTGATAGGGCCTCTATTCAAACTAATGTCTTATCATTCTTAGTATCTCAAACTAGATCCTGTTCAGACATATTACAAGAAGTTAGTACAAATTTATCTTGGTGAAAATTTTTAAGTTATGCCCAGTTTTTTCATAATGCACATTTTCCAGGAACTTTTTGAAGACATCTCATAAACGTGCAAATTTTAAAAAATATAATTCTGAAAGAAAAATTATAATTAATATGAGAACAGATATGACAGCAGATTCTGAAAAAGACTGGTGGGAGGAGGAAGTTCCAACAATCAGAAATACCTGACAATGGAAAAAGCTGACTGGTGAGACAGAAAGTTCCCCATAGCAAAATGAAGGTAGAATCAGATGTATTTAAACCAAAGTATCATGACTGACTACTCCAAAGTATCATGACTGACTACTATGGGTTTGCAAAAGAAACCTCTGAAAAGCTTGAAACATTGGACTAGACAACTTCAGGAGTCTCATACAACTCTACACTACTTGTTTCTGTAGTGGGAAAGATATAAGAGGATTGAATTTAATCATAAATATTTGTAAAGATGTTAAGCACAAAAAGTGTTAACAAAGAAACACTAGCAGCTGTTTGCGTGTATGATGTTATTTCTTATCAAAAGACAGATGCACGCGTACGTTCACTGCAGCACTATTCACACTAGCAAAGACATGGAATCAACCTAAATGTCCATCAATGATAGAATGGATAAGGAAAATGTGGTACATATACACCATAGAATACTATGCAGTCATAAAAAAGAACAAGATCATGTCCTTTGCAGGGACATAGATGGAGCTAGAGGCCATTATCCTTAGCAAACGAATGCAAGAACAGAAAACCAAATACCACATGTTCTCACTTATAAGTGGGAGTTAAATGATGAGAACACATGGACACATAGAGGGGAAGAACACACACTAGGTCCTTTCAGAGGGTGGAGGGTGGGAGGAGGAAGAGAATCAGAAAAAATAATTAATGGGTACTAGCTTTAATATCTGGGTGACTGAATAATATGTACTACAAACCCCCATGACAAAAGTTTACCTATATAACAAACCTACAGTTATGCCCCTGCACTTAAAAGTTAAAAAATATGTTCTTCCTATTAAGTAGACATAGCCTACATTCTTAAGGCATGTAATGTAGGCTGTGCTATCTTAAATATACTAACTGGAAAGCAATCTGTAAGTAGTCACATTTTGAACTCTATGTGTCATGGGAAACATGCATACAAGTTGGAAAGTGTTCCTACAAAAATCCACTCTAGAAAATGGTAATGCTAAACATTTGTTAACATTACATAATTCAAAGCTCACTTGATACTTAATTTCCCCTTTAGACTCATCCTCACTCTGACCAGCTAAAAAACCGGTATGATGGAGACAGAAAAGTCATCATGTGACCTAAAGTCAAATTTGTTTCTTGGTGATATCTCCGATGTGTTCAGGAGATACTATTCCAAAGCACCTCATATGTTTATGAAGAGCACCATACATGTTAAGAAGAATGTATGAGCCATGGAACAAAGCTAACCATAATGATAAGAAAACTAAAACCAAAATTTAATATGCAGTCCAATTTCAACAATAAATAAAATAAATAGAAAAAAAATAAAGAAAATGCCAATAATTATATGCACTGAGACTCTGAAAGATATCTTCTACTTTGAAGGGGGTAGTTGCTTTGTCTGCCCAGCACTGTTTTCCCTACTTCTGGTAACAGATATGAGTCCTTGACTTTGAGGAGTGTCTCAGCCCAGATTGAGCGAATTATTGTACCATATTCTGTTGGCTTCAGTTATTGCTCCAGAAATGAGCACATGCCCCAAGTCACAGTTAACAAAGCCATTCCCTATTTTTCTAAAATAGGAAAGTTTTGGCAGAAAAAAATTTTTCTTTCCTTTCTGTTCATATGGCTATATATAAGCCTGAATCCACCTAGGCCCCAGCTCCAGCCAAGTGGGGAAAGCAAGTTTGAAAGAAAAAACCACACAGAGAAAATGAATTCAAGTTTCTGAACCTGGTCATTGAAACCAGCTCAGTTTCCACCCTTTGTGCAGCAATTGCAATGGCGTTGCTTGCCTAGGACCAGAGGAAAAAAAGATAACTGGAGACAATTCTTTCCCCAATGAAATATTGTTTGGTCGAAAAGTTATGTCATGCCCATTCATACGGATCGGACATGGCAGTGAAGTAAGTGCCACAAAATAGTAATAAATGGTTAAGGGTGTTCAGAAAAAGGCCTGATTATTTCTAGGGATCAAGGCAAGTTGGTGGTGGAGATGATATTTGAGTGGTGTCAGGAAGGGGTGTAGACACAGAGAAAACTATTGGAAAGGGCAGTCTGGATAGAAGAAATAACAGAGGCAGTAGGTATGGGAAATCATGGAAGAAAGTAGTAGTAGTTCATTCAGTCTGGTTGGAGTGCAGGGCACAGGGTAAAGAAAAATTCTGAAACATAAAACTGGAAAATTTAAGTGGAACAGAATGTAAATAGCCTTTGATGAATTTGCCATTGATTCATTGAAATTATAATTATATAATATAAAGGTGAAATCTCTGCTCCATTTTTACTAAGTATCATAAATATTTTATCTTCTAAGAGAAAATATGATTGTGTGATAATCAACTTTAACAGATTAGTCTAAATAATGACCAATGCACCAATTTTTATGGGTTAATTATCTATCAATAACATTAAAAATTTGTTTTTAAATTTTATTTAGCCATTCCCCTTACAGAACATAAACTATTCCAGTTTTAGCCACTGCCCTTAAACTTACAATTTTCTATTCCACCAAATTGTATTTGCTTTAAATTTGTTTATCTTGGTTTAAGTAACAATTTTGGTAATCCCCTAATACTGATTCTGAATATAATACTCACATAAACTCTACCCACTTTAGTTTTAGTATTTTCATGTATTCTCTAGAAAATCTACAGATTATGGATTATCTTTCAAATTGGAAAAATATTAATATGCTTTGTATAAGAGTAACATAACATTTTTTATCATTTTATACATTATAAACTATCAAAATGATTACATTTTACCAAGATCAAACAGACTTTTATTCAAAAAAGCTATGATATTAGGTGCTGGGAAAGAAAATGAAAAATGTATTAGTTCTCCTTTGAAAATTGGTAAAATATTAATATGCTTTGTAGAACATAACAATTTTTATCATTTTATACATGATAAACTCTCAAAATGATTACATTTTACCAAGATCAAACAGTTAGACTTTTATTCAAAAAAGCTATGATATCAGGTGTTGAGAAAGAACGTGAAAAATGTATTAGTTCTCCTTTGCAAAAATGAATTGTCCAGTTGGGATGACAAAGTATGTTCCTATAAAATATTTAAATAAAAATACAAAGAAAGAACATATGATTTAGGACCAGGGTGAGTGGCACAGTAAACAGGAAGAACTAAAGAGAAGGCAAATGGTCAAGATTAGGTCTTAAGAATATGATATTTTTGTGTAGGTTTGGAGGAGCTAGGGTGATCCTCTGTAGAACACAGGCTGGGCAAAGGAAAGGAGGCAGAAATAGGCACAGTATATTTGAGAGAAGGTGAGGAGTTGGTTTGAGAGAAGGTGAGGAGTTGGTTCAAGTGAAGATGGCAGGGTGCAGGCCAAATCCTGAAAAATATTAAATGCAAGATGCAATCCACCCTGAACTCAATGGCAGAAAGGCACTACAAAAGGATACATGGCTGAAGAGTTAGTTTAGGAGATTAACTGGGTGGTTATGCAGGATCACGTTGAAAGAGGAAAATAACAGAGTCAGGAAGATTAGCTGGAACACAATTACAGTAAAACCACATGGTAGGTGAGAAAGACCTAGGTCAGCATTGTGGCAGGGAAAATAGGAATAAATTAAGAAAAGCCATGTAGGGAGAGGTCATTCATATTCAGTAACTGATTGGAGATGAAGTCAGGAGAACTATGGAAAACAGAAGAGGAAATAAATCAGAGTTTCAATCCTGGCTAATGAAAAGAATAACAGTATCTAGGACAAAAAGGACGAAGACACAGAGGGAGAAATTAGGAGCGACAGGTACTTTGAATTTACTGGAACTGTCAGCAAATCATCCAAATAAAAATGGTCTCCTGAGAGTTGAAAATAAGAAGCTAGAATTCGAGGGAGAGGTCAGTGTTCTCTTTAGAAATCATCTATATTTGATTTTTGGAAATCATCTCTATAGAGTTAATAGTCAAAGCCATGAAAATAAATGACACTTAAAGAAATGCAACAGGCTGAAAACAGCAAAGGCTAAGGACTGGTAGGTGTATAAACTCAATTGCCATGAATTCTACCCAGATTATTACCATAAAACAGGTCTCCTCAACCTCAGCATTATTGATATGTTGGGCTGGATAATTCTTAGTTGTGGTGATTGTCTTGTGTACTCTGAGATATTCAGCAGCATCCTTGGACTCTACCACTAGATGCCAGCAACACCCTCTCTCCCAGTTGTGACAATCAAAACAATGTCATCAGAAATTACCAAATATCCCCTGAGAAGCAAAATTGCCCCCGGTTGAGAACCACTGCCCTAAAAATTGGCCAGGCTCTGTAACCAGACTGCCTGATTTTGAACCCCAGCCTGCCTATTACTATCTGAATAATCTTGACATATCACTTGATCTCTCTGAGTCACAGTTTCATCTGCAAATAGACATAGTAATTGTCCTAATGTCATACAGTGATGGCGAGGATAAGGTGTGACAGTGTGTGTAAAGTGCCTGGCATCAGGGGAGTGTGCCGTAAATGTGAATTATTGATATACCCTATAAATTGGTAACATCACACAGACTTTGCCTCTAAATGGTCATTCCCTACACATTTAGATGTGCAGAGGCTCAGTGACGACTAACAAATCAAGAAATGCATGTTTCTTTAAATAGCACTTCATTTGAGGCATAATATAAAATTGGGCCACTGGACAAATTGCTCCCAGCGTTATATGTTGTTTTACCTATTAGTCACATGTCACTAGGGTCCAAAAAGTCATATGAGTGTGACATGAGTTTATTCCTCTGTAAAGTCAATAATAAATAGTAATTTAGCTTAAGAGGAAAGACTAAAGTGTGTAATTATTTAACAGGCAAAGTCCTAATAAAAAGTTACTTTTTCAGCGAGTTACAAATTTCTGCATCTCCTGAAAAAAATATTTAACTTTTGTTTCCTTTATTTCATCTCCATTCAGGAAATGAGATATATGCAATTTAACACATACGTTTTATGCACCTGCACCAGGTATTATGCTAAGCTGGACTAGAAAGATGAAACTTCAGTCAGGCATAGTGGCTCACACCTGTAATCCAAGCACTTTGGGAGGCTGAGGCAGGCAGATCGCTTGAGCCCAAGAGTTTGAGACCAGCCTGGCAACATGGCGAAACCCTGTCTCTACAAAGAAAATAATCAGCTGTGGTGGCATGAGCCTGCAGTCCCGACTACTCGGGGGACTGTGGCAGGAGGATCTCTTGAGCCCAGGAGGTCAAAGCTGCAGTGAGCTATACTCACACCACTGCAATCCAACCTGGGTGAAAGATCAAGACTCTGTCTAAAAAAAAAAAAAAAAACCAGAAAGAAAAAAGATGAAACTTCATTGTTTCTTTCCCCCAGAATATAGGTAGGGAGAAGAGAAAGAGAATGACCAAGGCAATTTAAGAGCTCAGTATAAAGTGGAAACTTGTGGAGAGCAGGAGTTGAGGGAAATCAAGGCCAAGCTTCACAGAGAGAATAACATTTTATCTGAAATGAAAGGATGATCCTGAAAAGGATGAGTTTTGCAGGAGGATAAGAGGCAATACATATGTTCCAGACAGAGGGAACTACAGTGTGCATAGTCACAGATCCATGAGCAACATAGTTACATATTATATGTATTTAACAGATGTATTTCCTGAATATAACTATGTTATATTTAGGTAATTGTAATCCTTTAGTATTTCCAGAGCATAAAATTCAAGGTGGGCAGCTGTAGGGCTGGGGGCTCTGGACTCAGGTAGACAAGAATAGATCTTTAAGAACCTTGTACATCAGGCTAAAATATTAAATTTCATCCTGTAGTCAATGGGAAACCATTAAATAATTTGGAGTTCATTGTTCATATATTTAGATAAAGAAAAATGTTTTAGAATTAGGAGCTAATCTTATATTTATAACTTCTCCTCCTCCCCTTCCTCCCCCTTTATCCGCTATTCCTCCCCTGCTTTTATTTCTCCTCAAGCACTCTACTACTTTGAATCTCTCCAACAAAACATTTTAAAATACTTTATTTTAAAATAACTTCATAAAATGCACTTTATAATCTAATATTGTTATCACAGATAATTAGAAATCAAATAAATATGAAAAACAAATACATAAGTGGTGACCAAACACATCCCAGGTTAAAACATAATTAGAAATAAGGTCTTAAAGTCAAATATAGGAACTATTCCTTTCATGGAGTAATTTGGCCACAGAAAGTGAGGCGTGTCTATATGCTGCCATCAGGGGGCGCTCGGATGTGAGATTCTGCACAAGGCCTCATTGAGATGCCTGTGCCAGAAAACAGAATTCTTTTGCAAATCCCTTTGCTTACTTGTCTATTTCGATCAAAATACTTCAGTCTCACAGAAATAATTTAGCTGATGCCAAAGTCTATTTACCACACTACAAGGTAGATCGGTACTGATGACTAGTCTTCATGCTGGAATCAAACTCTCAGTCCCTATTTCTAGCCCCCTTGCGTACCCGACAACCTTCAAATAGGTTTCAAGTGAGATGGATTGCTGGCTCAGCCTGCCATTTCTCCTCCATCCTGAATATTTGAGGGAAGAAAGGAAAAAGATGAAGCAACAGAGTAAGAAAGGAAATTCTTGTTCAGACTTTTAAGACTTGCTGAGGATTCAGAAACTAACTGGAGCTAAGAGGCACCCCAGGACAGTCAGGCATGGCTACAAGCAACTCAAACTCAGACAGAGGCGACAGCCTGTTCCCCATCTGGCCCACCTTGAAGCTGGGTCTGAAGCAGGGAAGGTGACCAGGAGCTTCCTTGCCTGTCTTTAACATAATTAATTTGTTTGGCATGTGAAGTATTATAGAAGGGGACATGAAATTCTGAATTATCATCAAATATAAAAATAGCAGAATGAACTGCAGTTAACAATAACTTTGATAGAGATCATATCATTAAGTCTCAAAATGATTACGTTTTACCCAGGTCACAAACTTATAGACTTTTATTTCATAAGCTATGACATCAGAAAGATGTCTGATGTCACGGTAGAAAGAAATGAAAAATTCATAAGTTCTCCCTTGAAAACACTGTCTAGTTGGGGTAATACATACATGTAAAATATTAAAAGAGAAATACAAAGGGAAAGCAGGTGAGTCAGAGCCAAGATATGTGATAGAGAAAAATGAAAGAATAAAAGACAATTTAAATGGTCAAGGAAAGCATAAAGTTGGATCCACAGAGACTGATACATGGAAAAATAAGTGATTCAAGAAATACAGAGAAAAGTAGATACAAATCCCCATCAAGGGTTACCTGAGTCTGAGATGGGGAATTAACTGATGAATAAGGCATTTTAAATGTATCATGAGCAGAAGCAGATAGAAAAAAGTATTTTTATGTCATTTGGTTTTGCTGCGAGGTAGGTGAAAAAATGGATGGAATATTATTTCTAGCTTATAGGGAAAAGAACTAGGGCTTTTGACGTGACCAGACTGAACAGCCTATTCAGCCCACGTCTTAGTGACGTTGGGCGAGCGATTTGATATCCTTGGACTTGTGCAACTGTCAAATGGGCTCATCAAACCTACCAGGCTTATTTTGAGGAATAATGAGATGATGTATGAAGAGACCTTAGTAAGATCAAGCGTTCAATAAGCAGTACAGTTCAATCAATTTATCACAGTGATGTCATGAATAGATAATTTTATCCTTCTCTTTCTCAGCCCTTTCCCCTTCTCCCTGGACTTGAGGACATGGTATTTTTATTTTTAGTTCTCAGGAAAACTTTCTTTAAAGTAAAGGGTATCTGTAAGGTATGAAAACGTTGATAATACTATCTTATTTTTTACAGATTTGTAAAAATTTAAATGACATTACATATATTTGTCTGCATCCCAGGCTTTATGGGCACCCTGCAGAAGAGAGAGAAAAGGATTTTCCAGACATGTCATAAGTTCAAAATTTGAGGCCCCAACTTGGCACCAAACGTAGTAATGACAGATAGTAAAAATAAATAAATAAATAAAAATAAATTTAAAAATGAAGGAGCATGCTGCCTTCAAAACAAGACAAACTTCTCCATAAATGAGAAACAGGACCTAAACGAGAAACAGGACCTAAACAGGACCTGAAGCCACAAGCTCACTAGGCTCAGAAGCTGCTAACGGCTCCAAAGGCCAAATTCCCAGGGGCTTCAAACGCAGGTGTTTTGGTCTTGAGATGCCAGCCACAAGCTAAGGGCCCTCTTTAGGCCTCAGTTTACTCATCTATAACAATAGAAAAAAAAATTAGAAGAACCCACTGTTTGAGGTGTTGTGATTTTTTTCAAAATGGTGTCATTTTTAACACCATTTGTAGAACTAAAAATGGAAACGGGCAAAGATGGGTTCAAAAATGTGTCAGTCATTGTAGTTTTTTTAGATGGAGAAAGACAAAATATCTCATCAATTAAGTTGGAGAAAACCACAGTGAAAATAGAAAATGCCAATTATTGAGGAAACAATGTTCCTAGGTTGGATTCCTGTAGCTCTTTGAAGACCAGAAGGAAGACGGAAAAAAAGGTCTGAACACAAGAAAATTTTAGAGAAAAGCTCCACCTTATCTCATTCAGAGGAATATCACATCTTAAAAATGAAAAAGAGTTAAAGTTATATAGTTGTAAATCAGGGTAGAAAAGAACTTGAGGTATTTTCATTCAAATATAAACTTCAAGAAGTAGTTTATGTAGAAACATTTAAGAGTTTTTTTATAGAAACATTTAAGTTTTTTTTTAAGTTCACAAAAATGTTTGTACTGAGCAGAATGCATTTATATGACATGCAAAATGGTATGTGTCAGCTAAAAGTTTCTTCCTTTTCCTCATGAGTGTGAAAATTTTGCATTTATCCTGTAAAGAATGTATATTAGCTTAAAATGATGGGTATTCATAATAACCCTTAAGTTCCCAATGCTTAAAAGGTGGCAATGCTCCTTAAGAAGAATATTGATGGAGCAAGAATATTGGGGCACTGATCATCCCTGGCGACCATACATGCAAACCAACAAAATCTAGTGGGTATCTACTCTGTGCCCATGTGGCAGAAGCCAGGCTTCCCATTTCATAAATGAGACGCGGAAGTGAGTAAAATCTTCTCAGGTGAAACTATCTACAGCATCAAGAGGAACAAATTCTTTGACTTAGGATTGAAGAAAACCAGAACACAAGGCTGCCAATCATGCGTGATAGATTCTATTTTATGTCTTGACTTTTGGGGAGAGGGCAAACCCTTGTGAAGTGTTTTCCTTTGTTTTTAGCTCCCTCCTTCTCCTCCCTCTTCTTTTCCTCTCTTCCTTCTTTCCCAAGGCAGAGGATTAGATAAACTAATAAAAAGGGATAATTGTTTTCCTATGTGTCACCAATTCTGCTTCATTCTATCTATGGGGACTGTATTTCCTAGAGAAAAGAGTCCCATTACTTTTCTCTGGCTTAGAGCTGAGAAATGATACTTACAGGCAGAAAGTGCTCTTCAGTCAAAGCCAGGGTTCCGGGCCAGCTCTCGCTCTCTCTTGCGCTCTCTCTCTCTCTCTCTCTCCGCCCCGCCCCCAGGAAGCATGCTGGAACATAGAGCGTGAGGCTACTATGACCCTATTCTAATTTTAAAAAATCTTTTTCGGCCAGGCGCCGTGGCTCACGCCTGTAATCCCAGTACTTTGGGAGGCCTAGGCGGGTGGATCACGAGGTCAGGAGATTGAGACCATCCTGGCTAACAGGGTGAAACTCTGTCTCTACTAAAAAATACAAAGAAAAAAACTAGCCGGGCGTGGTGGCGGGAGCCTGTAGTCCCAGCTACTCGGGAGGCTGAGGCAGGAAAATGGCGTGAACCCAGAAAGCGGAGCTTGCAGTGAGCCGAGATCGCACCACTGCACTGCAGCCTGGGCGACAGAGCAAGACTCAGTCTAAAAAAAAAATCATTTTCAAACATTGCTTTAATGCCCCACAACTTTTTTCAGTATGATGGTGGAGAATGCCTATGGTAGACCAAGATGTTCCCTAAAATTCTACAATAAATGAATAGGCCAAGGATTTTAAGTTTCTTTTATAATTATCAAGCATTCTAGTTATTTCCAGTCAAGATAATTTGTTCAAAAGATAGATGGGCAAAGTAAATTACTATAAAAAAAGTAGAGATGGACTATAGAGAGGAGGAAAACACTGTGAATCTATGGAATATAACCAACAGCTTGATATATCAGACACACACACACACACACACACACACATACACACACACACACACAAACTCAGCTGTGCTCTGGAAAGCACCACTTAAGAAACTTATGCATCTCTGCTTAATGTAAACAGTTCCTGTCTCCTTCCTTTTCTCATTCTTGTGCCTTTAAGATGAAATTCAAGAAGTCCAACACAATTCATATCATCACTGTACCTGGGGAATTCACATTGCTGGAGTTGCAGATTCTCCGTGGAAATTTAACCGCATTTGAGTCATCCTTCAAAGTCCTTGTTTAAAATAGATTTTAAAAGGCTAGATATTAAAACACCCAATGAATTCTCTGTTAAAAGTCCCCAGTCCTGAACAAGGGGTACCAATTAGCTTGGGAGCTCTCTGGAAGTTTAACTTCCATGGACTTAATAAATATATCACCAATATTTTCCTTTGCCATGCTGACTCCATTTAGAAATCCTGTGGTTATTCCAGCTATTATTACTAGATTTATTAAAAAGGAAGGGAGAACTGGTGCTCATTTTCAGTATTTTTACATATTAGGGAGGCATAGATTTTACATGAGATTTCCTGGTCACATTGCTACATAAAAGAAAGGCAGAATATGTTCTCTAACATCGAAACTGACAAAACTACATGACGTGAGATAAATGCCATGATGTTTCAGTGAGTTACCCATGTAGAAATTATGTTTAAAAGATTGCTAAGCATAATAATATGCTATATGCCATCCATGGAGGGCCAAGGAAGCCCTGATGATGAAATAAAACCAAGCAAGAAATTTATATATGTGAAATAATTCTGGATTAATTATGTTTTCCTCTTTTCACTGCAACCTGAAACTAGTGAATAATTTATAGGTGCAATAAAGGAAGCTCCCTAAGCATTACTTGGGATAAGTGTGTAATGCTTGAGAACTGGGTGCTGGCCAGGACAGAGTGGAGGTGGAGGAGTCTGTGAAAATAGAAATAGGACTACTGAAAACATTTGAGAAGTGCCATGGCCAGAGTCCATAAAGATATTCTCACTCCCAGTGTCACCCCATTCTGTGCCTCACTGGACATCTTATCTAACATTTCTCCAACATGCCCTTTCTCATAACTGTAGCTTTGTCCTCTGAATCAATTCTAGGGATAAACTTTTCCTGATGTTTTTCAATGTCTCTCCCCTGAAGAACAGGATGTGGTTCAAACAGAGAACCACTCTCTGATTATTTTCACATCGGTCTTTTGTCAAAAACAACAACAACAACAACAACAACAAAACAAAAACAAACAAAACCAGAAACAAAAAACAATACCTCCTACTGTTACTGTGATGTCTTAACAGAAATATGCATTCTTTCATTCATTCAAATATTTGTGCCATGCAAGATGCTGCTCTATAAGAATCTTTATTTCCAATGATTGTCCATTACAATCTTAGATGGCCCATCATGGCACAAACACTTCATGAAACACTTTATTATCGTGAATGCTGACATCGGTAAAATTTCTGTAAAAAGTCAGATATCAAATATTTTAAGCTTATAGGCAGTCTCTGTCACCACTATTCAGTGCTGCCATTGTAGCATGAAAGCAGCCACAGACAATACATAAGTGAATGAGTATGACTGTATTTAAATAAAACTTTCTTTACAAGATGAGACAATGAGCTAGATTTGGTCCAAAAGTCATAGTTTGCCAAACTCTGCTCAAAGCCATGAATAGTTACCCATTGCTCACCAATTCTGCCCAATTTACTTTTCTAACTATGTTCTACCACTTCCCGTCATCTCCATTCCCTCTGAACTATGCAGTGCTCACAAATACTTCATGTATTCTTCCATTTCTATGCTGTTTGCTCTGCTCTGAATGTTCCTCTCCTCTTTCCAACTTATTGATAAACATTCAATTCTTCATACTTCCTTTAAGTGGCCTCTATAGATTTTAGCAAGTGGACTTAGGCTCTCTCTTTTCTACCAATGCATTTTGGTTCTCTATAAAAGCTCCTATTAACCTCTGTCATGTGAAATATATAATGTTGATCTCTCTCCTCCCTCAGTTCTCAACCAATCTCTGGGAAATGGTAATCAGATCTCCATTTTCCTTTGTTAACTTCGCAGCATTCAACATGAAACCCTGGGCATTGCTGTGGAGCTGAATATACTAGGACACATTCAAGATAGTGGCTGTGCTTGAATTATTGGAATCATAAAATACTGTAATAATAATCATTACATTTAACTGATTCTATTATTATTATATTTTTTTACAAGATAGAAGAGATAAGCTTCTTATGCTGAAATAAAAACTATGTTTTACTTTCTCTAGTGGACATCGAATGCCCTGTTGGGAACTTACATAATTTCATATTAATTTTAAATGATTTTACTAGGAAATGCCATGCAATCAACTCTATTTTAAAAGCCTCTTTGAAAAATAGGAGACAAACCTATCATAAGGATACCTAGTGTTTTTGTGCTTCACTTTTTTGCACTTTACAACTACTGCATTTTTAAAAACAAATTGATGGTTCGTGGCAACCCTTGGTTGAGCAAGTCAATCCACACCATTTTTCCAACTGCATGTGCCTGATTCATGTCGCTACATCATATTTTGGTAATTCAATGCTTAAAACTTTTTCATTATTATTATATCTGAGATTGTGATCCTTGATGAGTGATCTTTGATGTAATTATTGCAATTCTTTGAAGGCACCACAAATCATGTCCATATAAGATGGCAAACTTAATAAATGTTGTGTGTCTTCTGAATGCTCAACTTACTGGCCATTCTCACATTTTTCTTCCTCTCCTTGGGACTCCCTATTCTCTGAGACACAATAATATTGAAATTAGGCCAGTGAATACTCCCACAAAGGCCTACATATTCAAACGAAAGGAAGAGTCTCATATCTCTAACTTTAAATCAAAAGCTAGAAATGATTAAGCTTAGTGAGGCATGTTGAAAACTGAGATAGGCTGAGAGCTAGGCTTCTTGTGCCAAACGGTTAACCTAATTGTGATTGCAAAGGAAAAGTTCTTGAAGGAAATTAAAAGTGCTACTCCAGTGAACACACACATGATAAGAAAGTGAAACAAGCTTATTGCTTATATGGAGAAAGTTGTGGTGGTCTGAATTGAAGATCAAACCAGCCACAACATTCCTTTAAGCCAAAGCCTAATCCAGAGCAAGGCCCAAACTATTTCCAATTCTATGAAGGATAAGAGAGGTGAGTAAGCTACAGAAAAAAAAAGTTTAAAGCTAGAAGAGATTGGTTCATGAGGTTGAAGGAAAGAAACCATCTCTATAACATAAAAGTAAAAGGTGAAGCAGTAAGTGCTTATGTAGACGCTGCAGCAAGTTATCCATTAGATCTAGCTAAGATAACTGATGAAGGTGACCACACCAAATAAGAGATTTTTACTGTAGATGAAATAGCCTTATATAGGAAAAAGATGCCATGTAGGACCTTTATAGCTACAGAGGAGACATCAATACCTGGCTTCAAAGGGCAGGCTGACTCTCTTATTTGGGGCTAAGGCAGCTGGTGACTTCAAGTTGAAGCCAATGCTTACATACCATTCAAAAAATCCTAGGGCCCCAGAATTTAGCAAAATATACTCTGCCTGTGCTGTATAAATGGAACAACAAAGCCTGGATGACAGTATATCTGTTTACAAAATGGTTTGCTGAATAATTTAAGCCTACTATTGAGACCTACTGCAAAGGGGAAAAAAAGACTTTTTTTTTCCAAAATAGTACTGTTCATCGAAAACGCACCTAGTCATTCCATAAGTTTGATGGAGAGTAGAAGATTAATGTTGTTTTCATGTCTGCTAACATAACATCCATTCTCTAGCCCATTAATCAAGGAATAATTTCAACTTTCAAGTCTTACTATTTAAAATATACACCTTGTAAGGCTAGAGCTGACATGGTGATTCCTCTGATGGATATGGATAAAGCAAATGGAAAACTTTTTGAAAATGATTTAACATTGTAAATGCCATAAAGAATATTTCTGATTCATGGGAGGAGTTTGAAATATCAACATTAACAGGAGTTTGGAAAAGTTGATTCCAACCCTCATGGATAGCTGAGGGGTTCAAGACATCAGTGGAGAAAGTAGATGCAGATGTAGTGGAAGTAGCAAGAGAACTAGAACTAGAGGTGAAAACTGAAGCTGTGACTGCATTGCTGCCATCTCATGATAACACTGGAATGATTTTAGGAGTTGCTTCTATAGATGAGCAAAGAAAGTAGTTTCTTGAGATGGAATTTACTCCTGGTAAAGATGCTATTAACATTGTTGCAATCACAACAAAGGATTTAGAATATTCCATAAACTCAGTTGATAAAGCACCTGCAAGATTTGAGTGAATTCATTCTCATTTTGAAAGAAGTTCTACTGTGGGTAAAATGCTATCAAACAGCATTGTATGCTACAAAGATATCTTTCATAAAAGGAAGAGTTAATTGATACAGCAAACTTCATTGTTGTCTTATTTTAGGAAACTGCTACAGCCACCCTAACCTCCTTCAGCAACCACTACCCTGATAAGTAGGCAGTCATCAAATCAAGGCAAGACCCTTCACCAGTAAGAAGATTATGACCCCCTGAATGCTCAGATTATCATCAGCAATTTTTAGCAATACGATATTTGTAATTAAGGTACGCACATTGTATTTTAGACATCATTCTATTGCATACTTAATAGACTATAGAATAGAGTAAAAATAACTTTTATATGCACTGGGAAATCAAACAATTTATATGGCTTGCTTTATTGTGGTATCTGCTTTATTGTGGTGGTCTGGAACTGCACCCACAATATCACTAAGGTATGTTTCTATCTGGACACTTTGTACTAGACTGAATAAAGGACTTTTAAACTTCTCAGCTAAGTAAATTTGCACCCTCAAAAAATCCAAAATTGAGAAAAATAAAAATGTGTAACAATGATCCTGGAGCATTAGATGAGACATGCTCAAGAAGGCTTAATGGTTTTACTATCAATTCTGCAATTCCATTAGGATGTGGGGAAGATAAATAAGATTGTTTCATTAGTGTCTAATGGAGCCTTTCAGCAGATAAGCTAAATGATAAGCAGTACTTCTGGTCTTCATGACTCAATCCCTCCCCGATTTGAACATTATAAATCATGGTGACTTTATCAATTGACTTTCACCTTCTTCAACCAACAGGAGATTTGGCACAGACTCTCCCACCACCATGATGAAAGACAGAGAGAGAGATTTGTCAATAGAAAGAGAACAAGCTGGCTGAACCAAAGATTGACTAAAGATCAGTGCAATAAAAGAGAAAAGGGGGGGATTTTTTAAAGCAATAAACCAACACATCCACCTGCTCTTGCAAAGCAGGGAATCAATTATGCCGATAAAGGGAGGCACAATGAAAATTGCAGAGAGAAAGCCCATGAATGAATGAGCTTGTGCAGGGTGCGGATAGATTGAAATATACAGCCTGACCCAGGGAAAGAGAAAGATGACACAAGTGGATGGCAAAGAAAAGGAAGGTGGGTGGCCAAGCAGGTGCCCACAATGCTGGACAAATAGAAGCAATCAGGGGTAGGGACAGAATTATTTCCCTTCCAGAGAACTCCATTTTGATGCTGAACTAGTTGAGATGCTGGAATTAGTATCAGAAGAGGCCACCTGCACCACTTCAGAGCACAGTCATCCTTCTGATTGCTACATAACAAAGAATGCACTAGCAAGCAGCAACATTTTTTCTTTGTTTTTATGCAGCTTCCTAAAGCTCAGCTGAATTCAAACGCAGCCGTGTGACTCCTTCTTAGCAAACACCACACACATATGCATAGGCGCGTGCGCGCGCGCGTGCACACACACACACATACACACACAGAAGATGTGGGCATTACCGAGTTGTTGAAATTAAGTTGCATGCTGTGTCAGAATAGTCAAGAAAGAGCAGAGATAACATGATTCCAGCCAAAACCTATAGATAATTCTTAATGTTGAAGTGTTTTTAATGAGGAAGAAAAGACGTATTTACAACTGTCAAGTGTTGTTAATATGAACTCAGTAGAAGTGCTGAATTACATTCATTGGGCACAAAAAAAAAAAAAAAAAAAAAAAGAAAGGTAGTTTTGATCACACTTCTGACCCACTCAGAAACCTTCAATGACTACCAATTTCTTTCAGAATAATGTCTAAACTCACAAGCATGTTGTTCAGGGATTTCCATTGCCTGACTTTAATCTGGGTTTTCATCCATGGGCAGCCTATAAGCCAACTCAAACGAACTAAGTTGACATCCTCTGTTGTCTTTTATTTTATTCCCCTTCTCTGTTTATATCAGCCAAAATCTACTTGTTCTTCAAGACCCTGCTCAAATACAATCTCTTTCTTCAAGCCTTCTCAGACGTCCCCATGAGAAAGTAATCTTTAGCACATTAACGCTTTCCTGTGCCAATGTTCCTGACACTTTAATGTGCATCAGAATTCACTGGAGGACTTTTAAAACCATAAATTGCTAGACCCCCAGTCACAGTTTCTGATTTAGCAGGTGTATGGTGGGGCGCAAGCATTTGCATTTCTAACAAGTGATGCCAACACTGCTGAGCCAGAGACCACACTTTGAAAACTGCCACCAGAACAAGAGTGAGCATGTCTCACTTCCCCTTAGAAAGCTCCTTGGGAATAGAAAGGAATTCTGTCTTTGTGTTTCCATAACTCTTCAGCCCAAGTTTATATTCAGTAGATACTCAACAAATATTTGTCAAATTAAATGTGTGTGTACCTGTTGCTTCATGTATGTTTGTGTATATACATTCATATTCATTCAACAAATATTTATTGCAGACACGTACATTTGAAAAATGCATGCGTATGGTAAGAATATTTAAAGTTTAAGCAGGTTTCTTAATCATCTCACATTTGGTAAGCTAAAGGAAAATATGAATATGCTATGATCCATTTTGCAAATGCGTTCTGCAGGAAAGCACTATTAAAATTCAATAGGAAGCTTTATTTGAAGAGTGTCCATCTGTGTTCATTTGTGGTAAATGTAATGAATATCTCATTCTGCCTGAATTTTTAGTTAACCCATGTAATATATTGCCTCAGCTTCAAGACAGGGAAGCATGGGAATTTTATTTCTCATGTCATGGATGTGCAGTGAGCTCCCTGACATCACTGTAGACATTACTCACATCTAGATCCTTACTAAGTCTCCAGTGTACCACCCATACCTACCAGTAGTGCATAAAAACACAGATGCTATAGTCATCATGCCAGAGTTCAGATTCTGGCTCTGCTCACTTCTAGAGCATGACCTCAGACAAACTGCTTATCTTCTCTAAGTTTTAGTTACTTCATTAGTAAAATATGGACAATAATTACAACTTCCTGATTGTTATAAAGACTGAAGGAGTAAATACATTGAGAAGGCTTACTTGGCCCAACCAAGAAGCTGCCACTGGTGCACTATTGTATTAATATTAGACAGACATGGCACCCTCCCAGGAAGATTACACCACCCTGTCTTATGTGGGGTTAGAAATCTTATTTCACGCAGTTACCATCTGAAGTCACCACCAACTAAGCCAGACAAAACTAACAAATGTAAATGTTAATATTGTAAACTTTTATGGTACTTAAAAATTACCTCTACTCCTCATTACCGTTGGTGCCTTACCTTTAGCATATTTTGGGAACAAAATGGTATGATGGCAGCATTTTGATTAGGGAGAGCAATGCTGCTTCAGTGGCTTCTATTATTGAATGATTGCTATCACCACTCAAATCCATCCCACAGCCAGAAACTCATTTTGCCCCCAAACACCTTAACCCATGACACTAAAATTATGAACGCCTGAAGATAATTTTGGTTTTTTAACTTGTGAAACTAGATACCACTTCTTCCAAATTCCTTGATTTACTCTATCACCATCAGTAGGATCTATAGGATTGGATCTTCCCTTTTGTTATTACGATATTATTACTTCTGTTTGTAACTGGAAAATGTCAAGTTTATAAGCATTTACTACTAGATAAGACAAGAAGAAGCTATAGAAATACAGACCTCCTTTCTGCTTGTAATTTTAGTGAGGTTGCAGCCCAGTGTGGGTAGAAAGATAAATTTCTTCTGCTTGGAAAACATTGCTCCATGAGAAATTGGCATTTGTTTCATGAAATGGCAACCTACAGTTAAACCTTAACATGAGATGTTAGAGCAAAATTAAAATTATAGGACATAATGTGTGCTTAGATTATTATTTATATTATTATAAACATAACTGATACACACCAGGCAATGATATTTTCATAATTAAGTGCTTCCAGACTGACTACATAATAACAATCACACTTTCAATAACAGGTATTTTATACTAAGCTTCCACAAACTTCTGATGCTCTTGTATAATTCATGTATTTTGTAGATTATCCTGTTCCTCGCTGTATTCGTTTCTCATGGCTGCCATTAAAAAATTACTACAAGGTCACTGGCTTAAAACAACAGAAATTTTTTTCTCTCTGAGAGAGAGAGATTTCAGGCCAGAGTCTGAAATCCAGATGCTGACAGGGTCACACTCCTTCTGAAGGCTTTAGGGAGCAATCCAATTCTTACCTCTTCCAATTTCTGCTGCCTATGGGCATTCTTTCTGGTTATAGCCCTCCAATCTCTGCTTCTATCTTCACATGGCCTTCTCTTTCACATGCCTCTGTGTCTTCTCGTCTGTCTCTTACAGAAAGTTTTCATTGGATTTAGGGCCAACCTGGACAATCCAGGATGATCTCATCACAAGATTATTAACTTAAACATCTGCAAAGACCCTTTTTCCAAGTAAGGACATGTCACAGGTTTTGGGAACACATGTTTTTAGGGGATGTCCATCTACCCCCCACACTTGTAGTAAACAAATGTGGCATGTGTGTTTTACCTCCTGCTGCTGTACTGCAGAATCCTTGAGGCCAGAGCTTTGTCTTCCGTATTAATGATTCTACCAGGTACTCAGTGCTCAGTACTCAGAGTACCAGCTCTTACCATGTACTCTTTAAATTTGTGTTGAGTAAGTAAATGTAAGTATAATTTTAGAACATTATTGCAATGTCTACATTGTAACAGCAAGATACTAGAAAATATTCAGAAAACTGAGAGGTAGCCATTCCCAAAATCATGAAAGGAGCTAGCCACAGATAATGTCAAAATCAGGGATGCAGTTGGTGAAGTGAAGCAGTCAAGTACAAAGGAAATAAGGTCATGATGCCAAACTCAAATCACACACCAAGCGCAATGTTTCTCTGAAAGCAAAACTGCTCGCAGTAGGTCAATAGCCATTTACAGAAAGATGGAACAACTTAGGAAAATGTATCTAGACAAATTTCCCCAGTGAAGAGATGGATAATAAAATTTTAAAGGATTTGCAGAAAATTAATCTTATTTGTTCTTCCCCTTTGAACAAGATCTTTTGCTTGTCATATTACATATCATAAGAAATGGAATGATGTGAAAACCCAATTCTAAAAGTGACAACAATTAAACTTAGACCTGCATCTTGCTATGTATGATTTAGAAAATGAAAGTCAATATTTGTATCATACTTTACAATTTCTAAGGTATTTTGTCAGATGAAATTCCATATGACATAACCAATAGCCTTAGGATATAAGATATCTCCCATCTTATAGATGAGAAAATTCATTGAAAAATTAAGTGACATGCCCAAGGTCACACGAGTATAAACAAAATAGGCAGATACCAACTTCAGTGTTGCTCTTCTCATGCCAAATCTGGGGTGTGAGTGTGTGAGAGAGAGAGAGTGTGTGTGTGTGTGTGTGTGTGTGATTACTCTCCCAACTAGACTGTAAGTTCCTACAGGTATCTGTCATCTGCATCAGTGAAGCTACCAGGTATTTTCTTATACCTGGCTGTATGGGTATATTATAAGCCATCTTAAAAATCTAATTCATAAAAATTGAATTTTCTTCACAAAAAGGAAGAAACTGATAATAACTTTGAATAAGCTTTGTGGGTTCCAGTAAAGACAAGCATGAGGAAAAACTGACGTGGGTGGGTGGGGAACAAACCAGGGAACAGAGGAAAAGTAACACACTGCTCAGCACTTCTCCATGCCCTCAAAGAAGAGGAAAACTTAGTTTCCTGGACAGAAAGAAAATTTTTGTTTTAAAAGACTGTAACTTTAAATTGTACTAAACCAGAGTTCTATTTATCATTTGGTAACAAATTGTCTTACATTGTTTCTAGGACACTATCCCCTAACAAACTATAAGTTTCTAAAGGACAGGCATTATATCTTAAATAAGCAGTTAATGTCTGCCCTTCACAACTCTTACTCCCCAAACTCATTCTGGATACTCAGAATTCAATAATTTGCTGTCAACTTAGAAACAGAACAGATTCTCTTAATTGTTAGGAGTCTCCAGAAAACCTCCTTCAGGGAACATGGACTTTCTACATCTGTCATGTTGCAGATCATGATCCCATTGTTCACCAATGTTTCCTAAATAAATCAAAGCCTGAAGGCCTCCAATATAAAGCTGAATGATGAACTATCACTTGGCAGTTGGAAATTAGGCACAAATGTTCTTTCTGAAATGTCAGTGCATAACTGGCTTTTAGAAACATCTTTTTAAAGGACTATTGCAACTTGAGCTTGGTCTGCCACTCCCGAATGCCAAAATATCAGAGCCAGATCATACCCAGATGATTTAATAAATAAAGAGGGCCCAGAGGCCACTTTTAGGAAGTCAGAGGCAACAGGACAAGAATCCAATCCCAGGCATTCTGGATACACAGAGACTGCAGCAGAAGAGCTCCTGGCCACCCTAGTGAGATGCTGTTTTCAGTTTCCTTCAGATATAAAAACTGCTGCTATCGCCCCCCATGCCACTTCCTCCTCCAATGAGCCTGAATTAGAAAGGAGCTGGAAACCCTCCCCTCCTTTTTGTTAGAAGCCATTTCTTTCTTCTTTCCAGGATCTGCAGAGGAGAGAACTTGGCAGCAAACCTTGGATTTAAAAAATGTTTACTCGTATTTTAGAAAATCTGATAAAACTTATGAACCTAATCTTCATCATAATGCAATGCTCAAAACTTAGGAGGTCCCTGGAATGTCTATAGCACTTTCAGGAAAACCCTGAGGTTCTTGAACACTGGGGAAAAATCAGGCATCCACACACTTATGTTTTAGTCAAGCTTCACCATACTTTTTGAAAAAAGTTATTAGGTTGGTACAAAAGTAACTGCTGCTTTTGTCATTGAATGTAGTGGCAAAATTTTACTACTAAAAGATCTGTGTACATCCCTCTTTCCAGAAAAAAAAGAAAGATAAAATAATCTTTCTCTTTCAATAGCCTAAACAAATCATCAGCCTAAGTGGTGATTACACAAGCTTTGAGGTCAGTCAAATCTGTATTTGAATTCTAGCTCTGCCTTTTCCTAACATGTCTGACCTTAGGCAAGTTACCAAATCTATCTGAACATAATTTTCCAAATCTCTAAATACCCAATAGGGCTCATGTGATGAATAAAAGAAATAATAGTTTTAAAATTATTGGTACAGTGTTGAGCACACAGTCGCTAGTGCTAAATAAATGACACCATCATCTCCATCGCCATCAGAAAGAATACAGTTGGGATGTAAGTAGGATTGGAGCATATTAAATAAACAAAGACTAAAGAGGCTTATAGGAAAACTCTTGAAACTCTGCGTAACATAAAACAAAGCTAGACATCCTCCACCACTACAGTATCCAGTTTACCATAACATAGATCTTAGGTTATGGTATGATTCACAGCAAAACTTGAGAGAATTTTCACCATGAAGTGGTCTTGCCTGTGCAGAATCCCACAGCCTGGGCCATGGGGGCAGCAATTCTGTCAAGGCTGGGGTATCACTAGCACAGATTAAACCCCAAGGCACACAGAAGGAGGTTAAACTTCCTGAAGTGGCTTGTCCATGTCTAGTAGATGAACCCAAAATGATTCTTTAGTCTTTCCTAAGACTGTCAAATATTTTAATGAAATCAGTAATTTAAAAATGTTTACTAATACTTTATGTCAATGGTTTTTCCTTTATTCTCATTATGACTTTCCCCAAGGTTAAATATATCTTTGATTCTTCAATCACTTATCATAGCATCTAGCTGAAAATAAAGCCTCTAAAGTGTTTGGGATCAGAAAAACACAGAAAGAGAGATATAAGGGAAGCAAGAAAAAAAGAAAAAAGGAAATGAGGAAGAGAAGAAGGCAGTGAATAGATGTTCATTTGATAACTCATGACATTTATTGAATATCTAATATATATTAAACTCTGTATCAGGCACCACATACAATAATGGATGAGACAAATGAAGACATACAGTTCAGTGTTTTCATTTCTTTTTTATTTGATTGCTTATTTACTAGGAATTAGAAAAGGAGATAAAAATAGACATTACTACCGTGGATCTGTGTAATAAGGATATGACACAGATCATTTACTGTCCGCCAAATACTTGTGCGCCTTTTCCATAGGACTGAGTTATTGCAACAAAGCAATGCCAGCCAGACTGTATTTCCCAACTCCCCTTGCAACTAGGCACCCTATGACTAACTCTGACCAATGAAATATGGTCAAAAGTGATGCTTGTCATTTCCAGAGATGTTGGCTAGCTGGATTTGGCTAAAACCACCTTGGAAGCCCTGTGTTGGAGATGACAGAACCTCTGTCACCTTGCATCCTGTATGACTCTATAGAGCAAACCCTCATATCCCTTCCTCTGCTCCTAATTGCTTGGGCTTTATGTGAGTGAGCAATACTAATACCAAAATTAAGCTTTTCTTGGGTTAGTTTGCTGAAGTTTGGGAGGGTTATTCATTAGCTAGTGTTTACTCTAGCTGACATAAGAAGTAGAAATCTTATTATAAATTCATTTTTAAAATAACTTAAGATATATCTTATGTGCATTAATAATAAGATCAAACCAACTGTCTAACCTGTCAAGATTCTTTGCTTTTGGATTACAATTTTACAAAGTCAGCATAGTAACGCTCAGACGTTCTCATCTAATACTCTATTAAGCTGCTAATGACTTCATAGAAATTTGGAAAGACAATTGGTAGCCTGTTACTGCAATTACAGGTAGGGTAGTCAAAGAAGGTGTTAGCCACTTAAAAGTAATTATTTTAATGGGATAATAAAGTAATTACTATGTATTAAATGCAATTTGTTTGGTGGTTAAAATCATTTCAAAACACCATTAATTTAGTTTCATTTGCAGATTTTAATCTAAGGCTTTTAAATCAACACTACCCTTATACAACATGATACTCTCTCCCTTACCCTTTCTTGTAGGTCTTGTTTTATTACTGATAATATTACTGATAATGTCTTTTAAAAATTATAACCACATTTAATGAATGCTCTTTATGAGTCAAAACATGGCTATGTACTTTTTACATATGTGATTTATATTTATATATTTTACATATAATAGACTTCACATTATGACGCATGTAAACACACCTCATTATATTTTACAATCCCTACTTTATAAATATGATCATTGACGTTTATTAAAGTCAAATAATCTGATTAAGTTCATCTACCTAATAAGTGTAGGAGCTTTAATAATAGCAGACAATATATACTGAATGTTTGCTATGCATCAGGTATGCTTTTATACACTATTACTTTGTTAACTTCATCTTCCTAACTCTAAGTAATAGGTACTATTATTGTCCTTTTAATAGAAATGAGAAAACTGAGACCCAGAGAGTTTCACTGCCTTGTCCAAGATTGCACACTTAGTTAGTGGCTGATCTAGAATTAAGATATAGGCTATTTGGCTTCAACTTTCTCTTCACCACCTCCTTAACTACAAAGGGGCATGTGAATTTATCCTTGATTAAAGAGAATGTATTAATACAAACTTAATTTTGGTTTAGAATAATGCAGGGTGTGAGTCAAGTCATTTTATCACTATGTATGTATCTCTTTTAAATCCTGAATTTAAAATTAATGAGAAAATAAAGTGCCACAGATTCAAGTTGGATAGGTGAATAGTCTTATCATGTCTAAAAATCTAAACAAAATATATAGCACTCCTATCAGGATCAGAAAGGTGAACAGTTGTGGAAATGTCAGTGAGTTTGCCCTTAGGAGGAAGTTGGAAGGGTTACAAAAACTGATGTGGGCAGAAGTGTAAACAAAGTTCATAGATCAAATACCCAGAAGATATTTTGTTGGTGGTAATTCCTATCCACCTACACTGCTGTTTTCTTTAAACTATCTTCTATATCCCAGGATTAAAAATCAATGTTATTTATTTTTTAAAAAAAAGCAAAAATTTCCAAAAAATAAATGCTTTCTGCTTATCAAAGGCAGTAAATGAGAAAAAGTAAGGGTGGGTCACTGGTGACATATAACACAGAGATTTGGTCTGGGATTCAAAAAAGGTTTTAAGAGCAGTAAGAAACCATTAGGAGAAGAATTTTCTTACGGTAACAATGCCATGATTAAATGAACTGAAGAAAAATAAATGGAATTCTTATTTTAAGGGATACATTAGCATTATACAAAAAGTAAAGGAAACAAGATTTAATCATGGAACTATTCATCTGAATCACTCAATGACACTTGACCATTACTAATCTATCCTCTTTACAAAAGAAATTTAAATAACTAATCTACCCAGCTACAAAAGGGGGTACACTATATACTTACCATGTATTAAAAGAAAACTATATCATGCAACAAATTCATCACAGATGACTTCAGCCAAAGCTGAATTGAGACTAATGTATCTGGAATCAACAAACCTGGGCTGGAGTAAGTTCTCTGCATTTTCTGAGTATGTGATCTTAGGCAAGGCGCTTAACCCCTTTAAATCTCAGTTAAAATAAATGCAAAGTGAGTGTAACCCTGAAAAACGCAGACACCATGTGGTTCAGTCTCTGAGCTGAGCCTCATCCAAAATGACAACCCAATACCAATAGAAACATAAGAGGAAATTACATTCCTCACTCAAGTACCTTGAAGGGCATTAGAAGTAATCTGACACACAGTCTAGATGAACACTATTTTTCCCTTCTGTTTTCCCAACCTGCCTTTACTCCCTTTATACATTTCAACTGCTATGGTGCCTTCATTTTTGAAATTGCTGAGACCCTCCTGTTCCACTTCCAGCTGTGTGCTTTTGGTTCCTCCTACATAATTCATTTATTCTCTCACTCACTTATTCATTATCTCAATTAACTTACTCTCTCTTCCAGCAAGAAAGAATCACTCTTCTTTATAGAAGGTGAAAAGAAAAGAATTTGGGCTGTTGAGCTGGAATACAAAAGATGTCTGTAAACACATCCACATTAACATATTTTTTTATATCACAAGAGAATAATAAGGCTTATATATTAGTTTATCCTCACACTGCTATGAAGAAATACCCAAGACTGGGTAATTTATAAAGGAAAGATCTTTAATGGACTCACAGTTCACCAGGATTGGGGAGGCCTCAGGAAACTTACAATCATGGCAGAAGGAGCAGAAAACAAGTCCTTCTTCACATGGTGGCAGCAAGGACAAGTGCTGAGCAAAGGGGGAAAACCCCCTTATAAAACCATCAGCTCTTGTGAGAACTCACTCACTATCATGAGAACAGCACGAGGGTAACCACTCCCATGATTCAAGTACCTCCCACTGGGTCCCTCCCATAATACATGGGGATGATGGTAACTACAATTCAAGATGAGATTTAGGTGCAAACACAGCCAAACCATATTATTCTGCCCCTGGCCCCTCACAAATCTCATGCCCTCACAATTCAAAACACGATCATGCCCTTCCAACAGTCCCCCAAAGTCTTAACTCATTCCAGCATTAACTCGAAAGTCCAAGTCCAAAGTCTCATCTGAGACAAGGCAAGTCCTTTCCACCTATGAGCCCGTAAAATCAAAAGCAAGTTAGTTACTTCCTAGATAAAATGGGGGTACAGGCATTGGGTAAATATACCCATTCCAAATGGGAGAAATTGGCCAAAACAAAGAGGCTACAGGCCTTATGCAAGTAATCCAATAGGGCAGTCATTAAACCTTGAAGTCTCCTTAGACTACATGTCTCACATCCAGGGCATGCTGATGTAACAGGTGGGCTCCCATGGTTTGGCCAGCACTGCCCCTGTGGCTTTGTAGAGTACAGTCCCCCGCCTGGTTACTTTCATGGCTGCTGTTTTGTGTCTGCAGCTTTTCCAGCTACACAATGCAAGCTGTCAGTGGATCCACCATTCTGGGTTCTGGAGGATGGTGGCCCACTTCTCACAGGTCCACTAGGCAGTACCCTAGTGGGGACTACATGTGGGAGCTCCAACCCCACATTTCCCTTCTGCACTGCCCTAGCAAAGGTTCTCCATGAGGGCTCTGCCCCTGCAGCAGACTTCTGCCTGGACATCCAGGTGTTTCCATACATCCTCTGAAATCTAGGCAGAAGTTCACCAAACTCAATTCTTGTGTTCTGTACACCCACAGGCCCAACATCAAGTGGAAGCTGCCAAGGATGGGGGCTTGCACCCTTTGAAACAATATCCTGAACTGTACCTTGGCACATTTTAGCCATGGCTGGAGCAGCTGGGACTCAAGTTGCACACAGCAGGGCACCCTGGACCCAGCCCAGGAAACCACTTTTCCCTCCTAGGCCTCCAGATTTGTGATGGGAGGGACTGTCGTGGTCTCTGACATGCCCTGGAGACATTTTCCCCATTACCTTGGGGATTAACATTTGGTTTGTTACTTATGCAAATTTCTGCAGCCAGCTTGAATTTCTTTTCAGAAAATGAGTTTTATTTTCTGTCACATCGGCAAGCTGCAAATTTTCCAAACTTTTATGCTCTGCTTCCCATTTAAACAATTTCCAATTCCAAATTATATCTTTGTGAATATATAAAATGGAATGCTTTTTACAGCACCCAAGTCACATCTTGAACACTTTGCCGCTTAGAAATTTCTCCTACCAGATACCTTAAATCATCTCTCTCAAGTTCAAAGTTCCACAGATCTCTAGGGCCTGGGCAAAATGCTGCCAATCTCTTTGTTAAAGCATGGCAAGAGTCACCTTTACTCCAGTTCCCAACAAGTTCCTCATCTCCATCTGAGACCACCTCAGTTTGGACTTCATTGTCCATATCACTATCAGCATTTTGGTCAAAGCCATTCAACAAATATCCAGGAAGTTCCTCACTTTCCCCATCTTCCTATCTTCTTCTGAGCCCTCCAAACTGTTCTATCCTCTGTATGTTACCCAGTTCCAAAGTGCTTCCACATTTTCAGGCATCTTTACAGCAGTATCCCACTACCTGGTGCCAATTTACTATATTAGTCCATTCTCAGCCTGATATGAAGAAATACCCAGGACTAGGTAATTTGAAAAGCAAAGAGGCTTAATTGACTCACAGTTTCACATGACTGGGAAGGCCTCAGGAAACTTACAATCACGGTGGAAGGGGAAGCAAACACATCCTTCTTCACATGACAGCAGGAAGGAAAAGTGCCAAGCAAAAGCGGGAAAATCCCCTTATAAAACCATCAAATCTTGTGAGAACTCACTCACTATCATGAGAACAGCATGAGGGTAATCACCCCCATGATTTAATTACTTCTCACTGGGTCCCTCCCATGATACATGGGGATTATGGGAACTACAATTCAAGATGTGATTTGGGTGAGGACACAGCCAAACCATATCAACTCATTTGAAATGGTTTTATGAATATTAAATGAATAATGCCTGTAAAGTTTCTTGAAAGGATTAAGAGCTTTCTGCTTGTAGGCACAAGTACCATATGCATAAATACATACACACATATATATATACACACAATGGCTTTCTGCTTATAAGCATGTACCATATGAATAAATACATATATACACATATAATCCTTATTATATAACAGGTATACTTGATACTCTACTTGGCCCTCTGAATCCAACTCTGCTCTCTAGGAAACCCATCTTTCTGGACTGCATCAAATGGGAGGCATTGGCAGAAAGCCAGGGAGTGGGAAAAGTGAGATTGGGGTATCAGTTTCTTTGGTTTCCTCCCTGCCAGGCCTCGGGTTGCAGCGCTTGCATTTCACTACTGAACTTTTCAGATCCTACTGGGAGGTACTCTCCCAGTTATAGTCACATCTCTGTCTCTTTGTTCCAGTAAATATTCCCTCCCCTTCCCCCTTCAGGCCTAAGAGACGTAATGGGTAAAATGGTGCTTCTCCATCCTTTATTGGCTTCCCTGACAACAGACTTATCCTGCCTATACTATTGTAAATGGGTCAATTCTTATCTTATTACCCCCATTTGAGAATGTCACCAGTTTTCCTGCCAGAACCTTGACTAATGCAAAAGGCAAATCAGTTTGAAGGACAGGGGGGTCCCTCCATGAATCCCTTAACCTACTGTGGAAAAAAAATTGATATACTGGTACTCTAAGGCTCACCTGTTTTTCTCATAAACCCCCCAGTCATAGGAAAACAGTAGAAGTATAAAGTTTGTAAATGAGGGTGTCTAGTGCAAGGAGGTGTAAGGGGTGAGGAATTAGGACAGGGAATTAAGCTTCCACAAGAAGATTCATTCCTTGTCTTAAAATCTGTCATTCCATGATAAGGGGTTAATATCTAAAATATATAAAGAACTCAAACAACTTCATAGCAAGTAAACAAGTAACCCAATTAAAAAATAAGCAAAGGGACTTAAATAGACATTTCCTACAGGAAGACATACAGATGGCTAACAAGTACATTAAAAAATGTTCAGCATCACTAATTATCAGGGAAACACAAATTAAAACCACAATGAAATATCACCTTATACGTAGCTATAGATTAGGTATTATCATAGATCAGTTGTTATCATAAAGATAAAAGATAAGTATTAGCAAGGATGTAGAGAAAAGGGAGCCCTAGTACACTGATGTTGGGGATATATAATCTAGCCATTATGAAAAGTAGTATGGAAGTTCCTCAAGAAATTAAACTAGAATTACCATGTGATCCAGTGATCCCGCTACAGGGTATATATCCAAAGGAAAAGAATTCAGAATGACAAACAGATATCTGCACTCCAATTTTCACTGCAGCATTATTCACCTTGGCTAAACATACAGAATCAACTTAAGTGTTCATCAACACACAAATGGAAATGGAAAAAGAAAATATGGTATATGTACACAACCAATATTATTGGTTATTATTATTGAACCTTTAAAAAGATAAATAATAAACATATTATTATTATTGAACATTTAAAAAGATAAAAATCTCCCAATTTGTAACAACATGGGCGAATCTTGAGGATATTATGTTAAGTAAAATAAGCCAGGCTCAGGAAGACAAATACTGCATGACCTCGCTTACACATGAAATCTTAAAAACAACAAACTCATAGAAGGAGAGAGTAGAACGGTGGTTACCAGGTGCTGAGGTGGGGTACGGGAGTGGGATTAGAGAGCTGTTTGACCAAAGGGTACAAAAATTCAGTTAGATGGAACAATAGGTTCAAGAAATCCATTGTACAATATAATGACTATAGTTAATAACTTTGAAAATTGCAAAGAGAGATTTTAATTGTTTTCACAATGAAAAAAATGAGTATTTGAGGTAATACATATGTTAGCTTGAGTCCGCTATTCTAGTATATACGTATTTCAAAACTCAATGTTGTACACCATACATATATATAATTTTGTGAATTAACAATAAAATAAAATGTGACATTCTATTGACTTCTGCTGCTTTGGAACAACAACGAATAAATTAGTCTTTGTTTGTACAATAGAAAAAAATTTATTTCACTTAAAATTACCTACACACAATACAGTAACTGAGAAATTTATTTTGCACCACATTGGCTGGCTCCCCATCAGTGTAGAATTGCTTATGACTTTTCAATTAAAATGTATGTTCAGAAATTTTATTAAATAATTTTGCCTTGTAATGTAGAAAGATTCTCTGAAGGTTACTTGTGCCCTCTGGACTTTTTAAATAGTGAAGAGAAGTAAGTTTAAGTAACATAGCTATGGTTTTCAAAACTCATTATTAAGGAAAGTAGATCAGTGTACTTTTGTATATTTATTTATAACTGAGTACGACATGCCCAATTACTTGTGATTATGAAAAATAATTCAAAGCAAATTTCACCCAGTAGCTATAGGCCTTTTTTTAACCAGAAAGATGATTTGCATGACCTACTCTCAGTAGCCAAATTTAATCTCACTAATGAACGGTGACCAAATTATTGGAATTAATAATGGATAAAAAAAGCAGTTAAGAATTTTTTATTGACCTCTTTTAATAAAGAAAGTTCTAAATATTCATCCTGCAAAATCAAGTTTGGAATTATTTCCTTATTTCTTATTATTTACAAGCTGCAACCTCTATGGGATGAAACTATTTATTTTCATTGCATTAAATTCCTCGAATCCAACATAGTACCTGGCACCTGGAAGGTGCTCAATTCATGTTTATTTATTAAATAATGATGAATGAATAAAGGATGTGTTCATTTTTAATTAATTTCTAATCTTCAAGGATTTGATCATCTTGTTGAAGAGTTAAAATTGTAATTGAGTCTTTACTTGCTTTTACTATTTCTACATAATTCATAGAACTTAACATTACATGTGGATTCATAAAAGCTTGTCTATTAATCAAATATTTGTTGCGCCTTATTATAGGCAAGATACTGTGTTACCCACTGTGTGGGACAATGAGGTCAATGAGATATAGACACTTCCTTCTGAAAGTGTAGAAGCAGGAATGAAATAAATATAAATCACTGCTCTACAAGGCAGTGTGTATTTTGGATTGCAAGGAAGATCAACTGAAATGGAGTGAGAGTGAAAAGGAGGAGAGTTGACATCTAGCTGGAAGGTAGAGAACGCAGGGAAAGCTTCAGAGAAGGGATGGCTTTTATGCTGGGCCCTGAATAAGGCATAGAATGGGGACCTTCAGAAAATATCAATAACCAATATTCATTCAACAGCATGATGTTTACAAGTAAGCACTTTTGCTATGTATCTTCATCCAATCCTCATAGCATCCCAGTGGAATGAGCATAACTTCCTCAATTTTAGAGAATATTAACTACTTATCAAGATTTAAGAGAATATAAGTTTGCTCAGCCAAGAAGCAATTGAATGAATGAATCTCACCTTTCTGGAAAGTCTACAATATCAGGTACAAATTCCACTTGTGAACGTTGAATTTGAATCAAATATTCTGAACACCAAGTGAAGAAGAATCTTTCAACTATATTGCATTGTCCTTTTGGGAAAGGACCTTGGGGTAAAAATATCCACAAATAGTAGACCAGCAGAAAACAATGCTTTGCTAGGCTTTAGTGCAGAAGCAATGGAAGTATGGTTTTTTACAATATAGCTCGCCTGGGGTGGCTGATAACAGTAATAATAGCTAACATTTATTGAGTGCTTTTTATGTGGAATGCACTATGTAAAACCTTACTTGCATGCTCTTATTTAATCCTCACAACAACCCCATGTGGTAAGTGCCATTAGGAACCTATCTGTACAAATGAGAAACACTAGGTTCAGAATTAGAAATAAGTTAGGTGGGATCACACATTTGATAAGTGACTACACCATTATTAACAACTCTTTGGTCATGTAACCAAATCTTTAATTAAGAAGACAATTCACAGCCACTTCTTAATAAATTCTACAAGTGAAGAAATGTTAGCTGGCATGTGAGTCATTCATGGTATTACTGGGTCTAATATTCATCTACTTATATCCACCTTCATCAAATGTGCTCTGTCACATATAATTACAATACACTAAGTACACTATGAATCTAATTAGAGGTTTCAGTGACCAACACAAGTAATAAATAAATTCGCAAATACATGACCTTCTATTGATTTGCTGCAATCAATAGAAATCTGCTTTTTTTCTTTTATGCAGTTATAGGTCCTCAGGGCTGGTTTTCCTCCTTTACATTGAGTCTGACATTCAGACTTTCAAGTTAAGTCCATGGCAGAGTTTCCATTTTTTCTCCCTTCTCTGCCTTTGAAAACATCACTCCCCAATAAAACCAGATACTCCAATTGCTTTGGCTTTGTTTTGTTTTAGAAGATGCTTTACTTTTGTCATTCTGCATTTGAAACTTTAAGAAAACCAGGCTTTGGTGATTTAACATGATTCAGGTCAGAATTAGCCCTGCAGAAGTAATTCATTCTTCTCTTAAATGGAATACAGACAAGCTTAGAATGAAGAGTGCTGGGGTAATAGACATAAGAAATGGGGCCCAGGCCCAGTTTTGCCCCTAACCAGTTGTGAGGCCTCAGAGGAATTACTTGTCCTCTGCCTCAGTTTCCTCATCCTCAAAAGAATACAAGGGGAATAGTTGTTCTCAATTGTTCTTTAGAAGTGTGAAATCCTATCATTCTCATGCACACAAGGTTTTGTGCATCTATTCCTTTGCTCATTCACTCACTCTTTCTACAAATATTTACTGAACACCCACAATGATGCTACAACTGCATCAAAAGTTGGTAAATCCCTAAGGACATTATCTTTTCACAAATATAATTGGGTTGAGAAAGCATTTTCAGAGAAAAACACTGTGTATTTAAAATAAAACACATTTTAAATCACTTATTTAGCTTTTTTAATTGGGTAAATGTTTAAAATGAGCTGAGAAATGGTATTCAAATGGAGAGTTGGTATCTTTAAAACAAAATCCTTTAGTATAAATTCCCAACATCGAGTTCCATATATTCTATAATTTCTCATCTAACAGCCTATGGAAAAAAGTGAATAAGTGACTTCTAAAATGTATTTTATTAATAGCACTGTATGCTTTAAGTTTAAAAACTACAGAATATTTTTAAAGTTGATGGAGCCTACATCCCAAAGGCCACTTTATCCTATATTCAAGAAACTATCATGCTGTTATTTTTGTCTTTATAGCAAGCTGCTACTTTAGTAATTAGCAGTACGTAAAAATGTGGGCAATTGGCTTCCTCCAGACTAATTAGCAAGTTTGCAGTGTTCCTGTCCCAGCTGGTCACGCTATGTCTTTTCACTTTGCTCAGACCTAGTTGTTTTGCCAGTTCTAGAACCTTTTAAAGTTTGTCAGGAATAACAGATATCTCAACTGGCTTCTGAATTAAACTTTTCAGCAAAACGTTATGCAAGCTGGTTTAACATTCTCAACTCTTACATTCTGCTCTTCTAGCAGAGGCCCAGGAAACTCCCCACCCTCTTCAAAGTCCCTCCAACTATATTCATTTAGCTTGGGAATTTCTTCCATAACCAATTCTCCACACCCCTGTGCTCAAGTCTGTCCTCTCTGAAGTCTGTCAACAGTTTAATTGATGGATTCTCACTCTTGGCCTTGACACCCTGGTGGGACAGACTATCAGGCATCAATTTTCCCACAAGGTGACTGTTCTTGCATTATTTGCTTGAACAGTGCCACCTGTCGATGCCTTCTGGCATCTCTTCCCCATCAAACACAGGCTCCTGGTTCAGAACCCCAGACTTGACCCAAAGTCAGTGTCAGAACATGACACCTGCCAGCAAATGGAGAGCTGGAGATTTAGGCATGGAGGTAAGCAGTGGCACAGAGTGAATGGGAAAAATGAAAATGGGGATGTTGTCTTGGGAGAAGGAAGACACTCTGCCAACTGAACAGATGAGTCTCAGGACTATACATGATTTGAGGAGAAAACAAAGATAAAGAAAATAGGATCCGATATGGTACATCTGTAGTGATGGCTGGTAGGAGTTGCAGGAAGTGGTGGGTAGCAAATGGAAGATATTTGGTCCTGAGAAGCATCATGATGAAAAGGGGTGAAAAGTCTTCCATGATAGTTCCAAAACCTGATTCGCATCTCAGAAGCCCTTAAAATCTATTTTCCACATCTATTAATTTACTTAAGACAATGTAAAAGAAAGAAGAATCCATATTTAAACAAATAATCCCCTTCAAGCTTCTTATGATCAACTGTTTGAAAATCACTTCATGCCAGGCACAGTGGCTCATGCCTGTAATTCCAGAACTTTGGGAGGCCAGGGCAGGTGGATCACTTGAGGTTAAGAGTTCGAGACCAGCCTGGCCAACATGGTGAAACCCTACTCTACTAAAAATACAAAAATTCACCAGGCATGGTGGTGCATTCCTGTATTTCCCGCTACTCACAAGGCTGAGGCAGGAGAACCACTTGAACCTGGGAGGCAGAGGTTGCAGTGAGCTGAGACCATGCCACTGCACTTCATCCTGGGTCATAGAGTAAGACTTTGTCTCAAAAAAAAAGAAAATCACTTCACATGGCACCTATGATCTTGACTACATATAAAATTCCTATGCATTAACCCTAGGTGGGATAAAAGAAGATTCACTTTTTTTCTAATAAAATCCTTTCCTTTGGACCAATTTTAAGACTACCCTGGGGACTTCATTAAAATGTAGGTTCTGTTCCAGTAGGTCAGAGAGGAGACTAAGAATCTGTACTTCCAATAAGCTCCCAGGGATGCATGCTGCTAGACCACTGATCACACTTTTAGTACTAAGTAGACTTCTGTACATCATACGAACCATATCTTTATCTTCTAAAAATATGTTTTTGCTGCTGTTTTATCAACCTTGAATTTCCTGTGGGGAACTGAAGGAAGGAGATCACTAAGAATATTGTATTTGTCCTTTGAGTTAACTGAAATGATGTCTCTTGCCATTCCCATGATAGGCAAGCAGTAAAAGCCTGCTGAACAAATGAATAAAGGCCACACTCATGTCTGCTATTTTTATTTTTATGAGTCCAAACAAGGTACTGAGATAATGATTGTATTCCATACTGTACATTCAATCTTGGAAATGTTATGGCAACTTCTCATTAAGTATGGTGCACTAAACACAAGCTTTTTATCTGTATTTTCTTTCAAAATCCTACCAAAATGGTTGTGAAAAAAAAATAAAGTCTGTATAGTTCGCAGTAGCAAAAGAGACTGGATGAAAAGACAATAGCAGAGGAGAAATGTCAACAAGATTTGGAAGATGAAAGTGTATAGATGTGTAGTAATTGACAGTAGGGCAGAAAAAGTGGAAAGCTTAAGTGTTTACAGAGAAAGAAGTCAGTGGTAAACAAGGATATTTTGCTGTAGAACCCTATAAAGTTAGAGAACTTGGAGGCATCACATATTTCTGAAGGCAGGGGCCAGCAATGGGGCTGAAAACAGACAGAGTGACTAAACACCTGTATAAGGATCACATCAACTGAGAGGTACCCTCTCCATTGTAGCAAAAATCAGCAAACATACTCAGAGAATCTGTCTAAGAAGAGCATTGGAATCTGACTTGAAGAGGCTCAGGCTGTGACAGCAGTGTGAAATCGTAAGAAAAATAGTAGGATTATGTGTAAATTTATATACTGACCCCTGAGACCAATCTGCCCAACAGACTCCCTTTTCTCCTCTGTTATCAAGATGCTATCCACTTAAATGCAGAAAACACACTCAGAGAAAACTAAGACTTCAGAAATTGAATTACTAAAAAAATGACTTGAGAGAAAAGATCTGACATTTCGGAGGGTGGTCTCTCAGTAAAATGGGTAGATCCCTACCTATTTAGATTTAGTGAATTTCACCCACTAATAATAATTTTGAAAATCGCGATAATTACACCATTTCTAATGGCTTGTTAGAGTTTTATTATTAAGTGACGACAAACAGCCAAGATTCACTAGACAATGTAGGATAGCCTCTAATAAAACTATGAAAACCAGAGACTAAGGTAAACAGAAAGGAAAAAAGAAAGAAAGAAAATGTAATAAAAAAGAGATACAACGCAGAGAATAATGATTTTAAAACCTTATCATTAATATGATAAAAGAAATAAAATTTGTGTATTTTTAAAAATGCAATCTGAATGCTATCAAAATAAGAAATACAACATAAAGCCCTTAGAAAACAAAATATATATACACGTATAAAAATATGTACATATATGTATATATGTATATTTATTAGCAAAGATTTATTCAACAAAAGAAAAGTTGAGGATATTTATAAAATAAAACCTAAACTCAACATTAATGTATTGAATGTAAAGACACCAACACAAAAATAGCACCATAACCACATTGTTTGGAAATATGGAAGTAAAATCAGAAGAAACAACTAAAAGAGTTTAAAGTAATAGCTCTGGATTGAGGTGGGGAGGAGTTAGATCAAGTCCTTTCTGTTTTATTATTTTCCTTATATGCTTTCCAGGAATATCTACATTTTTATACATTTATATGTGATAATCTAATAGAAACATAAAATTTTTAACTTAAAAGGAAAGATAGTAAAGATTTAGCAAAATCCAGTAACATATAACCAGGGCAATATGGGCAATTGACAATAGGTAAATGGGAATGGCTTTTGTGATGGCAGATTTCAGTTTAAAATAAAGAATAAGGCCAGCGGCGTTGGCGCACATCAGTAATCCCAGCACTTTGGGAGGCCGAGGCAGGCAGATCACGAGGTCAGCAGGTCGAGACCATTCTGGCTAACACGGTGAAACCCCATCTCTACTAAAAATACAAAAACAAAATTAGCTGGGCATGGTGGCGGGCGCCTGTAGTCCCAGCTACTCGGGGGGCTGAGGCAGGAGAATGGCGTGAACCCAGGAGGCCGAGCTTGCAATGAGCCGAGATCGCACCACTGTGCTCCAGCCTGGGTGACAGAGTGAGACTCCGTTTCAAAAAATAAAAATAAAGAAAAAAAAAAAAGAATAAACCTGACTAACAATGAAAAGTCTGAGCAGATAAATTGGGGAGTGTATCATTGGATTAAATAGAGACTGTATGTCCAAGCCAAGACTTCTAACGGAGAGGAAATTAGACTTTCAATTCCAAAGTTTTGGATGAGTCTTATAGACTGAGATATTTGTATAATACTAAATATTCAAAGGATACAAATCAATCCACACAAATTTTACTGAATTAAATAATGCCACAAATTTTTAAGATAACCAATAATGTAGCACCTTAGGCAAAGATTCAAATTCCTACACTAAAGACTTATATTAACCAAAGGGGATTCTAGCTGGACATAAGAAAAACTCACTTGAATAGGAAGGCTGTGAATTTCATATCATGTAATTTTTTAAGAAAAGATGACAACCTGGCTTGATAAATTAATTTTCCCCATTTAAGAGTAGAAACATGATAGTATGACTGAGAGATTTTCAGGCATATTAACTTACAGATTTCCATCAGAGAATTGCAAATCAAAACTACAATGAGATGTCATTTCACCCCAGTTAAAATGGCTTTTATCCAAAAGACAGGCAACAATGAATGTTGATGAGGATACGGAAAAAGAGGAACTCTAGTGTGCTGGTGGGAATAAATTAGTACAGCCACTATGGAGAACAGCATGTAAATTAGTACAGCCACTATGGAGAACAGCATGGAGTATTCCTCAGAAAACTAAAAATAGAACTACCATATGATCTAGTAATGCCACTTCTGGGTATATACCCAAAAGAAAGGAAATCAGTATATCAAAGAGATATGTGCACTCCCATGTTTACTGCAGCACTATTTACAACAGACAAGATATGAAATCAACCCAAGAATCCATCAGTAGATGAATGGATAAAGAAAATTAAGTACATATACAAAATGAAATATTATTCAGCTATTAAGAAAATGAAATTCTGGGCCGGGCGCGGTGGCTCAAGCCTGTAATCCCAGCACTTTGGGAGGCCGAGACGGGCGGATCACGAGGTCAGGAGATCGAGACCATCCTGGCTAACACGGTGAAACCCCGTCTCTACTAAAAAATACAAAAAACTAGCCGGCGAGGTGGCGGGCGCCTGCAGTCCCAGCTACTCGGGAGGCTGAGGCAGGAGAATGGCGTGAACCCGGGAGGCGGAGCTTGCAGTGAGCTGAGATCTGGCCACAGCACTCCAGCCTGGGCGACAGAGCGAGACTCTGTCTCAAAAAAAAAAAAAAAAAAGAAAATGAAATTCTGTCATTTGGAATAACGTACATGGAATTAAAGCACATTATGTTAAGAAATAATGGAATGAAGGACATTATATTAAGAAATAAACCAGGCACAGAAATACAAATACTGCATGTTCTCACCAATATGTGGGAGCTAAAAATAATACTGAACTCACGGAGATGGAGAGTAGAATGATGGCTACCAGAGGCTGGGATGGGTAGTGGGGGAGAAGAGCATAAAAAGGGGACTGTTAAAAGGTACAAAACACCGCATGTTCTCACTCATAGGTGGGAACTGAACAATGAGATCACTTGGACTCAGGAAGGGGAACATCACACACAGGGGCCTATCATGGGGAGGGGGGAGGGGGGAGGGATTGCATTGGGAGTTATACCTGATGTAAATGACGAGTTGATGGGTGCAGCACACCAACATGGCACAAGTATACATATGTAACAAACCTGCACGTTATGCACATGTACCCTACAACTTAAAGTATAATAATAATAAATAAATTTAAAAAAAAAAGGTACAAAAACACAGTTAGATAGAAGGAATAAGATCTAGCATTCAGTAGCAACTGCAGGGCAACAACAGTTAACAATAATTGATTTGTATATTTCAAAATAACTAAAAGAGCGGAATTGGAATGTTCATAACACAAAAAATTGATAAATGCTTGAGGTGATGGATACCCCAATTACCCTGATTTGATCATTACACATGGCATGTTTGTATCAAAATATCACATATACCCCATACATATGTACAACTGGAATGTATTGATAATAATTAAAAATAAACTTTTAAAAAACTTATAGGTTGCAAAGGATAATCTATCCATGTTATTCTTATAATCAAATCAGCCAACATTTGTTGAGCAACTATTATGTGCCCAGCATTGTGCTTAATGGGAAATACCAAGATTGATAAAGACTTTTTTACTTGATCAAAACTTTAGTCAGGCCGCTCTACCTTCTCCTAGGCTCATCTGCGCACTTCCTTGTAAAATCTGGTTTTAGCAAGAAGTCTGCTAAGTCAATTTAATAAGAACTCCTCCACTTTAGGTATCTGTTTACTCTTGATACCTGATTAATTTTTCATTCTCCCCCAACTCCCAGGTGACACCTGATCACGCTAGTTTGTCTTCAGCAAGAATTCTGTTAGGTCAGTTTAGCCAGAATTCCCCTTACTCCTGATGTTACCTCTTAGTCATTGTCTGTCTGCTGACCTCTACGCTGTTGCTTGGTTAAAAATTCTCACTTGTTCATGCTATATACAAAGTTGAGCCCAATCTCTCTCCTACATTGCAAACAATTCCATTGCAGTGGCCCATATATTTATCATGATGGTCCTGAATAAACTTTCCCTACCATGCTTTAACAATTGTCCCTCTATAATTTTTTCTTTAACAGGATGGATAAGATGAAGTACACACAGATGTACCTGATCCAGTGGAAGAGCTACAACATCAAACTGGAAAAGGGACACTGAATTATGTGCAGAACTTACCCTGTCGGAGATGAATATGAAAAGGCATTACAAGAAGAGGAAAAGGTATGGAGGCATGAAATGAAATGCAATGTTTTTGAAACCACAAACAATTTTTACAGCCTAAAGCACCATCACAGAATGGCTCATCATGAGTGGACGCTTCACAGGTAAGGAGAAGCCAGACCATAGAGAACCGTTAAGTTTAGATCTTATCTTGTAGGCAATTAGGAGACTGAATGGTTTCAAGCAAGTGGGAGATGTGATTAGATTTAAGGTTTTAAATAATCTGGATGATGATTTTCAGAGTGATATGCCTGGAAATAGAAATAGTGAATAAACTAGCTTATTATAAGTAAAGATGGTAAGAGCTCCCCCAGGTCAGTGATAGTGTGGAGAAAGATATGAAGAAGAGAAATGGTTAAAGGCAAAATTGACAATTGATTGACAATTGATTTAACATTTGCAGGGAAAGGGAACAAAATGCCAAGAAAAATTCCAAAGTTCATGACTTTGCTTAATTTGATGTTCAAATGTCCCTTTCCCTATCCCAGGATACCTTTCTTTTTGTCTATCCTAGGCACTTTCATAGCTTCTTATCCATACTCTTTATATCATGTGTTTTGCTTTATTAAAATGATTCATTTCTGGATTTATCTTCTCCAAGCAACCTAATCTGTTACATGCCAAGCAGGGCCTGCAGGACTCCGTAACTTTGAGTGTTTAGTTCCGACTGCCCTACAGTTAAGCTATTCAACAGAATGCCATTATGATGCTAAGTAAATGGGATGCCATTCAGTTACAAAGATTTATTATATTTTATTTTATTTTATTTTATTTTGTTATTTTATTTTATTTTATGGAGTTTCACTTTTGTTGCCCAGGCTGGATTGCAATGGTACAATCTTGGTTCACTGCAACCTCTGCCTCCCAGGTTCAAGAGATTCTCCTGCCTCAGCCTCCTGAGTAGCTGGGATTACAGGCATGTGCCAACACACCTGGCTAATTTTTTGTATTTTTAGTAGAGACAGGGTTTCTCCATGTTGGTCAGGCTGGTTTCAAACTCCTGACCTCAGGTGATCCACCTGCTTCGGCCTCCCAAAGTGCTGAGATTACAGGCGTGAGCCACCGTGCCCCGCCTGTTTCAAGTAGAAATATTGTGGCTTTGATGGAAGAAAACCACTAACTCCATCTAGCATTTAAAACAGGGTTTGGCTGTACTTTCACTAATTTTTATGTTTTGTTACTGACTAGTCACCTGTAAACATAGTTTTAACAATAAAATAATGTAGGCCATCAACACAAATTTCAGATCAACTAAGAATTTTAAAGATTTCTTCTTTTGAGTGCAGAGAGGGTCACAGCATTTGGGATGGGAATTAGGAGAAAAGGAACTAAGATTTATCAAGCTAGTACTGAGTGTCGGATGCTACTATGCAAGGATCAGAACTTGTCCTAAATTATATGGGGATTTTAGAAACAATTTTGCCTACATAGGGGAGAAAGATTCCTCACACATCACAAGGTTCCTGGATAAGGCTTCTGTAATAAAGACAGATTTATAAGATAAAACAAATCTACTTAATAATTTATATTAAGTAAATTTATATTAAGCAAAATTAAGTATATTTTATATTAAAATTTATATATAAATTTATAATAAATTTATATATTATTTTAAATTATTATTTTTATAATTTTATAATTATAAAATATTACATTTATTTATATAAATTTATATTAAGTAAAATTTACATTAATTCATATAGAAGCATATATTTACTTACATAAAACTTATACACAAGAGGCTTCAGAAATGAAGACCTGAAGAAACAGGGAAATCTGGGTATTTTTATGCTTAGGTTTGATGAAGAGTGGACAGCCGTGCAGAAGTCTAATTGGAGGACAAAAGAGTACAATCTAATGTTAATAAACTGGGGGGAATTCGGCAAGGCCTACTTGTTCAGATTATTTTCAGTGTCCCTATGTCTTCAGAGATAAGGACATTCTTTTCCTCCAGGTACAAGAAGAATTGCTCTGATATGATGGTCTTATGACCTATTTTCTGGAAAAAGTCAGTTAGCTTCCGTGGCTGCTTCAGGGAAGAAGGGGCAAGTGGATTTCTTTCTAGTTTCTATGGCCTCCTTCTGCTGATTCTTCAAATGCCAAATTTTGAGTTGGTGTGTTCTGAGCTCCATTACCTACCACTGAAAATTAAAATTAAATAATTGCTGTGATCCATTTGATCAGTAAGAATCTCTAATATTTTCTATGAATACAGAATAGACATCTTTTTTAAAAGAAAGAATTCAAGATGTTAGCAAAAATATTGTCTGTAATTATAAAATTAATGACTAAACTGAGGCTCCAAAAATATCTTAGGCTTGAAAACAAGACACTGGGGTTCCAATACTGGTATTTCTGACAACCTGTGTGATTTTAGGCAAATACCTCCACTGGATTGTGCTTTAGTTTTCTTACTGATAGAACAAGTGGTAAAAAGTCTAACTCACTTAAGTTACTATGATGAGAACACCATAAAGTAAATGTGGAAGCATTTAAAAAGAGAAGGGTAATACTGCCGGGTGCGGTGGCTCACGCCTGTAATTCCAGCACTTTGGGAGGCTGAGGTGGGTGGATCACAATGTCAAGAGATTGAGACTATCCTGGCCAACATGGTGAAACCCCATCTCTACTAAAAATACAAAAAAATTAGTCAGGCATTGTAGCATGTGCCTGTAGTCTCAGCTACTTGGGAGCCTGAAGCAGGAGAATCACTTGAACCTGGGAGGCGGAGGTTACAGTTAGCTGAGACCATCCCACTGTACTCCAGCCTGGGTGACAAAGCAAGACTCCATCTCAAAAAAAAAAAAAAAAAGATAAGAGTAATACATGCATACATGCATGCAACATGGTAGTATTTTTATTGTTTGTACTTCTGTATCTAGGAATTCATGATCTCCACAATGTTGCTGAATAATATCTCTGATCACACAAAGATAACCAGTCCTGTAAATTTTGGAAGCTATGATAGGTTAATCCATCAGCAGAAACACTATTTCATTACGAAGAATTTCTCATGAGCTTCTCTGTACTACTTTGCAGTCTAATCAAGAAAATGAATGCAGACTTCTTATTTTCCCCACCAAGTGCTAAAAATGCTAAACTGTATTCATTCATCATAAAATTACAATATGGCCCTGTCATTAGTGGGTTAAAGATAGCTTGTGTCACTGCTTCCAGATTTAATCAGACTTACTAATAATCATTCCTAAGCTCAAGGGTAATAATACATATTCCACACAAAATAATGCTGAATTTTCATTAATGCCTCAGGGATCAAATGATTATAGCCATCACTATTCTAATTTAGTATAATCAACACAAAATTACTTAGGATTTGTTGGCACCTTTTCAGTGTGATGATGAAAATGTCATTTTTTTTCTTTTCTTTCCCCAGAACACCTTCCCTTTAGAGCTATGCTTCTCTGGGTATAGAAGAACAAACTAATCTCAACTTTCAAATCAGCATAGACTATAGAATTCTAAGGATATCAGTGATCCAAACATCTGTATATTCAAATATGCTTTAAGTGTTATTGCTTAGTTTGAAAATCAGACCTAATTAGTTTCAGCCTTTTGGTAACTTAGTTATGAATCTGGTGATAAAATAGTCACCATTTGGCTTTTTTCTTCCCTGAGCTGATAAAGACAAAGGGTCATTACACTAGCAACAACTGTAACATATTTGATAATTTAACAATAATGTTCTATTTCAGGGGCTCTGAAATTTTCACACTGTAGAAGTAATGCTGCTCTAATTGATCTCTCTCATTGATTGAATAAATGTTAGTTCTGGCCATAAAACAAAACCTCTGTATGTTGACTGCCTTATCTGTCTTACTATAAAATGACATCTACAATAGTGCCTGGAAAACCATAGTCTCTTTTGTTTAATTCCAAAAGAACATAACTTTAGAGATATCCACTTTAATATATTTTAAGCTAGGAGTATTTTACTGGAGATGGTGTTGGAGAAGACAAGGATTTTGAGCATGTCACAAAGTATAAATCTAGTTTTCTTCCAAATAGAAGCTTTGATAGGTATTTAAATTAGAAAGGTACCTGTGTTCGCCATATTTACATTTCTGTAGGCTGTACACGCTAACAATTACTAGCTTAAAAGTCATTGGTTCATTTCTGTATGCATAGCCAGTCTCAAGTTGTCACATTTTGTTCATCAGTTTTTCTTATCTCTTGCACTTTTCAAAATTCTGTGACTTTCAAGCACATTGAACCTTCTTACTTCTACAACTTCACTATCATTATTTTATTTATTATGTTAACACTGCATTATCTGCCTACAGAATTTCAACCACCATTTTAATAGAAATGTTAATACAATGTATTTCAAAGTTCACAACAATACCATGGCCAATAGATCAATTGTAATCAGTGGTTAATAGTGAGTTAAGAACGTTTGTTCATGAGTGGATAAGTACTACCTTCCTTGTCTTTTTTCAGAGCTCACAACATTTCAAATTGAGACATTAATGGGTGCCATGGATGAAAGAGTGATCAACTTACCTTCACGAAATGTCAAGTACCTGATGGGGTTCAGGACATACTAACCCAAAATACAGCAACTTGGCATTTGAGAAAGCAGCAGAAGCAGGAAGATCTATTTGAATTTCTCTCACTCTTCTCCCCTGAAGCAGACCATAAAATAATTCTCTGACTTTCACTTAAAGCAAATCATAAGACCTTCATTCAAGAGATATTATCTCTAGAACTAGAGAAAAGCAGCTGAAGACACCAAGACACCAAGAAGAATCTGAACAATAGGTCTTGCTAAGTTTCCCCCAGCTTATTACCATCAGGCCATGCCCCACTTTTGTCCAGCCATACTTCACCAAGACTGTCCACTCTTTATCAAACCAAAGTCTAAAATACACAAGATTCCCTATTTCTTTGGGTCTTCCCTTCAAAGGCTCCAATGTCACATAAAAATTATATTAATTTGTATGCTTTTTTCCTGTTAATCTCTTATTATAGGATACCTCAGCCATGAACCTAATAATGGGTGGGAAAATAAATCTTTTATCTCCTATATACTTGTGGCAAGCACTCATAATGACCAGAGTATCTTAAAATGTATGGAGAGGTGAAGCACAGAAAGGATAGGTTAATGACAATAATTCACATTTTTTAAATGTTGACTAGCTTTCAGTTTCTGCCCTAAACTTTGGGTATGCATTATCTCACATAATTCTGGCAGCAATCTTCAGTGTGAGGATGTTTTAATATTCTCAGCAGATTAAAAAATACAGATCCATAGAGTTAAAGGTTTACCCGAGATTACATGGTTAGGAATTGGTGGACCTAAGATAAAAATCTAGACTGTTTATTCAAAAGTTCACATTCATAACCAATTCAGGCATGCCATTCTTCTGAAATTACAATGGATGAAATTAGGGAGAAATACAGAGGTGAAGTACATGCCTTTGCCCTAATCATTGACTGTCAACACCAGCTCCAACTCTCTAAATGTATTTTGAGTCTTCCAGTCAGAAAGGAAGAGATACATCCTAAAATAAACTGGAGATATGTAGTAAGAAGTGATCTCAATTTTATTTATTTTACCAATTTCAAAGACAATACGTTCACAGGAGTTGTTTGTAATTTTGCCATTTTTCATCTACTAAGGTTAAACTATTGTAAAATTGTCTTTGAACCTACATTTTACCAAGATCCTACTTTTTAAATGAAGAATTTCAGTTAAACCAGTCTGACTCATTGAATTTATAATGATGATGAGGAGGAAGGGGAAGTGGGAGGAGAGAGAAGGCCACAATGAAAAAGAGGAAAATGATGAAGAAGACCATGCTTGATTTTTCAGTTTATTTTTATAGATTATTAAATGAATTAAAGGCTTTTTTAGAATATTTATATATTTGTGGACTGAAATAAAATTGTTTTTAATTACTTTACAATTAGAGATAAAATCAATGATCTCACTGTTTCAAGAAACAAAGTTGGGAGTCAAGGCACTTGTTGGGGAAGCTGTAGGTACAAATTGTAATTGAAATTTGGCTAAACATGAGTTGAAGAATGTACTAGGTTAGAATGTAGGGCATAGCAAGAGTCGGGACAAAAATTTGTCACATATGATTGATGAGATCATACAAAGAGCAATCAGAGCAGGCAGTATGGGTAGAGAATAAAAGGCAAAGATAAGAAACAACGATGGAGAAAATAGGTCAAGCCCAGAGACTAAGTGGACTGAGTTGCAGAGCATGTTCAGAACCTTGGATAGCTCCATGTGGGGGCTGAGCCGATAAACGTGTGAATGGAGGCTCCTAACCTCAAAATCTCAGACTAATGCAGAATTTGTTTGCTTTTTGGAACTTTTTTGGTTGTCATACATATAGGAATTAGCTCATATAAATTCAGGAAATCAGTTGATTTTCTTGTCAGATTGAGGATGTTGTATTGTAGCCTGACTTGTCGACCCACGGGGATACTGATGGTTTTAATAGGTCTGATGGCTGAAATAAAGGACTTCATCATCTTGCATCTTGGGCAGGAGTTTAGCTTAAATATGGGGCCCTATAGGCATATCAGAAATGTGTTATCCTCTAGAGGGTTTCATCAACAGCAATTTCCATTAATTTAAATTTATAAACTTTTCCACCGTGTCAGAGATCATCACATAAGCATTAATCCAGAATTACAAGTAAATGTCAAATGGTTTTTTAGACCTGCAAAATTATATTTTAACATTCTCTGCATCAGCTATGCCTACTTATATCTATCAATGCCACTCTCATCTGAAATTCCACTGTATAATTTTATATGCTTACATTGAGAAAGTATATTTCCCACTAAATATACTTAAATCCTGTGTCATCTACTTTTTTGTACATGTTTTCATGACTGAGCAGTCTTATTTATTTTTGTATACTCAGTCCCTAGTACTCTATCTTGCATATGATAGGACATTAGTAAATGGTTGTTGAACAGATAAAGTACTAAATGGGTAACCATTCTGTATAAGCAGGAAGTTATAATTATACATTATAAAAATATGAATTAGAGATTAAATAAAACAGACCATACAACAAATTTAATTGGCATGCTGTTGATCCAATATACCATTCATCCAATTCCTATAGTCCTAAAAAAATCTTATAGGGATATCCTGCTGGTACTGAACATTTTACTAACCTTAAGTTAAATTTGCTGCTCCCTTAAAGCTATGTGGATATCTAAAGATCTATCATTAGTAATAAATCTTTACAAATATCCACTCTCTACTAGTCAAGCTATTTTTCAAATATGCCAAGCTCATTCATACATACTTTAGGGTTTTTGCCATCTATCTATCTGTCTATGTATCTATCTATCTTTACTATTTATAACAATCTCGTTATAGATATTCTTGTGACTAGCTACTTCTCATCCATGTCTAAGTTCAAGTCACCAACTAGAAAAGTCTCCCTAAGTAAATAGTATGCCTATACCACCCCACTACCACATTGTTCTGATTCATATTCCTCGGGACATTCATCACTATATCAAACTGCCTTACGTAGAGTTTTTACTTGTTTACTAGTACAACTGCAATGTAAACTCTAGTTCACATGGAAAGAGGGACTTATCTGTCTTTTTCACTTTAATACCACCAATGCCTAAAACAGTGCCTAATAAAAACATTGGTAACTAAATAATTAAAATATCCTATACTGGCTTTACAGATGGAAAAGTGACTATATCAACTAGAAGAAATAAGGAAATGGGAAGCTAGTTGAATTACTAGAAAGCCTGAGTGAGAACTTGATTAATTGTGTGGATAACTGGCACTTGGTTTTACTGATGACAGGATGTGAGTGCATGTTTAAAACAGCATTGAATTAATAGAATTGTTATTACAGACTAAACATACATCACAGACTCACTTCTCAAACTCACACTCACTTCTTTAAGCAGTGAATATGGACGGTTTCTCTATGACAGCCCAGCATCATGCATGTCTATTTACAACATGAGCATAAAATAAGAAGGGTGTATATAATAGGGTTCTTAGAAATACAATGATAGTTAAGTAAATATGGGTATTTTAAGAGTCGGTATTACTTTGATGGTCATGTTAACATTATCAAAACACCTCAGACCAAACTCTGAGAAGGTGTGAACTCTTATTTACTTTTCAAGGAAATTCAACAGGATTCCAAGAAAAAAAGAAAAAGCATCTTTGAAAGCTTCATTCAATTGAGACAAAAATTCTAATGTTTAAATGTTTGTAAATGTTTATTGGTGTATATAGATAACAGAAAGAGTATACAGATACAAATATGCCTAAAATAAATCTCCTGTTTGGCTAATGCAAATTAATGTTCAGAATAACAAAGCCTATAATTTTGTTATTTCATATAATATAAACTGTAAAACAACTTGTAAAAGTTATATTTCATAAAACATATTTTCTGTTGTGATTACCTTCCATAATTACAGTTACTATAACTCTCAATTTAGCTTTGTGAAGACTTTTATGCAGAAAGGTAGAAGCTATTACAGGACTATACCTGATGATATACATGATGCACATGTATAACGATCACCTAGAAAAATGCCATTTATACCACCAACTCAGAAAATGGTAATGGCAGTGATGTTACCATCGAGGTACAGTCGACCCCTGAATAACATGCATTTGAGCTGTATAGGTACACTCATATGTGTATTTTTTTCAATAAAGCTCACACTGAATATATCTGCCTCCCTCACCTCTCCTTCCACCTCCTCCATATTTCCACCTCTGACATGCCTGAGACAGCAAGACTAACTTCTCTCTTCCTCCTCCTCCATATCTTCCACCTCTGACAAGCCTGAGACAGCAAAACTAACTTCTCTCTTCCTCCTCAACCTGCTCAACATGAAGACAATGAGGCTGAAGACCTTTATGATGATCCACTTGCATGTAATAACAGTAAATATATTTTCTCTTTCTTAACATTTTTTAATAACATTTTCTTTTCTTTAGCTCACTTTATTGTAAGAATACAGTATATAATACATATAATATATAAAATACATTTCTTTAAAAAAAAAATGCATCCTAGTTGTCATAACCCACAGTGACAATTCTAAGAGGCGTACATGCGCACTTGATGGAAATTCCAACCTCTGAAATATATCCCAACACATACTGAAAGAATGTGATAAGAAAAATGTCTCCTTGCCTCTCCTACCAAATATATGACAATTAGTACAAGACAGGTCAATTTTTCCTAGAGTTAAGGTTTATGTAAGATGGAGGTCATAAAGGGTAGAATTTAAGCATGAATTTGAATGCTAAATTTACTGTCTAAGAGCTAGTAGACACTGGCAAGTTACTTGACCTTTTTTTTGTTGAGACAGAGTCTGGCTCTGTCGCCCAGGCTGGAGTGCAGTGGTGCGATCTCCACTCACTGCAAGCTCCGCCTCTCAGGTTCACGCCATTCTCCTGCCTCAGCCTCCCATGTAGCTGGGACTACAGGCGCCGGCCACCGCGCCTGGCTAATTTTTGTATTTTTAGTAGAGATGGGGTTTCACCGTGTTAGCCAGGATGGTCTCGATCTCCTGACCTTTTCGTGATCCGCCCGTCTCGGCCTCCCAAAGTGCTGGGATTACAGGCATGAGCCACCGCGCCCGGCCTACCTACTTGACCTCTTTAAGCCTCACTCTCCATATATATATATATACACACACACACACACACACACACATATATACACACACACATATGGATATATATATATATAAAAAAACAAGGATAATAGTAAAAATACCTATGCAATAGCTAATACATCATTATAATGAGAATTAAAGGTAACAATACATATAAGCCACTCAGTGCAGTAAATATTTACACATTAAATACTCTGTAGTTTAAAAATTTAACAAATGTTAAGTGTTTTACTAAGTATTTTGACCCTGAAATTTTCATCTCAGGGCTAATAATAGCATATTACACCTGAGCATCCAATTGGGCCAAATTGTCAAAGAGAAAAGAATTAAGCCCTTATGTTCTTTCCTACGAAAAGTTTTGAGTTTAGAAGCTTATTAGGATATAATCTTCAGTAGCTCTTGCTTCTCAGGGACTGAAGATCTTTAGAGGAAAGATGGCAAGTAGGAGACTTCACGATGGAAGGGAGAGGATAAAAGTGAGAGTGACAAACATGTCTAAAGTGACCTTGTGTCTTCTTCACTACTTCCACATTGTTTACAGACCAAAGTGAGAAGAAAATGAAGGTATTCTATATGAGTTTTCAAGAAAATCCAACAGTAAACAGGCACTTAATAATAATTGGGTACTTAAGCTATTCTAGTATCTTGGGAGATGATATATGTATAACAAAACCACAGTCCCCAAATAAGCTTATGATTTTGTTGGGTAGACATACAAAAAATTAGATCAACAAAGAGTTCAAAGTGACAAACGGGGAATTGCTACAAAGTGTGGGGGCAGGGAGGGGAATTCTGATGAAAGGGATCCCATTTTTTGCTCTTCTGTTATAAACCCCAAGCTCAACCACATAGGGCTTATATCAAGAAGATACAAATCAACTGTGAGCTCCACAACATGATCAGACTGGAAAATCTAGAGAATCACATCTTGGATGGGAGAAAAGAGGTGGTGTCATATTATTAGCATCTGTTTGGTTTTATTACTCTTCATTCCAGATTTATATAAGCCAGATTTGATCCTGTGTTGGTCCATTCTCATACCGCTATGAAGAAGTACCCAAGACTGGGTAACTTATAAAGAAGAGAGGTTTAATTGACTCATAGTTCCTCAAGGCTGGGAGGCCTCAGGAAACTTACAACCATGGTGGAAGGCAAAGGAGAAGCAGGAATCTTCTTCACGGGGTGGCAGAATAAAGTGATTGCAAGCAGGGGAAATGCCAGATGCTTATAACACCATCAGATTTTGTGAGAACTCACTATCATGAGAACAGCATGGGGGGAACCACCCCCTGTGATTCAATTACCTCCACCTGGTCCTGCCCTTGACACATAGGGATAACAGGGATGACAATGTGAGGTGAGATTTGGGTGGGGGATACAGCCAAACCATATCAGATCCTCTGGATTACTGCCTCTGAAAAATGTAGGGATATATACAGATTTCTAAAAGAACACTGAAAGCATGAAACACTGAATACTTGAAATCCCAAACTCTAAAGACCTTACCTAATAGAAAGAAAATGATCTCACATATTTGTTGTGTTTCCCCCAGGAACAAACACTTCAAACGAGCTGGCAAAGAATCATGTGGAGGAGAACAAAGGCTCAATCAGGAGTTAACAAAAAAAGTCATCTGGAAACCTGAGTCCGCTGAGAACTTAAATGTACTGTCAAATCCTATCTGAAGTACAAAGATCAAATGTCAGGGTGAGACACAGTAGCATTTCTAAGTAGTTGAGGAATTTATAGACTCCAAAGGAAGTAGACTGCCCTTTGTTAATTATCTTTACTTACATCTTTTTGGTCTCAACATTATAACTGTCCTAATGAAGAAAAATATTGAGATTCCTCCTACCTAGACAACCTTCATCTTTGCCTCTTTCTTCAGAAGAGAACGAATTAAAAGTACTCTGGTGAAGGTAGAACGTCCAGCTTGCTAGGCTAAAAATCCACACATTACAAACTGCCTTCTTCCTGGTCCCCAAAACTTTCCATTTCCACTCCCAATCAAGGGAAATAATTCAACGGCATAGCTCCAGATTTGCATGGCAGGTCAAGCATTGTCACTAATGTCTAAATTCCCCAGACAGGTGTCAGGGCTGCAGTCACTGGTTGCCTTGTCATTGACATCAGCTCTCCTACTGCCTCAGCACAGACTTTACCAGCACCACTGGCCTGTCACTCACCTTCTGCAGATGGAATTCCTGGAACTGCAGAGAGAAAGGCCGACTCATGGTATAAACTCTCTGCCACTGGGGAACTCCCATAGCAAATTCATTTTCTGGTTTGTTTTCAGAAACCTTTCTTCATAAGTGTACCTTCTTTTCATAGCATTCTACTTCCTATCTGTAGAAGCCCTAACCATCCCCAGAAAAGCTGAGTAGAAGAAACTAATTCAGAATGTTGGATAAGGGTATGACCTAAGAGTTTAATTATTTTTTCTGGGCATTCAATAACCTTCACTTACTTTGCTCCTCTACCCACCACCTTCCACTTTTTTAACTTACTGCGCATTGATATTTCTTTGTTTTCCCCACCACCTCTAATTAATCATATGTTGAAGTCACTTTTTCCATACGCACCCAGATTTTCCCTATTTATAGCCCTTTCTCAACCTATTATCTCTGCTGGGGATGGTGCTTCCCCATTTATATTCATCTGACTGCCTTCCTCCAGTAATATAAATTATTTTTCCTTTCCTCTTTACACTAGCTGAATTATTTCAGCATATATTCGTATCCCTTAAGAGATTTTTCACATAGTAGATGCATATTTGTGGTTATGAATTACACGCACACACAAAAACACACATATTGGATGAGTTTTAATTACACATTTTTAATTGCAGAAAGCGTGGATTTCTTTAAAGTAATTGCAGAGTTTGGACCCATCAAATTTCTACAAATCCCAATCTTTGTAGAGCCTCATCCAAGGGTCTACAGCTTCCATACTTGTAATGGATTGTGAATTTCAACCCTAAAACTGCCAGAATAACTTCCTTCAACACAGCTTTATGCAGCATTTTTTCTTTTGGCTTATCCTAAATATGTTCATCTTCCAATGTACGTGTTGAAAAGGAAGGAAATCTACATATTCAGATGTCTTAAAACGTGAGAAAAGTCCTGGCAAAGACAGTAAATATGCCTAACCTATGCTTTGGGGAGGAAGAAAAAAAAAAGCAATTCATGTATACCATCATAATCTGTATAGCAGTCTTGCTTGAAGAGTTTTATACTTAATGTGTAGCATGAAAACATTTTTATTGCATAACATATGTAACCACAGGATAAAAAAATAGTACAGCACAGGCCAGGTGTGGTGTCTCATGTCTGTAATCCCAGCACTTTGGGGGGCTGAGGCAGGCAGATCACTTGAGGTAAGGAGTTTGAGGCCAGCCCGGCTAACATGGTGACACCATGTTTCTACTAAAAATACAAGTTAGATTGGCATTGTGACACGCGCCTGTAATCCCAGCTACTTGGGAGTCAGAAGCAGGAGAATGGCTTGAACCTAGGAGGCAGAGGTTGCAGTGAGCCAAGATCGCACCATTACACTCCAGCCTGGGCAACAGAATGACTGAGATTCTGTCTCAAGAAAAAAACCAAACTAAACCAAAACAAAACAAAAAACAGCACAAGAGTTGAGCATCACCTTTAAAGATAATATTACCTATCCACAAGACACTCAACAGGGCAGAATAAATATTTGAAGACTTTAGAAGTCTACAAATATATTAGCAGCTTTATTACTGTACTGAACTTCATCCTCTGGAAAAACATATAAGAAGAAACAACAAGGAGTAAACACACATCAATGATCTTACTTTGCTATTGATTATTACAAAGGATTTATAAAATAATTGCTATTTCAAGTTCCCAGGAACCCAATATACATTTTAGGATCCAGAAAGATTTACATTAGTTAGTTTATAAATAGTTTCTTATTTTAGGGGAATTATATTTTGAATGTATCCCCTAAACTTTTGGATAAATGGTTACTTATTTTAGAGGAGTTATATTTTGAATATATCCTCTACATTTTTGTGGTTGATGTCATAAAGAGCATCTATGCTTTTAGGAGCCCCCATTCTTGTTAAAGGTGTAAGAAAACACATGGTGAACCAAAATGATATTGAAGTCCAGTTTCCACAGGGGAAAAATGACTTTGCAACTGTGAAAAGCTTCATAGACCTCCTACGGAATGCCTGTAGGTATACTGTGGTTGGAGTGTTTTATACAGCAGTCGTAAGCAGCAGATAAGAGTTGTGCATAGCAACATGGTGGAACTAAGAAGAGACATTAAGGTTCAAACACTCTGACCCTTTCATGGTACCAATGAGGAAAGAAGACCCAGAAAGATGGTTAAGTGGCTTGACCAGGTCAGACAGCTACTTAGTGATTGAATCAAGACTAGAAACACAGGCTTGGGGACACTTCCATTTTTACAGAAAAATCTTTATATTCTATAAGATAATATTACAGATGAAATACTATGACTGTAAAGTTCTGTGGAATGTCAGTAACAAGTACTCCTTACAATGACTAGTAAGAAAAATCCGTATATTCTAGGACGGTATGCAATCGTGAATGAATTTCCACTAGAGCAATACCCCAAAGTAAAACTTAAATTGTAGCTAAATTTGAAAAATACTATCAGATACACTTTCTTCAAATTATTTTTGACAGTAGCATTCATTGCCTCTGGGTTCTTAGGATTTGACAGAAAACAGGTTTAGTTTTTTCTGTGCTAAAGTCATTCCTTTTCATGATCTCAAATTCTAGCAGTAAATGCCACCCTTTTGGATGAAACACTACATGAAGAGGAGGTACACAGACATATAATTCAGGAAAATACAGGTATAACACATAGAACAGGCACTGGGATTACAGGTTTTATTATAAAAATAAAGCTGTAAACTGCCCACATGCTTTCTATAAATCATTATACCAAAGTGCACCTTTTTCAGAAGAGATTAACCAACCCTCAGCAGGCAAGTTTTTGTCTTGTTTGTTTGCTTTACTGAACTTTACTAAAGTAATAATGTCATAAACATTTGTCTCTGCAGAACTTCAAATATTCTGGTAGCAAAACATAAAAGTCACTCTGTCCTTGAAGACTATAAACCTCATGAAGAAAAAGGGCTATAGTCATATACCTCCTTTTTTTTTTTTTTTTTTTTTTTTTTCTTTTGAGACAGAGTCTCACTCTATCTCCAAGCTGGAGAGTAGTGGCACAATCTCGGCTCACTGCAACTTCCACCTTCCGGGTTCAAGTGATTCTTCCGCCTCAGCCTCCTGAGTAGCTGGGACTACAAGTGCACATCACCACACCCCACTAAATTTTGTATTTTTAGTAGGGACGGGGTTTCACCATGTTGGCCAGCTATCATAACCTTACTCAGTAGCTCTCATAACTTTTCTCAACCCATATTTTTATATACGCTTAATTTACTCCACCTCAGTGACAATATTCCCCAGACGGTCTCAATCTCTTGACCTCATGATCCGCCCACCTCAGCCTCCCAAAGTGCTTGGATTACAGGTGTGAGCCACCGCGCCTGGCCCATATATCTCTTTCGTATTTCTCATTCTATCTAATGTAGGCTTAGTAAAAACCTATTTTGGGGACAAAGTAGGGACTTCTAAAGCAATAAACTTTTCATTTAATTCATAGCTTTTCCACTTAGTAGCTGTATGACCTTGAAGAGACTAGCCTCTATTATACACACTCACACACACACACACTTATACACACACATAAAATCAAATTAGCAAGCAAATAACTATAACATTGTAGGTGCTCAATAAATTTTAAATTAATTTATTCATTGTTGGCATTTCAAACATAACTGTTGGACTAAATTGGACTAAATTTATCTACCATTGAAAATATGGCCTATTCTTGGGTAGTGGAATCTAAGAGATCTTTTTTTGCTTATTGATTGACATGCTACATAGAATTTTGTGCAACAAATAAAAGGTAAAGCTAGGAGAGGGAGCTGAAGTCACTTGTAAAGATAACCTACAGTAAAATGTGACTACCAGCCCACCAAGGTAAGGCCCATAAAATTATGACTGGTTTTTTTTTGTTTTTATTTTTGTTTTGTTTTTTTTTTTTTGAGATGGAGTCTTGCTTTGTCCCCCAGGCTGGAATTCAGTGGCACAATCTCAGCTCACTGCAACTTCCGCCTCCCAGGTTCAAGTGATTCTCCTGACTCAGCCTCCTGAGTAGCTGGGATTACAGGCACACACCACCACTCCCCGCCAATTTTTTTTTTTTTTTTTTTTTGTATTTTTAGTAGAGATGGGATTTCGCCACGTTGGCCAGGCTGGTCTCAAACTCCTGACCTTGTGACCCACCCACCTTGGCCTCCCAAAGTGCTGGGATTACAGGTATGAGTCACTGCGCCTGGCCAATTATGACTGACTGTTAAAGCAAAGCATGTTTGGAAAGGCCGAAGCATGTGTCACAGAAACTTGAGACAGGATGACAGCCACTAAAAATCAGAAACACCAAATTTGGCCAATGACAGCTGCCAAGGATTTATGACAACTAGGAAATAACAAGAGAACACATAATCAGAAGATGCTTGACTTCGGCTAAGTAGATTATTCCAACAGGTATAATTAAAGGTTGCCATATGGACTGTACAGTAGATGGTTACAAATATGACAGTGATTTCAGAGGCATAGAAAGGAATCTACGGCTAAGCAAATACCTCTCTTACCCACAGCTTGAATATTGAAATTATATTACTGGGCTGTAGCTCTGCTGCAATGCTTTAAGAATACAAATGCACTCTTTATTATGAAAGAGTTTCTCATACCCTTTTCCTAAACCAGACTTTCACCTGGAGAAGAATGGCGGGGGTGGCGGGGAAGAGGACTTTGGGTACTAGGGAGACAAAAAGGGAAGGGTAGAAGTCAGGGCAGTGAGAAAGCAAATAAATAGATGTGAACCTGAAGAGCTGTGGGTTGGAAAGATAAATAGCTTATTTTATTAAGAAAACTTTCTTTGAGAGACACAGTATTGCCAAATTCTATAAAGTCAGTCAGTCCTTAAACATGGACTAATTATAGCCATGCATTGAATGTAATACAGGTATTTTATAATACAAAATTTATCAAATTAACAAATATTTTAATTATAAAATTTTAACTTATATAATTAACAAATGTTATAATATATATTAAGAAATTACTATATAACTAATGGGTACTAGGCTTAATACCTGGGTGATGAAATAATCTGACAACAAACGCCCATAACACATATTTAGCTATGTAACAAACCTGCACATGTACCCCTGCAACCTATGTGTCCATCAGTAGACGAATGAATAAAGAATGTATGACACATGTACACAATGGAGTACTATTCAGCCATAAAAATGAATGAGATACTCTCATTTGCATCAACATGGATGGAACTGGGGGTCATTATGTTAAGTGAAATAAGCCAGGCACAGAAAGACAAACTTCACATGTTCTCTTTTTTTTTTTTTTTTTTTTTTTTTTTTTTGAGGTGGAGTCTCGCTCTGTCGCCCAGGCTGGAGTGTAGTGGCCCAATCTCGGCTCACTGCAAGCTCTGCCTCCTGGGTTCACGCCATTCTCCTGCCTCAGGTGCCCGCCACATGTTTTCTTATTTGAGAAAGCTAAGAATTAAAACCAACTCCAAAAACAAAAAAACAAACAAACAAAAAAACAAAAAAAAAAACTAACCACACACATACAAAATATGTTACATACTACATACACAATTCCACATAATCTTCACTGGTGCCTAGGAGGTAGATGCATTATCATTCTTATTTTATATATGAGAAAGCTCAGATTTGGAAAGATTCATTAACTTATTTAAGTTATAATAACTTAATAATTTATTATTTAAGTTAAATGGCAGAGCCAGGCCTAAAATTCACCTCCACCTGACTTACGAGTTTTGGGTCACACCTAACCAGAAATTCTAACAAAGGGAAGCAAATGTTAAAACATATGAACATATGAACATGATATTCAATGTCACAGGCAACAGAATAAGAAAGCAGGCTGATTCAGAACTTAGATTTTATCTTCTACCACAGTGATAATAACAAAATACTTCCAGACACCTGACTTAGAACCAGAATTTTTACACTCAAAAATTAGCTATGTCAATATGTCTACTTAGGCCCATGTCATTATAGTAATAAGCTAATTTATAATTGTTGTTAATTATCAAATTGTCAGATGTTAAATAATACAACAACAGCAGCAACAAGAATAATAAACCACTCTCTACCAGGAAAAACTGACTCATGCAGCCAATTCCAGACTTGCTTCGTCAGGGTATTGGCATATTAACAATGATGGATGTGTAAGCAAAGAGCTGTAAATCTGGATGCAGGGACTCTTGCACATCAACTAGAAGGAAGTGAGATGATCAAGTATTTTTCTCTTGCCAGATATCATTTCATATATTCACTAAAATAGTTCATCATCTGCTCTCTCTGAGGCAATGAAGTTGTTGAAGTAAAATTCCTATGCCTGCCCTAATTCTTTCAGTTACACCCAGTTGAAAAAATAATTTAATTTGAAGGAACTAAATATGAATTTATTCTTCTGTATCTTTCTACGAAACAAAGGTCTTTGAAGGTCTCTATTTTAAGTACAACCTAAAACCTCCTATTTTTTTTTTTTCTGATAACCACAATTCTTGCCACATCATGGCCTCAAAGATGCTTTTGCTATGAATAGCCATACACCAAAACGCTGGAGATTTAAAATACAGTTCTGTCCCTGACCTTATTGTTGACACAAACCCTGTAACATTTTTCTAAGAATCATTCTGAATTCTGATGTTGCTAAGAGTTAACATTTATTCCTCATTTTCATTGTTTCCTTCTATCTGAGTGACATGCCTGGCCTCCCCAGCTTGATTCAGATTGTTGATTCATGGGATTGGTAGAGTCTGGGAGATGACTAACTCTCCTGGCTGCCAATCTGCCTGTGGTAGGCACACTTTTTGCTTTGCTCCTTCTTGCTGAAAGTTTTACTGGTACAGGCACCCAAAGAAGAAAAGACCTGTGGTTGAAGGTTGACTGATTCTGAAGTGTTATATTAACAAGCCTGCTTAGCTATGAGACCTAGGCCCCACTCTCTAATACAGCCTTTACGAGTGATGCACTCAGGCAGTGCTGTCCCAAGACTGTTAGCACTGCCTTGCAAGAGCCAAATATATGAACCTCTGCCCAATTTCGACATATCATAGGCATCTTGAATTTCACCAGGGAGGGAGAATTTATACCATAAAAATATGCCAACACTATAAATCAGTCTCTTCTCTTCTAAAAGAAAGAAAATTAAACATTTACCAGTATATCACCAAATAGAAGCTATATTTTGATCTCCTTCCCTCTAACTTGTGTATTTTGATAACAAATTCAGTAAAGGGACATTATCTACTGTACTATACCAACCTCCAACAATTACCAAAGAATTTCCTACTTCATATTTCTCCTAATTGTCAGGGAAATAAAAGGTTTTAGAAAACATATCTGTCTAGTCCTGCATAATTCAGCTCAAAAAGAGAATAAATACAAAATCTTACAATATTATCAAATTCTAAAGCAAAATGAAATCTACAACCATTTAAGAACCCTTTTTGGAAACTGTTCAAAAAACTCTTCCTTGAAAGCAGTAAAACAGAAGAATGTTAGTTTTCTTTCCTTCTTCTCATTCTTTCCTATAATATTTCATGTGCCTTGATAATTTTAATGCATGGCTTTCTTTTTCACAAGAGGTTTGTTTACCCCTGAAAAATCTAAAGCTGCAGTTTAAGCAGATTCTACCCAGCGGTGGCGGTATTTCGGTCACATGATCTAAATTATAAAATTTTTGCTCCACTTGCAATTCTGATGGTTTCCCTGCTCAGTCTCCTACAGGGCCATAACCAGAAATTTTCATCACTTTGTTTATAAAAAACATTCAACATTTTAATTAAAACAGCTGCATGGAAATCACCACTGGTTTTAATAAGAATATTCTAAAGCAAATTTAACAGTAAAGATTGATTGAAATGAATACGGGCAGATACCTTTCTACATTTTACCTTTCTATTTAACTTTTTGTTCAAAGGATACACAAAATCTTTTATTATTATTATTATACTTTAAGTTCTAGGGTACATGTACACAACGTGCAGGTTTGTTACATATGTATTCTTGTGCCATGTTGGTGTGCTGCACCCATTGACTTGTCATTTACATTAGGTATATCTCCTAATGCTATCCCTCCCCACTCCCTCCACCTCACGACAGGCCCTGGTGTGTGATGTTCCCCATCCTGCGTCCAAGTGTTCTCATTGTTCAATTCCTACCTATGAGTGAGAACATGCAGATACACCAAATCTTAATCCGTATTAAAATGTACTATGGTTAGTTTTATCCCCTAGGCTAACTTGAAATCACTATGGACTCCATCATACAGCGTCTTAGAGAGAATACTAACTTGGTAAAGGCCTGAGGTATTACGGTCACTTTGTCACTGAGAGACCATATAACCTTGGGCAAGTTCTGTAATTTTGCTAGGCTTGTTCTCGCATCTGTAAAATTAGTCTATATGGTTTCTAGGCCCTTCCTGCTCTGGCATTACAGGAGCCTCTTTATCTTTCTCTCTCTCTCTCTCAGGTATTAGTGGCAGCCTACCGCCTTGTCTCAGCTACAGGTACATTAACAGAACCTGCTGTGCATTGTTTGAGTTAATTAAAGGGAAGTAATTACGTTTTGCCTTTTAAACCTTGCTGAACTCAAGTTCTACATCCGTTCTCCATATGTGGTACATCAAAGAATATGGTGCTCTGGCACAGGGTCTTATTGTTCCTGTTCTCCATGAAATCTCTGCTGTCAACGTTTCTTTCCACCTTTTCCTTTGCAAATAATTAGACGGAGTAAATTCCACTTAAAGCTTTGCGTTCCCCAAACTCTGCCCCCTCCTTTCTCATTCAGGCTGGAATCTTTGCTCTGTTCTCTTAAGCCCCTTTGAAGAGCAACGTGTTGACTCTGAGTAACAGTATCACCTCTCCTTTCTCTCCACCCTGTACCCTACCCCAAATTCCACTCCTTCCCTCCACAAGATAGAGAGAAACAGCTTGAGATAGTCATTTCAGTGATAGGCTGCATTAAATAAAATGATAGTATTTTTTTCACATAGAACAGAACATTTTGAACTAAATTTAAACAACATTTTTAGCGTAAGATGTAAACTTATGTCATTATTATCCCCACATCTCAGTTAGCTCTCTGTGGGCCATCATGGAATTTTTAGAACTACCAGATCTCTAGGTTGGAGGGCCCCTGGGTGTCATCTGGTCCAAATATCCATCTGATTCATAAACTTCCCTTGTAATTCTCCTGCCAATGGTCCTTCAGCTTCTGTTTGTGCACACTAAGCAGCTGGAAACTCACCACTAGAATGATATGCAGCCTGGGGACAACTGAGACTTTCCTTGCACTCAACTTCTACATCTTGGATTTAGATAATACTGGTGTATCTGAGTCTAAAGATACATTCTCTTCTCATCCCAAGTGAAGAGATTGGGGAAAATGGTCAGAGAGGCTAACTAACTTGCCTGAGGACTCTCAGAAGTGTCAGAACTACGATTTGAATACAGACCCTTAAGTCCAGAGGCTATACTGTCTCTAGCTTCATAATGAGTACCTAAGATGTCCTTGTGATTCCATTTATATTAAACCACTTTAAATATTAATGTGATTTTTTTCTTATCTATTTGCCAAGTTTTCTCTGTGCATAATTATTTATCACTGACTCTCAACTCTTGCTTGCTACTGACTTCAAAAACAAACCCACTCTTGCTCCCTTGGCCCCTACATTTCAAAAGTTCACTTTCATTTCCTTTATCTGTTCTAATCTTACCCATCCTTCACAGCCTGGGGTAACTTCACCACTTCCAGCAACTCCTCCCAGCTACTCAATTCAGCAAAAAAGGGGGTCTCTCTTCTGTAATCTCCTTTTGCCTACAGAAACAAATGGTTGGCTCCCTCTTACTAAATAAATATTCTTGAGATCTGGATCCCACAAAGTAATGACAGCTTAAGTTGCTATCTGTGCCCAACTGGGCCCACTGTAGTTTAAGAAGTGTTGAACAATTTCAGAAGATGAACCTTAATACCTTAAAGACTTTCCTCTATTATTTCATCTGAACATGCTTGGAGTGGCAGATGCATTGATAACTTCATGTATAAGCTGGAATAAATAAAGTATTCTAAAACTCTCCAACTAATTTGACATTTCCTTCTCTAATCTGAAGGTATGGCCTGTAATGACTCAGTGGCTTAGCGGGTGCATTTCTGCACGCCAGCCACCAGAGGGCTTGCTTTCCTTTCTTTTTAAGGCTATCCAGCACCTGAAACAAGAGCCTTTGGAAAGGGATAATCGACTGTTGCCAAAGCTTCTTTGGTGACACCCCTTCATCCATGCCACTTGTGTCAGAATATGGAACACTCAAATTATCCCAGTCTCTATATAAGAGAAGACGATCCCTGAGCATCCTCCATTCTTCAACCTGCTCACTAAACATAGAGCATTCCAGGGGTAAGAAGAGATGGCAGTTCTGTGCTGGTGGGTGAAGGGAAGACAAACTAGCAACAGATACCCACATCTGCCCCACCATGTACAGCGTTACCCCCTCCTATTGCAGTGAGACTGAGCCTTGGGTAACCCTTAGATTCCTTTCCTCCTCAGATTCTAGGCAGATCAGTTCTTAGCCAGAGGCCGGGGGTGGAATTCTAATAATATCCTTTATTCACTGCAATGCCCCAAATATCTTGAGAACCAGATTTCCTTTCCCATGTGAAAAGACAGCCTAACTTAGTTCTTTCCTAAATCCTCCGACAGTTTTACAAGTAGGGTGGTGAGTGACCTTTCTTTCTTTGAAAAAGTGTGTATAGATGTGCCTATTCATAGAAATCTGACAGAGCTGACACCTGGTTCTCCAAAATGTAGTTGCACTCTCACCACTTTCCACTGACATTTATAGAATGTGATTATTTTTGATAGTGGGGGACAAAAGGGGAAGGGTAATAGGAATTGTAAAGCACAAGCTTTTATCCAAAATTTTCCCACTGTAAAATGAATCATATATTCAGCAGGGTGAGCAATACCCAAGTGATGCAGAACATCATTCTCTGCTCTTTTCCTGGGAAGAAATGGCTTTGCCTTTCCCTAGGAAGTGGCATACTGGCCTCTCCATGCTCTCACTTCACTCGATTTCCTCCTTCTCCTGGAGCTGCTGATGCTTGTGTCTAGACATCCACACAAAGCTAAGAGTACTTAAAGAAATGACAAAGTGCTTTTTGAACAGTACACAGCCCTGCTCTATTAAGTGCTGGGGAAAGGCCATCAAATTCTGGGCAAGATGCAATTTGAGTCCATTTTGACATGTTGAAACTTAATGACTTTATTATGCTTCATGGTTTATAATTCAGTCACAAGCCATGGCAGGTTGGGCACATTTTTTCAGACAGTTGAGAATTAGGTGGACTAAAGGCCGTCAGCTTTACCAGATGGTCATTAACTGTAAATGTGTTGTTTAAGCAAGATATACTCTGGGGAGGAGGGGAGGGCTCTCATAGGGAGTTTCATTGGCCATAATCCTCTTTATACCTACCTTTCATATAGAGGTAAGAGCTGCAGAGAAGGAAGGTGTGCTGAAAGAAAAAGATTACCTTACCTATTTTCCAGCTGCCTCGAGCAGCAGTGAGGGACCACATGTGCACTGCGTGGATTAACTTGTAACATCAGAGACAAGTACCCAGGTATCAACAGCACATAAACTCAAGTCCATATGCAATAGTCTTCATAACATGCTATGAGCTGGAGACCAAAACGGTGAGGAAAAACTAGGCACGGTGTTTCACTGAGGTAAAACTGAAAAAGTGGGGATTAAACAAGGGTAGAAAATAGAGAGAAGGTGCAGGAGGCAGTGGGAAAGTAGACCACAGAGGTCTGAGAGTAGCAAGGGAGCCTTTGATAATTAACTAAATTCATCTACCTATGTCTGCTGACCATAAGTGGTTTCATTTTTATTGCAGCATATTCAAGGGACATTGTCTAGGAACTGAGATGACCTCAGGTCCTAGATGCTAGGAATCTCAACACTTGTGTTCAATGACACACCGGGGAAGCCAGGTTAGGAGACAGGAAAGATAAAGGAATTCATGGAAGGATTGCATCTTTATAACCACCTGTTTATGAGCAAAACCCAATCATAAAAGCAGCTGTAAGCAGAAAACATAGGAACATTATTTTGTCCTTTTGACATACATTATGGTATTTAAATCCCATAACAGCAGCAGAGATTGTAAAGAACTGATTGTAATTGTCATAATTAACCGTATGCAGTTCTCCACTACGTTGTATAGCTTTGCAACTGGCAGATCTGATCAGGTATAAAAGAAAACACAGCTTTTGGAATCCCAGGAGACAGAGGAAACGACCCTTTTTCCGATTCCTGTCGTTCTCAATTACTGCGGGTAGCGGCAAGATAATTCCACAGCCATTTCAAATATGGAAAACATTCAGAGAGGACACAATTGACATCTAAAATCATGTTAGCTTTGGGGTTTTTTTGCCATTTTGGATGTGATTTGGAAGTGGGGGTGTTGTAAAAGAATGAAAATGATGAGGAAATAGGATGTTTATGAGTACTGAGGCAGATGTTCTTGAAGTCATTTCTTGGAAGATGTGGAATGGCTGTATGAAAGAAAACAGACACATTTTAAGCAAATAAATTTACTTGGAAACTCAGAAGACCTCAGTTGGTTGAGTAAGAACCAAAATCTTTTATACACACACACACATACACACACACACACACACCCCAACATACTCGTACTGTCCTGAAATATCTAAACTTAACATCTTCATTATTTTTGTTTTAATAGCCTAAAGTAACCCCAAAACATATGAAGATATAAAAATAACATTTTTCCTTTAGATTGGATAAAAAGAGACATAGGCAGAATATAATGTATCAGCTATAGAAGTGTGAGATCTTATATGCAGAATGAATACTCTCAAGTATGTAAGTCCATAGAATATTAGAGTTGGAAGATACATGTAAAGCAACACTACTCTACCTTTTGCCTACTCTAATTGTCACCTACAAATCAACTTTATTGTAGTTCACTGAATGAAAAAATAATAGACATTTGAGGTCAACATTCCTTCTATAAGCAGGAAGGAGAAGCAGAAGTCAGTGGGGAGAAAATCATATAAGTAGAAAAAAGAGAATTAAACAAGAAGATAAATGCAATCATATGAAAAGGAGTAATACATGAGAATTAAGAGTACTAAAAGTAAGAATTGATAGAGGGATATATTAAAAAGTTATGTTTTGAAACATGCCTTAAATTATGTTATTCATATCTACGAATGTTGGCAACATTTCTTTAGTTGTCTCCTAACTCAGATAATTATTTCATATTTAAAAACTGTAAAATTAATACTATGCAGTAACACAAAAGTTGGCTATCATATTTGAAGTCATATTTTTGATGAATGTTTTGACTTGCGTATATAGAAAGTACAGTTCAATTAAGAAACAGGAATAGAAACCCTAAATGACTCAAACAATAATTCTGTAAAACGTGGATGATAAATTCTATACTACCCTTTATATTTTAATTTAGCCAATGAAGATTATTGCAACAGTTTTTTTTTTTCAGGCCTGTGACATCACAGACATCACTGGTTTGTTACTCAAACTAAAACTCATTATTATTTAAAGAATTTGACATCACATAGTAATATGTTTCAAAATGTGCTAGTGGTTATGAAGCAGTGGAAAGCAGGCAGAGGAAATTATTATTAAATGAGGCATGGCCAACAAATAATGGTTATCAGAATATAAAACCATTCTGTGGCTATTCTATGCATAATGGTGAACTAAATATAAAATCATTTTTTAGTTACTCATTGTATTAGTCAGGGTTCTCCAGAGGGATTAACCATCACACTCAAGAATACTTTTTCAACCAAATCAAACTGTAACCAATTCGTAACTAAGTATAGGCCAACCTTACACTACTCTTTAAAGTAGTTTACAATCTGTTCTACCTATTGAGTGCCTGGAACTAAGGCAACTAATTGTGCTAAGAACTGGGTTAGGTAACTTTACATATATATAAATACATATATTTACCACTTTTATTTCTTATTATAACCCTGTAAATTGGGCATTACTATTCTCATTTTACAGAGGAGAAATCCTAGTTTTGGAGAGATGCGATAACTTGCCCAATCATGGAAAAGCAGTCAAAGAACAAGAACTTAAATTCAGCTCTAGTGAGTTGAATGGCAGCCCCCGGAAAAGATGAGTCCGTGTCTTAATCCCCAGAACCTGTGAATCTCCAGAACGTATAAATGTTATCTCATTGGCAAAAGAGTGACTATTACCTTATATGACAAAAGACATTATTGAATTAAGCATCTGGAGAGAAGGTGCTTATCCTGGGTTAGCCACGTGTTCTCTAAATGCAATCCCATGTATCCGCATAAGTTAGACACAGAGAGAAGCAGAGACCCACAGCAAACACCATGTGAGGATGGAAGTGGAGTCTGGAGTGAAGCAGCAACAAGCCAAGGAATGCTGAGCACCACCTGAAGCTGGAAGAGACAAGGAATGGAGTCATCCTGAGAGCCTCTGGAGGGACTGCAACTTTGCCAGTGCCTTGAGTTTTGACCTCCAGGTTCCAGATCTGCGAGAGAGTTTGTATTTTTGTAAGCCACCAGGTTGGTGGTAATTTGCTTGGCAGCCACAGGAAACCGATGCACCATATCTTCGGATACCCTTTCTGTGACACCATTCAAGCTTCTTGACATCAGAATGCAAGGCCACAGACCTCAGAACGTACTCTAGACCTTCCTTATGTCAACACGGACTTGGGGCCAGCCATAATGACTTAAAATCTAGGTCCTTCAGCCTATATATGAATTACTATTCTTCATATTTGATTCAAAATGTTTCAACTAATACTAAAGCAAACCTACAGAAGCAGAAACTCCTAATTTCATGGAAGAACCTCCCTTCTTTATTGAGGGAAATAGAATTACCCAAGGAAAAGATGAAAAGAAGTGAAATGTTCCTTCCTCTGCTGCTCTTACTGAGTCTACTATGACACTGAAGAAGCAAATTCTGCCACTGATCTTTTTGCATGCTTAGTATTACATCTGTATAAGTGAGGGTGAATTTGGCATAAAAGATTTTAAGATTTTTTCTAGCTCTAAGAGTCTCTGTAATTATTTTTCTTTTTCTCAATAAATATGTGTGGAATAAAAGAAATCAACAAATGAAAACATTGCTATACATGGAGCCAAAGTCATTAAGCCTATTATACTATAACAACAAATATTTAAGCTAAAAAGAATATGTGTCTTACCAAAATGTGATTCCCTGGGACAATAACCTAAACAGAAAATAAATGACCAGGTTAAAGGAAATAAATATCTAAATATATGGTAATAATGCAACCAGTCTCCTTGGGATGAACTCTTATAGGAGGCACAAGAAATTTTAGGTATAATTCAGTGTAAAAAGAAAACCTGTGGCCGGGCACGGTGGCTCAAGCCTGTAATCCTAGCACTTTGGGAGGCCGAGACGGGCGGATCACGAGGTCAGGAGATCGAGACCATCCTGGCTAACACGGTAAAACCCCGTCTCTACTAAAAATACAAGCAAATTAGCCGGGCGAGGTGGCAGGCGCCTGTAGTCCCAGCTACTCGGGAGGCTGAGGCAGGAGAATGGCGTGAACCCGGGGGGGCGGAGCTTGCAGTGAGCAGAGATCGCGCCACTGCACTCCAGCCTGGGGCACAGAGCAAGACTCCGTCTCAAAAAAAAAAAAAAAAAAAGAAAGAAAACCTGAAAAGTGAAATCTGTAGAAAATATTTGATTCCCAAGGCAAAGGATAAAGAGATTGTTGCTGATAAAGAGATCTGTGTGTCAGGCAGTATTGTAAGTACTTTGCAGCATGAAATTATTAAATCCTCATTCTAACCCTGAAAGATGGGTGCTATCATTATTCTCACTTTACAGGTGAGAAAACAGGCTACCAAACTTATTAAAATTACATAGTAATGGAGAAAGTAAGTGGCTCAGTGGTTAACACAGCACTCTTTGTTAAAATCTTGGTGAGAGGTAATCAAGGCAGAGGAGCTGAAAAAGAACTAGAATTCTGAATCCACCACTTTACTAATTTATTCTATCATTTTTAAGATATGAACGTGCAAGCAATGTGTGTTAGGCTTTTGCTAGACACTAGAGGGAGAGTGGGGCAGGGAGGGGAAAAAAACAATGAACTAGAAAAATGTTCCAAAACAAAGGAGAAAGAAACAATTCATAAGTGAGAGAAACCAAAACTAGAATTGATAAAAAATGATTTGGGAAAACATCATCATAAGTGAATTTGAGAAAAGTATCTGAGTTTTCTTAAAGAATCCTTCACCTACAAGCCTTTCCAGACAGTGGGCATAGTCACAAAATGTTCTAAGCCCTCATCATCCAAGATGGTGCCAGAAAAACATGAAAGAGCCTAGGAGCTCCAGGAACCCGGGTGAAAGAAAGAATTATTAACCAACAATGAAAAGAAACAGAAGACAAGTGGAAGATAGTTTACAATAATAATAACAATCCATCTGGTTCTAAATACCAACAAAGCCAAAGACAGATTTCTAGCAAAGCAGAGACACTTCTTAATAATTCTAAGTTACCAGGTCAGAAGTGACTCTAGTCTGTTCTTCTCAGCTCGATCAAAACAAGTCAGTGGACTTCTGTTACATGATAGGAATCCTGAAAAAACATTCAGACTCTTAAATTAGGAGTAAGTGGGTTTTAATCGTAGCTCTACAAAATACCAGCTGTGTGGTCTGAGGCAGGTTGCTTAAAGACTCCCAGTTTTAATTTCATCATGTGGAAAATAGAGATAATGATAGAAACTACCTCATAAGTCAGTAAAGATTAAATGTAGTAATGTGCGTGAATTGCTTAACAAAGCATTTGATACCTAGCACGTTTTGTTGCTGACAAGTACTAATAGTATTATCATCAAATTAGACTGATTGATTACTGTGGCTAGAATCATTACTAAATTTGATCAGAAGTGTTTCTTTACTGTTTTACTAATTCTCTTCGAGTTATGCATTACCACGTGACTTGCCTGGGCTAACAGAATATAGGTGAAAGTAAAGGGTCACTTCCGAACAGAAACATTTCAAAGCCAGTCAGAATTCACCTTATTTCCTTCCTGCTTCCATGGTGACCAGCAACATTCTGGATAGTAAAGGCTCCTTCAGTCTAGATCCCTTAACAATGATGACACAAAGCAATACGCTTGCCAACCTGTGATGAACATGAAGTATAAAGTGAGAAATAAACTCCATTCTGCTAGCTCCTGAGGTATGGGGTTGGTTGGTTGCCACAGCACAACCTAACCTATTCTGACTATTACAACAGTGTTCTAGATTTGTTTTGACTTTTAACTTCTAAGTAATATAAATGCTTTTGGTTTTTATATATTGATCCAATCTCTTTTCATTCTTGTTACATGTACACCCTCTTCAAATGTTTCTAAAGCAAGGTTGCCTGATAGATTGAAATTCCTATAGGACAAAGACTGTGACTTTGAATTATCTTCAGGTAACAGAACTCAAAACAATACTAAAATCAGATCTGGCATTTAATAGATGCCTCTTTGACAATGGCAATGACAGTGATGATCACAAAACCATCTTCATGATAATCTCTTTATGTCCATTTCTACTTACTTGTCACTACTCAAATAGTTCTCTCAGAAGAAAGACAGATATTTTAAAAACAACTGTCACTAAAGAAGGTAGCCATTTTGCTCTCTGTTTCAAACCTATTCTGAGAATAGAAAAACAAATCTTAAAGCTGATATTCTTGGATCTTGCATTAATGCTCCAGAATAAGTAACAAAACCTCAAATGTGTTCGTGTTCTACAAAGGAAGCATAAAAACATTAGTCCTTATACAAGTTTTCCTTATTGGATCAGTGATGTGTAAAAACACTCAAACAATATTTGCAGGACTCAGAAATAAGCAAGAGCTAGTTGTGTAGTGTTTATGCACGCAGATGTGGTGGGCTCTCTTTATTCTTGAGGAACCCTCCAGCATTCTAAGACTTATTTGCTCCAATGAGGCAAGTGAGTGGCCAGAGTGACAAGGCTGGTCAGCACGGCTTAGGCAGGGCGTAGCAGGGGGCAGAAAGGTTGGCAGAGAGGGTGGTGAACATGTGAGTGAGTGAGGCAACATGCTTGTCCTTTACACTTGCATCCCTTATCTCACTCAAAGAGTGGTCTGTCCGTCCAGCCCCAAGGGGTGTGCAGTCCATCTCAGGATCCGCACCTCCTTCACTCCAGATGGTGCTGTCATCAGTGAGGAAAGCTCAGCTGAACAGCTTGGACAGATGAAAAGCATAAAAGGGGAAAAGAAGACTGAAGTACTTGGGCAGATCAAGAGGAAAGGACATGAGCTCCATTGCTTTTAAGATAAAAAGCAAAATCCTTATCACGACTGACTGTGTCCTCCATTATCTGACCCTCTCTGCACTCTCTAAGCTGATCCCTCACTTTTCCTCAGCCATATATACTTTAAGTTTCTTAAAGACCTTTGGCACACCCCTCTTTCTTAGCCTAGTAACTCCTAGCCATCATTCAAGTACAGCACAAATGTGCTCAGTAAAGCCTTCCCTGATGCTCCCATGGCCATCCCAGAATAGAGCAGCTCTTCTGGTCATATACTTTCACACAATTTAAAATTTCCCCTTACAGCTCTTATGAAGTCAAGTTTTTAACTTTGCATCAGTACATTTATTTTGGTGTCTGTCTCTAGCACTAACAATTAAGCTATACGTGGGAAGAGACAGCATCGACTCACCATCGGATCTCCAGCACCCACTATTCTCCCTGAGACAGGCATAGTTTTCAGCAAATCACCTAAATGAGCAAGGCTAGCAGAGGGTATGAAGCACAGCGTGCCTATGAGCTTCATCTCTTTTGGACAAAGTCACCTTTTTCTCCCTTCCAGCAGCTCCTTCTCTGAGGCCACCCGCCCCTGTAAAGCTCTTGGCCAGAAATAATCTCAGTTGAACAGCACATTAGATGGAACTGCCCAATCAATAGGAACTGTCCCCAGAATTGCAATATGGCTAGAGAGAGGATTTGACCTTTAAACCTCCAGCCAAGAAAGACAAGCTTTTCCTTTACTCTCCTTGGCCAAAACTACTGGAATGTGATCCTAATGGAGATTGATTGGCAAATCCCCCTGAAGGCATTTATGAAAATTTAGGACCCTAAGAATTCTCTTTGTGTGCCTCAACTTCTGCATGCGTAAAATGGAAAGAATAGTATAAGCCTCTCAAGATTATTTTGAGAACTAAGAAAAATAATGTATGCAACAGTGTTTACCAGAGGCCTGGAAGACAGAGTGCTCCAGAAATGGCAGCTATTATTAACATAATGATTCAACACATAGGATTTTAATTTTATATTACACTATAGTTATTAGAAATATGTATGTATCTACTTCTACACAAAAAAAAAATCTGTAGAAATTTACGTTACAAGAATATACTAATATTTTTAAGTGAGGTTGTTAGCCTACTTAATTAATCTTATCATAGATTTAAAAGCATAGAATGGTCTAAGATAGACTTTCTGAAGCACTGCTAAAATAAACAAGTATTTTAAAGACTTTTAAATGGAAGAACATTTGCTAGGGAAAGTAAAGAGGGTTAAAGACTTGGTTGTAAAACGTTCAGTATATTCCCCACGTAGTAGAGTTAAAGGGGGGCAAAGGAGATTATACTAGTCCTATTTTATTGTCTTTGGCAGTCACTCTATAGCTGATACCTACTAACAAAAATCTAATCTATAGAATTAATATCTCATTTATAGCTAAAATAATTTGTTATCATCTAATATGGCTCAGTGAAAACTCTGTTTAGCATTCTCTGGGCTTCTAATACAGATTCATGCTGAGGTTCCAAGAGATCAATTTGAAATTATGCTCCCTAATACAACATAAGGCTAAAAATTATGAAGGCAAGAATTTGCATCTATACAAGTATGTTTTCTGGAACACTATCATGTGACATGACAACATGCAAAGGTGGCTTTTCACTAAAGATGGAAGCCCAAATAATGATGTGCTTCAACACAAAATCGAATTAAGAACATATTTGTCGAGGGGAACAGTCAAAGCCTGAGACCAGAGGAACCCACAGGTGACTTCCACCTGCTCTAGAGATGGTACGGACAGGCATGGGGATGGGGAGCACGGAACAGCCACAAACAGGTACTTCTCAAAGGACACTTGCTCTTTCCAAAAGGATCAGAGAAAGGTACTATATGACAGTAGTCCCCACTCAAATAGAAAACATTCTCAAAGAGAAAAAAAAAACCCACAAAAATAAAGAAGCAAAGGACTAGGGTGAAGCATTTTCAGGTTTCCTTCCATAAAATTGCTTGACAAATTCCAGTATCACTCACAAGACCCAAAGTGGCCACTATTCACAGTTGGATCCAACATCAAATCCCCAAATCAATAAACATTTTAAAGCCAACAAAGAAGGCCTTAGACACAAGGTGAACAGAGGTTTGTTTTCATTTTAACAGGAACTTGGCTGCTATTTCTAACCCAAACGTAATTTGCTTCTGGACTGAGAGAGAGACGGATCTTAGAATTAAGGATAGAAATGCTGTAATTCTGAATAAACTATTGCAAATCAAGCATTCTGAATAGGGGTCGATAGAGATGCATTCACAATCTCGCTTTGCATTCATGCTGTAGCTTCTCACACTATCATCCAACTCCCAAGCAAAAGTCTTTTAATTAAGGATGAGGGGTGGACAGTAGGTGGCGATGTGGGTTAACAAGTGAACTTGAACACTGCCTTCATAGACTCCAGCCTTCAAAGGAGGGAGCAGCTGATACTCCTTGTGGCCACTCTCAGGTTCAACAGAACAGAAGGAAGTGTGGATCTTCTCCCACTTGCAGCAAGAAAAATGGCCAACCCTGGAACACTGTAGGACGTCAGCCCACATCTTCCCTAGTCATAGTATTACCTCCTCAGGTATGCCAAATGCACAAAGTCTTTAAATAATGTAAATTGTCCCATTCACATCTCAACATGGATTATACATAAAAGTAATTGTGCAGCAAATTCAAAGAAAATAAAAATTACATGTCATGAAATAAACTAATACTAGAGCCCACTAAACTATCATGGAGGACACAGGTTAGGCTGTTTTATTTTCCTTTCTTTCTGAAGGCTCCAAATTAGAGCACCATGTTATTAAAAAATGTCTATTTAAAAGACTAAGGTTTCTGAGTTGTGGTCCGCAGACAAGCTACATCAGAATTACTGCACATGCTTATGAAAATGCATATCCTCAGTCCCAACTCAACCTACCGAATCAGATGTTCTGAGCACAGAGCCGAGGAAACTACACTTTGACCAGCCTCTCATTTAGACAATAAAATTGCTCTTTATATCTTATACTTCACCGAATAGCCTCCCAAGAAGTAGGTGAAAACCTTTTGAATAACAATATTTATAGTAAAGGCAACAGCAGAAGCTGGGATTTGTAAGGAGAAAGTTGTTTTTCTCTCTCCCCTTTCCCCATCATGATGGATAATAGAACAAGTAACATTCTCTTTCCTTTTTTGCTTTTATGTTGTGTCTTGCCTATTTCCTAAGTCTCTGTGTTCTGGAAAATTTAAATATCTTAACTGTTTCTAGTGCATATGATTTTAATATTTATGGATTTTAGATGAGGTAGACACATTTTGAAAAAGACCTTAAAAATTGATTCAGTGTATTCTGTGTGTTAGAGCAAGACAATAAGCTTGACAAATTATAGGGCACTCCCACAGTGGCCCTACACATAGTACTTTGGGGGACAATCAGGATGCCAAAAACCCTGTAATTAGAGGTATTGTGGCTGGAAGGAGTCTTGATTACAAAAGCCTGAGAGCCTGTGCCGGATCTTTTTTTTTTTTTTTTTTTTTTTTTTCTTTCTTTCTGAGAGAGGATCACCTTACTAGATGAGATAAGAAATACTGCATTTTCCACATAGCATAGACTTGGAGTCTTTGAGGGACAGGGGCCCTCTATGAATACTTACTTATATTACATTTTTAGACCCAGCCACTTTGCAGAGGTTCTTTGATAACTCTAAGTCTTGGATACGACCAAAGAATTATAAAGTTAGGACCTTTACACAGCTGAGTCTCCCAACAGAAAGTGCAGTAGAGAAAAAAGCCTATATATAAAATAAACTAGAGCAAAGCAACAACATAGACACATACAGTGGGTGAGAAATACAACCATTTCTCATCACTTATTCCCTCATCTCATTCAAAAGAGATAAAGGACAAAAAGAAACTGGATACCGTACAAAGAACACAGATGCCCCACAACCTGAGTCCTAATAGCCTCTGATAATAAATCTCGTCCCTGTGTGGGAGCCTGCCTTGCCGCAAACCTATCGCTTCCAATTCCTTCTCTGAAGATGTAGCCGGCCCATTGCTGCCGCCACCACCACCAGCCACCACCAACTGCAGGAACAGCTGGTCGAATCCATTTCAGCAGAGAATCTTAGTGAAGTGCGTAAATCCCATACGGGGTGGCCGCAAGCAGAGCTATCATCAGCAGGGCTGAGCTATTTTTGGAACCATCTTAACTGATTGTCCGCCACCGCTATTCTCTACTCCTGCTTCCCTTTTCCGGCTCTCTCTCTCCCCTCCAACCTGAGACGCCCAAGATTGACTGATCAATAATATGATAAAAAGCAGACAGCTGAAGGGAACTGGTAAACAACTGACATAAGTAGATAGATACAGGAGTGATACACAATACAGAGAAGGTGATTAAGGCTAGCATGTCTTTAGAAAGACAGCCTGTAAAGAATTCAGGCATCACAGATGGACTGGGGGTGGGTTGGGAGGAGGAAGGGGAGGGGAAAAGAGTCTGCAACACACAAAAAATTTCTCAAGGAGCATCCTCTCTCTCTTTTCTTCCCACTGTAGGCTATATGTGGGTTCTTTATTTAGCAGGGCAGGGTCAAGCGTTTCATGCACAACTTGCTCCTTAACCTTCCAAAGCTTGCTGCTTTCAACACTGGTGTGTGCTGGTAGCCGCAGCAGTGTCTGCACAATTCAGGTTATTAGCAAGAAGGCAGAGGAAATAAAGGAACAGAGTTCCGGGGACCCAAATATATCAGTCCTCCTTGTACCTGAGGACCCAAAAACGAAGCTTTGTTCTCAGTGGTATGTTTAAAAAGGAGCCTCCTCACCTGCTTACCTGGGTTACAGAGCAACACTGCAAGGGCCACACAAGACAGTCACTCAAAGGCCAGCTTCCCAGGATTTAGCATGAATGACCCTGCTTCATTTTCCTAAAATAATCCAACTTTTTGCTTTAGCTTTTTAAGTCTGGTTTGCCTCTCTGACCATTACCTGCATTCTTTCTTTCCAGTCTGTTAATACTAGTAGTCGAGTAAAATAGACCAGTATTCGGGAAAGGGATTTCAAGGCAGAGGGGCCCAGGTGGCAGGTGAGTCATTTAGCCCCCTCCGTCTTTCTTCTTTGTGCCCACCTCACCTTGTACAAATTATTCAGCCTCTCAGCTGCTGGAGGAAACTTTGCAGTACATAACGGAATCACATCACTCATTTACTTACAATGTTTCCTCCAGCTTCCTGTGCCTCCTAGAATAAGATGCAAACTCCTTGCCTTGGCCAGCAAGACCCTGCGTGATCCTTGCATCTTTTTCCACCACCACCCCTCCCTTGTTCACTGACCAGCCATACATACATTCTTTCTGTCCTGCAAACACACTGTGTTCCCACCTTCAATTGTCATGACCTGTAACCTAGCCTTACCTTCTGCACAACATATTTTCCTAGGAAAATTATGCTACAGTTTTATTTGTTGACTTGCTAATGACCCGTCTCCTCTAAAATATAAGCTCTTGTTCACAACTACATTATCAGCACTTAGAAATATGGGTGCTCAATAAATAGTAGATGAATGTTTTTGAATACACTAAGATTCCTCACTTCAAAGAGGAATAATAATACCTCTTTGGCAGGGTTATTGGGAGGACTAAATAAGAAAATGAATATAAATTGTTAACCACAGTGCCTGGAACACCTTAAAACATTTAGATTTTTTTTTTTTCAGATTTGAAAGCTACTTCCTACCATTTTAATCACCAGAAACAACTTCCCTCTACCCTGATAGTTCAAAATATTTGAATCTTTTTCAAATATTCTCGTCAAATAAATTTTCCTGACCCAAGATTCCCCATCTTGACCAAGTTCTTTTGATGCTTTTCTTATTAAAATACTCTTAGGAAAGCAGCAAAGTAAAGACTTATTTGAATCTCTCAGATTAAATATGGGAACAAAAACCAAGCATTCAGTTTTCAGTCCAAGGGATGTTCACCTTGTCATGCCTTAAGGGTGGATGGACACACTGCAATTTCCCTAGAGGTGAAAAGGAGACTGCAGAAATGACTGGTCTGTAAACTTCACAAAGCTAGAAATCTTGGAGGCCTCCTAGCATTTACAGGCTCACAAAACCAAGGCTCTAAGGGTTCCTGAAGGAAGAAGTCACTCAAAAGACATGAGGTCTTAGGCAATAGTGAAAAATAAGACAGTCAGGATCACTGAACAGTTTACAGAGTACTAATTACATAATTTGTTAAAGAGCCCTGAAAATAAGCTGTTTTACTTACCAAGCAATAGAAATAGGAGAACTTGGGAGAGACAAGCAAAGGCACAACCATAACTAACTTGAGCAGCTCTCCTGAAGCATGGGGAAGAGAGGAGCCTCAGCCTCATGGAAGTCTATCTCCAACCCCTTAGTTACAAATCTTCAAGGGCAATAGCTTATGTCTTCCCCAGAAAGATGTTTTACGTGTAAAACTTAGATTGTAAATTCCACATATACCAGACCTGCAGATGACTCTACAACTTTTGTATTTTACACAGTGCCTGGTACAGCTTCGACAGGATCAATGCTATCCAACTGACATCCAGGCTCCTCTTCAGTCCTACATAACAAGATGCGTTCTCTAAGGAACCAAAATCACTGAGTCACAGGGATACTGATAAGAATACTGTTTTCTATGATACCAATGTTTGGCATTGTATTATTTAAACTACAGCTGAGTTCCGTTTGTTTTTGAAAGTTAGCAGGAAATAGTCAAGGAGATGTCTTTTGCTTACAGTGGGGGCTGCCTTTGATCTAGGCACTTTTATGCATTAATTAACCTTCTTGTCCTCCTCCTTTCCCCCACTGAGAAACATGCTGGTATTACCCACTGTTGTACACCAAGGCACAGAGAGGATTTGTCCAAAGCTGACAGCAAGAGAACTAAGCTACACTTTCATTCTTACTCAGCCTAGTTGCAAAATCTCACGCCATGTGCCACCTTATAATCAGCTGTTTAATTATGAAATACCTGAATGCTGTGTAATTACAGCTGTTTTTCATGAATGGCTGCCTCCTTGTAAAGTAAAACATCCAGCTAAGTAGTAACACCTGGAATCTGGAATGATCTTTTTCTTTCTTGGCAAGAACAACTAAACAGAGTCGTTGATTGTATCAACATCTTATGTGGACTTCTTGAAGTAGCCATCATTACCTTTGGCAGGTGTAAGTATATGCAACCAGAAAACTTGACAACCATTTTTGATTCAAGAGACAAAGCTAAATCTTTTTCAAGTTAGAAATAATTTTGTAAAATATTTATTTTGAAAGCATTTTTCATTTCAAGGTCCATGGAGGCAGAAAACCACCTGGCAGAAAAGAGTTTCATATGTGATCCTGAACAAAGGCAAAGAATGAGACAGAACAATTTTATGCACTTAAATGAGGGTTCCACTATTTATTTTAAAAAACTGTGAATAGGGATGGTAATTACATTGATTTTGGGTATTACTAAAGCAAAAGACAAAGTGAATTGGGATAGCACTGGCATTCCAACCCACAGGACTTTTCAGGAAATGGAGCAACAGATGTTGATATTCACCCATGAAAACTCTGCTAAAATTGCAAATGAGTGAAAGTGCTATTGTTCTGTTCCTGTTTTTTTGTTTTTTTGAGATGGAGTCTCCCTCTGTCACCCAGGCTGGAGTGCAGTGGCACGATCTTGGCTCACTGCAACCTCCGCCTCCTGGATTCAAGCAATTCTCTGCCTCAGTATCCCGAGTAGCTGGGATTACAGGTGCCCACAACCACATCTAATTTTTTGAATTTTAGTAGAGACGGGGTTTCACCATCTTTTTTTTTTTTTTTTTGAGACGGAGTCTATCTCTGTCGCCCAGGCTGGAGTGCAGTGGCGCGATCTCGGCTCACTGCAAGCTCCGCCTCCCGGGTTCACGCCATTCTCCTGCCTCAGCCTCCTGAGTAGCTGGGACTACAGGCGCCCACCACCGCGCCCGGCTAATTTTTTTTTGTATTTTTAGTAGAGACGGGGTTTCACCGTGGTCTCGATCTCCTGACCTTGTGATCCGCCCATCTCGGCCTCCCAAAGTGCTGGGATTACAGGAGTGAGCCACCGCGCCCGGCTAGTTTCACCATCTTGGTCAGGCTGGTCTTGAACTCCTGACCTCGTGATCCACCCGCCTCAGCCTCCCAAAGTGCTGGGGTTACAGGTGTGATATTGTTCTATTCTTTTTCAGTGAGAATCATGGCTTGTGTCATGAATTTTCTAATACCTGAATGCAATAATTTGGAAATTAAAAGTCCAAGCTTTATCAACAGCTTAGGCAACAAGAGTAAGTCACGTGACCTTGGTCCCATTAATAGTTCAATGAAAAATACTCCCACCATCTTGTTCTATAAGAACGTAGCGAGTCACTTAGTAAAGTCATCAGCTTGCTCTACCTTCCATGTCAGACCAAGATATATTTCTCACTTCTTTTTACTACAGTAAAGTTCCCAAACCAAGAAATATTTTTCAATGTGTAATTTCTGGTTGTAAGAATATGTGAAACGTTTTAAATATTTGCTAAGCATTTGATGATACTCAGCAAAACTTCCATTGATGTCTAAAGTAACATTTTTCCATTGTTGTCAGATGAACGAAGTTGAATGTGGCATATAAAATGGAAACTCTGATGGATATGGCAGAAGATGTGATTAAGATCCATATTTCAAAAATGTTCCCTTGTAACAGTTGCTGCTGCCAACTCCAAGAGATTCAAAATGCTTAAAGGAATACATTATATCTTCTCAGAAAATGAAAAAAAAAGAGCCCCCAAATACTATTTTATTATTAAATAATTTTCTTTAAACCTTGCACGCCTGTGGTATTATATCGGTTACATGTAGGAAACACCAAGAAAAAAAAAATGAGTATACTAATCCTGATTTAAAACTTACAAAAAAAGTAAAAATCCCTGTAATATCTTGTGCTGAGATGAGGCGGGAAAAAAATGCCCCATGTTACACAATGTAATCTCTTATTCATTTTCCTGACAAACTAAAATTTTGGAAATCCTATGTTAGCAGAGATGCTGCATTTAGACATCTTCAATAAAATTTTATTTAGAATCAAACATAAATTGAGAATTTGTAACAAAATCTAGGCTGATGAGTATCTTTATAATATCCATAAAAATGGATATGAGAAGCAAATTAAGGTATCATCAGTTTGTCAAGCCTACTTACCTTACTTATAAAACTATGTTAAGGATGCTACAAGGAACTTAGATATTTTATTTTAATCAACTAAAATGATAATGTCAGCCTTATATATTCTCAATAGCATTTATTAGGATGGAGATAAATAACACACACATGCACCCATACACATCTTGGGCGAGTTATTATATGTATTTCAAAGTAATTTTATCTTTTAAAAAAATCCATGATATACTATTTTATGAATTCAGACTGATTTGCCCTTCTGGCTATCTGAAACTGCAACAGGTTACTCTCACAGAGTTTTAGTCTCTTTCAGCAATTCTTAACAGAGCACAGATTTTTTCTGCATTCATGTGAAACATTGTTATCAAATACCATTGCCTAGAAAACTAACTTGTCTTCCAAGGCAAGACATTCTAATTAACTTCCCTGAGCTGAACTTAATTCTGTTACAACCATTTCCTCACATTCTACTTAATTGAGGCAAATGACTTGATTTTTGGAGTCAAATTAACTCAGGGTGTTTTATTTAGATACTGGCAATTCTCTTTGGATTAGTGTTTTTACAACCATGAGCGACAAAGGATTTAAAATAATTTTATTTCAAAGCTTCAGAAAATTACAATATAATATAGGACTAGATGCAATATTCTTCTGTAAAATAAACTGAGTTGATTCTTTTGGGATTGGATAGTCATTTTTTCCCCCAGTCTACAGTATTCAATTAACTGATGAGTTTTGGGCTTCTAGATATCCATAGTGAAACTAATAGTTGAGCTATTTTACCCAATTTAGGAATTGAAGACCATTGACTATGGTGAAATCCTCTCTACAAATGATTAGACCTATGTATCCTTAACCCCACAAGTCTTACCACTAATACACTGGTCTTATCATTTCTTCAAACATGGTTCAAACTGTCCCTCAACTGAAGCACTGGCTTGCTTCCAGTTTAATAATGGTGAGTTGGAATTTGTAGACATTTACATTGTGGCATGAAAGGTTGCAGATAACCTGCGAATTTGCCTCCACAAGTGACTAAGAACAAAAGAAAGGATGATTATAAATCAGAAAGAGAATTTTTTAACTCACTTAAAATTCTAATTATAGATCAGTTTAATGGGGACAGTTCAAGATAGAGATAACAGTCCCTTTCCCTTCTCAGTCATACTGGTGTTTTCCTATTCCTCAAACACACCAAGTATGTATCTTTCATAAGCCCTTCACTTTAGTCAATGTCTTTGCACAGAATGCTCTTTTCCAAACGCTTCCAAGACTAGATCCTTCTTATCATTCAAGTATCAAATGTCCAAAATTCAAATATCATTCTTAGAAAAGCTTCCAGGGCAGTTTTATCTAAAGTTATACTTCCTCCCACCCCCCAGGCATTTACTTTACTCTATTTAATTGTATTCATTGCATTTGGCATTATTTGAACTCACTTATGTGTTTATGCATTCACAAATGTTAATGCAAGTCTCAAGGAGAGGAACCATGTTGGTCTTGTTCAGCACTGCATTACCAGCATCTAGAACTAAAAAATGCTTTAAATGAAGAGTTTTCCAAACTTCCGTGTGCCTATTGTTTGGAATCTTGGGTAGCTAGTCTGCTTTCCAAACATAATTTCTACAAATGTATCTCTCTTATGGTCCTAGAACAGGGATTAGCAAACTACGGCCCTTGGGCAAAATCTGTCCTACCACCTGTTTTAGTAAATAAAGTTGTATTGGAACCCTGCCTTACCCATCAATTTAGACACTGTCTATGGCTGTTTTGTGCTACAAGAGCATAATGGAGTAGTTGTGACAGGGCCATATGAATTTTAAACCTAAATATTCACTATCTGGCCATCTACAGAAAAAGCCAACTTCCATATAGACACTTTAGAGTGGACCACCAACTCTCCAGTTCTTAATGAAAATATTCAGATATGAAGTTTATTTAATGCCAATTACTCTAATGTGTGAGATGAATATTTAAGCAAGAACCTCATCATTGTTAGTTGAAGCAACATTCTCTCCAAACGAGAGTATAGGCTTGAAAGTTAGCCTGCCTTCCAAACATGTAACATGCCATCAATAGAATTGCTCTTGGTAGCACTTGGATCAATAATATTGAACTATAAACTAAGTGGTGATTTAGAAGGGAAAGCTAAACTAACATGTAATCACATAAAACGATGATAAAATCCTCATCAATAAACACTTGCTGGCTGCAGGTAATTGCGACATGAACCAACACTAGATGCAGAGGGTCCAAGTAAACCCGTTCTTTGGTACAAATCAATTTGAATGGCAGAACATTACCAAACCATAGCACAATGAATGTGTGCCTTCAAAGTCAATGGCAATAAAATCAGATACAACTGTGTATGTTGTTAAATAGAACGATGTGTTCTGTAAGTACAAGAAAAAGCTCTTCCATGAATGCAAATACTATATGAGGTCTAGCTCAGTTCCCCGAAGGGATGTTGTCATTTTCTTCGGACACTGTTTTGAGTGAGGCGTGGCCATGAGGCTGAGACAGCTAAGTAGCTCAGCATGTCTGCTCCCACTGCAGTGCCCCGAATCAGAGGGAAGGCAGGAACAAGGCAAGCCAGTATGGCTGCTCAGTGGTAGCCTACACAAATTACTTTCTTCGGCAAAACATTGAAAAATGGCATGGCCTGCCAGCCCTTAGGAATGGCAGTTATTATGACCTCAGCAAGTGTTTCACTTTCACTTACTAACCTGAAACCAATTTTCTCTTATTCTGTTCCAAATATTCTGCAGAATTTACTTCAAAAGACAGTTTTTTCTTTAAAATATTCTGATGGCATCCAATAGTTTTCCCATCATCTATTCTCTTTGAATGGGATTCATTGGACCCATATATACGTGTCCATATGTTAGAAAAAAGTGAATATAGAATAACAAATCAAAAATTAATTCTTTGTATAGCACTGTACTAAAGATGGTGAATGGGTAATTATTTCTGGAATGTTCTTTCGTATTTTTTTTTTTTTTTTTTGGTCCTCTCAGCCCAAAGGATTTCTGCAACAATGGTACATTGGTGTGTGAATATCCAAATTCTGCCTTCTAGTTGCTGATGATCAGCAACAGAAATGATACGGTAATTTAGGCCTTTGAAGGCTGAGGTATAGTAAAAATGGGCAAGGAGCCTGACGTTTCATTCACAATTGAGCACTGAGGAAGATAACATTTGGGAAGAAGTGAAGATATCATGACATAGGCGTGGATAAATATTGAAGATAACGTCTTCAATGGATAATATCCAAAATCAGGGAGAACTTATTTTTACTTGCAAAATTAACACTAGTCACAGACTTTAGTCTCTTCAACGGTGACATTCAGAAATAAAGCATGTGTCTACTGGCCAGGAAAATGTGATGGATTGTTTTATGCCGTTGTGCAAACCTTGATGGAAAACATAGTTCATAGGATACCAACTTTATCTTTAGCCATGAGGGAAGACATGCAGGAGCAATTAAGAATTTTTAAATGATAGTATTAACAGTACACCAAAATATAGAACAAACTAAATTTTGTATAATAGGCATAGTATGCTTTAGTGATTATATGGTAGACAAATATACCACCAAAACAAACAAACAAACAAAAAACCTTTGTTTCGGTAATTGGAGCTTCTTTATCTGTAAAATTCAGATAATACTACTACCTACTTTTAGAACCATATTCAAAGGTATGCAACCAGTGCAGTCACTTAGAACCTTGTGAGTTTCAGGCTCAGTGCTTTCTAGTCACTGTCTTGAAATGCTTAAGAATTTTATCTGTGAATTTATGTGTGTGCGTGTTTTTTCAAGTTCAGTGGTACAATGGAACATGAGCCAGGGACTTGGAGCCTTGGCTTAAATGGTCTTGCCTACCCAGACAGATTCTTGCTCATCCACTTTTCTGCCTCCCTCTAGCAACTGCTGCAGTCTTCTATCTCCACACAAAGAATCACGGCATGGGGTCATGAGTGCCTGTGAGGGTCTACAGTCGCTCCCTGAGCCTATCCCTATGTTTGACAGGTTAATGAAAAGATTGAGAAAGAAAGGAAAAAGGTTTCATTCTTCCTTTAGAACAAGGAGCTCACATTTTTATTTGGCACTAGATCCCACAAATAATGTAAATGGTCCTACATCCTCCATATCATCTTTGTGAGAATTAAGGGATCTAATACATGTGTCAATTGAAAACATTATGTGGTACAAGGTAAGTCCTCATTAAATATTGGCCTATATTATTGTTCTTGTTTCTTCTGCATATATTTCATCATAGGTAAACACATGCAATGCATGATACTCATCCAACTCAACTTTATTAGGGACAGAATAACCCCTCTGGGGTTCAACTGAATAGCCAATGCCTGTGACTTTGGTAGAGGAGGATCTTCTCTCTTAATAGTGTGACCTTACTTTCAGTGAGACAAAAGGCCCTGAATTTATTTCACATGAGATGCTAAACCAGCTGTCACAAAACTCTTCCATTAAAACCCCAGAAATTATCTTGGGTACATTCACCTTCGTCAAACAGAGATTGTTGTCCCATCTCCTATGAAACATTTTACAAAAGAAGCAATTCCATTTGACAAATCAGAAAGGTCAGACAAGTGCCCAGGAGGCCTGGGAAAACTGATGTTTCTATTGTTACAAGTTCAAATGATCAATGACACAAGGCCATAAGAACATCCATGTTTTTTGGTGCCTGTTTAGTTGCTGAGATGAAAAACATATGGTAGGGAGCTATGCTTCTGTTCAGAAATTTTTCTTCTTCATTCAGTGATATTGTAGTTATTACTACTAATAATGACGGCTTGGAAAAATCACCTCAAAACCAAAAACTAATTAATAGCAGAGCAGGTTTAACTGGACCTGAAGGTTCCATTCTTTCTATCACACAACTCTTCCACCATGTTGTTGTTTTGTTTTATTTTTCTGCTCTGAGTCATCATCTCCAATCTCGTTAAGGAACATTTTGAAGCTTACAGAAGCCTATAAAAAGAATACAGGAATGGGTACCAATTTTTCTTTTTCTTTTTCTTTTTTTTGGAGGCAGTCTGTCACTCTGTCACCCAGGCTGGAGTGCAGTGGTGCAATCTCAGCTCACTGCAACCTCCACTTTCTGGAATGGGTATAAAATTTCTATCCAGGGTGGGTAGAATTTGATATGTGTAAAACAATACTGCGCAAACATCATTTGTGCCTTAAATGTCTATTTGAACAATCAATCTTTAGGGAAAGGATGGATCCGATTTTTACTTTTTTAATTTTTGTGGGTACATAGCAGGTGTATATATTTATAGAGTACATGAAATATTTTGATACAGGCATATGATGTTTAATAATCATATCAGGGTAAATGGAGTATCCATCACCTCAAGCATTTACCATTGCTTTGTGTTACAAGCAATCTTAGTATTTTTTTTTAGTTATTTTTAAATGCACAATGAAATATTGTTGACTGTGATCACCCCATTGTGTTCAGGTTGCTTTGGAATCACATTTTCTTTATTTAAATTTAGACTTCTGACATTGTAGTATTTAATAAGGGTTTCTAAAAACATATTTCCCTTCAAGAGTTGGACAAATGCCCTCATTATGATAATCTATGGTATTTTCATCTGATCTGCTGAGATTTCTGTCTTTGTAAGTATGGAATAATTTTCCTCTTACTAAGAAATCTGTGTTTATCTACAGATTTCTCCTGTGGCTCAAAGCTTCAAGTCATTAAACTTACAATTGTTAATTCAATAAGTGTTCACTAATGCCTTCTATATGATTAGTACTGTGCTAGATGGTGAAGATACAATGATGAATATTACATTTCCCCAAATCAGGAGGAGTCCAGAGGTTGGTTCTGAAGATACCCATGGAAACAAATAAAGAATGGAGAACTAAAAATAAAATCCCAAGCCTGTTGGCTGAATGAACAGAATCCCCTATTGGCCAAGGAGTACCCAGAGAAACCTTAAAAACTAAGTTTCCAGCCATGATGGGCAGGGAGGGTAGACATGCCTTAGTATATTCATGCCTTAGCATACCCCTTCCTTATTCACTTTTAACCAGAATTCTTTCCTAAGGAGCAACAGAAACCAGCTCTGGAAAAAAAAGAAGCAGGTGATCCATTTTTTTTTTTTTGGGCGGGGGTGGGGGTACGGAGTTTCACTCTTGTTACCCAGGCTGGAATGCAATGGTGCAATCTCAGCTCACTGCAACCTCCGCCTCCCAGGTGCAAGCAATTCTCCTCCCTCAACCTCCCGAGTAGCTGGGATTACAGGTATGCACCACCACGCCCAGCTAATTTTGTATTTTTTAGTAGAGATGGAGTTTCTCCATGTTGAGGCTGGTGTCAAACTCCTGACCTCAGGTGATCCACCCGCCTTGGCCTCCCAAAGTGCTGGGATTACAGGTGTGAGCCACTGCACCCGGCCTGATCCATTCTTTTATTGTCTAGCCACAACCAGATTCTCCCTCCCTCTTTACAGTATTGATGTGACAGTTCATCTGTTTCACAAGGCATCCCTTCCTAAAAACCAACCACCATCTCTGAACCAGTTTTTGCTGAATTGTGGGGGATAAACACTGGCAATTTTCATATCCTCTGGTTTAGTTTTTGATGTCAAAGAGCCAAAAACTCCATCCTCAGATCATGCTAACACTGCTATTTTTTTTTTGAACGTGTAACCCATGAAGAGGCATGAAGCTCAATTGTACATTTTCATGGTTCTCCTTCCATAAATATTCATGACTCTTTCTATAGCACATTAAATATGTATATTCAGCCACCCTGCTCAGCATAAATTCCTGTTCCCTTTACCCCTGATCACCTCAAATGTGCTTGCTCTCAGCTTTTGCCAGAGGCTATGCTTCCCAGCCTCTGGGATGGCCAGCCTGCAAGCTGCAACCCTTTATGAGAAATAAAGTTCTCCTTTCCAAATTTATAAAACCCATGATTCTTTGTTTACAGCATATAACTGTGATGAGAGTTCTGAAAGATGTGCAAAGTTCCATGAGAACTTAGAGGTAGAAAAACCTAGACCTGCCTGGAGTAGAAGGAAGGTTTCATCTAGGTGGTGACCCCCTGGAGCTGTTATGAAGGATGAGCAGCCAGCCATTGGGAAGGCAGATACAGAGAGGAATGGTCTATAGGGCATACAGCAAAGCATGGACACAGAGGTAGTGTAGAAGAGCCTCGGGGATTGCAGCAGCCACAACCTGTTGGCTAAGACTAGAGGGCTACAGTACAATGGAAGGAGATAAGAGAGAGAGAGTACCAACATTACTATGAGAAGGTCAACAAAGCATCAGTCACGTGGAGAGTGACTCATCAGTGATAAACATAAGTTGAATTATTGCATTCTAATGTTACCCTCTTCTTAGCTATCTTGGTTCCTGAATAATAATTCCTAATTCATCTTTTATGCATCTCTAAATGCCAAGTACCTTTCAGTCACTGAAATAGACAATGCCTTCAAGACTGGTTATGACAAGCATGGGGCACCAATATGCCTATAGAGCTGAGCTGAGGGAGCTTGACTCTGGAAGGTCAAGATTTCGGAAAGACTACCTATAGAGATAGGATGTATTAGTGATTACAAGTGATCTCTTTCATTGGGACCATCAGCACTTGCTCAAGAGTAATGAATTTCATTCATTTAGGCATCAACACTTCAGCATACAAGTAGTAGAGACAATATGTACAATGGTGAGGAGCAGAGGCTTTGGAATGAAGCAGACTGAATCCGAAGCTAGGCAAAACATTCCACATGACTAAGTCTCGTTTCTTTCTTTCTCTCTCTCTCTTTTTTTTTTTTTTGTTTTGTTTTGTTTTGTTTTATGAAACAGAATCTCGCTCTGTCACCCAGGCTGGAGTGCAGTGGCACGATCTTGGCTCACTGCAACCTATACCTCCCAGGTTCAAGCGATTCTCCTGCCTCAGCCTCCCAAGTAGCTGGGATTACAGGTGTCCAAAACCATGCCTGGCTAATTTTTGTATTTTTAGCAGAGACAGCATTTCACCACGTTGGCCATGATGGTCTCAAACTCCTGGCCTCAAGTGATCCACCCACCTCGGCCTCCCAAAGTGCTGGGATTACAGACCTGAGCCACCACACCCAGCCTCCAAATGAATAAGTCTCATTTCTAAAATGAGGATAATGACACCTACCTTATAAGACTATGGTGAAGATTAAATAAGAAAATGTGAGCAAACTTCTTGTCCTATAGTGGCAGAAATCACTCAATGCTATTGTTTTTACTCTAGTAATTAGTAGCCACCTGTCAAGTGCATGCACTTTTTATAGCAATAGCAAAGATTGTCAAAGTTTATTGTAAATATCCTTGTACATGGACTTAGTAGCCTAAATTTTTTTGCTGTGACAAAGGAGAAAAAGGGTCCAGGAAGATATGGAGAGGGGAAAGAATGAAGTTGTATCTTCACTTAGTATTCAATACTCATGCCTTCCAAATGTTAACCATGAGATTCCTACTCCTTGTGTTTTCTTTCTTTTTTTTTTTATTTCTTTTTTTTTTTTGAGACGGAGTCTCGCTCTGTCGCCCAGGCTGGAGTGCAGTGGCCGGATCTCAGCTCACTGCAAGCTCCGCCTCCCGGGTTCACGCCATTCTCCTGCCTCAGCCTCCCGAGTAGCTGGGACTACAGGTGCCCACCACCTCGCCCGGCTAGTTTTTTGTATTTTTTTAGTAGAGACGGGGTTTCACCGTGTTGGCGAGGATGGTCTTGATCTGCCCGTCTCGGCCTCCCAAAGTGCTGGGATTACAGGCTTGAGCCACTGCACCAGGCCCTCCTTGTGTTTTCTATCAGATATGTAGGAGGGTGGATAAACAAGTCATGGATAAGTACCTGAGTACTTAACTAGTCATCAGGGTGTTACAGTATCTGGCTTTTCTATTTCTGGTGACTAGAAAGTTTTGTAAATTGGTTCTATTAGTAAAAGGGAGTTTGCTTGTCAATAACAATAAGTAAACCAAGCAGTTAAGTTAAACATTCCAAATACTGGCAGGTATACCTAGGCAATCTGAGTTTAATTTCAATTATCAATTTCTTTTTGTAAGGAAAGAGTAATCCTTCTCTAGCCAGTGATAATCGGCCCAGTGGCTGCATCATATTTTTTTAATCCATCTTCCTTTGTGTTCTCTTTTCTCTGTGAAATGGAAAAGGTACAGAATTTTTCCAGAGTTATACAACATACTACATATGTGTTGCTCCATTGTGAATACTACTTTGTGCCCCTTCCCTTTGTCTTTCTATCTGACACACATTTGCTGTTGGAAATACATCCATTAACACATTTATCTTGTTATCAAACAAGCAGAGCATTCCGTCTGCTGCTCTTACCCCTTCAGTCCTATGGGCATTGTCACTCTGGTCCGTGGGGCAGTTCCTTCCCCTCAGATTCTGGGGAGGAAAGGAAAGAAAGTGCCTCCTATCACAGGAAACCCCCTCCCAGAAAATAAGCAGGTCTTCCTCTCTCTCGCTTTTGTGTTTCAAATATTACTTATTACTATACTTGAACAGAGGAGCAACCCTCTGTTTATTGCTTTAGATTTTATCCTGCCCACACTTGTGGATAACACCAATTTCATTTCTCTGTCATCTCCTGGATTTCAGAAATAAATTTCATTCCATTCCTATTCATCGGTTTAGGTAAAAATATTCTTTCTAATTTGGTACCTTTGCAGTGACCCCTTTTTTACCCCATTAATCCTTTAAAAACAAAGTCCTGTGTCAATAATTAAGAGACAGCTTGATTTAGAGGACAAAAGAGTACTCACATGATGAAGGATTCTAAAACTAAATGTATAAAGACTCATGCCTGCCATTCATCACCTTGAGATTTTACGTTAAGCACTCTGTGTCCACGAGCCGTGGTTTCCCCATTTTGTAATATGTTGATATGAAAAAATGTGCTCCAGCAGGCCTATTGGAGGACCCTGAGTTCGTAACCATCCAAATATTTTGCTTTAGAGGACATGATCTCCATTACATTTTGCCCTTTTCTGGGACACATACACATTTTAATACTTTTCTGCTGAAATATACTTTCAGCCATGAAGGAAGGACACTGAGATTATTATAACTCAACACTGCACCTCTTACTTGCACCCCTTGATAGCCTCTCTCTTGTTGTCATCGTTCAACAGGGTCCCTTCCAGGAATCACTGAGGACAGTGCTGCTGACAGAGGGCTGGCACAGGCTTGGGGATGACAATGATTTTGTGAACAGATATTACGTAGTCAGATTTCCTCTGAAACAGCTTAATTTGGAGAAGGAAATGTATAAAATCTTCTTAGTTTTATTTCCCTAACTTCTAATAAACTCAGAGTTAAAAAGTTATGTGATTCTAGTAAGTCAACAGAACAGCCAGAAAATTACTCGATTTTTTATTTAGAAGTAACATCTCCTGGTCTGTAAAGTTTTCTTCCCAAAATCAGTTCTAAAATTGAAAACTGTGTTTCCTGAGATGCTTTGAATCAGTAAACAGACTTCTATTTTTGTGGCTAATTATTCGGGAAACTCCAGAATTCACGTTATAATATTATCTTTTATGATATGCATAAAAACAACTGTAATTTATATATGTGTTTATATGTACTTGTTATATACATTAGGCATAATGAAAGCAAAATGCATCCATTAACACATTTACCTTGTTACCAAACAAGAATAAAGAATTTAGGTTAATAATATTAGCTTACCAAATGGTCACTGTACATCCTATACCACACAGAGGTCAAATATTAAAAAGATACACTGAGGCACAATAAAAACTTTAAAGACCTTATTGAACAAATAGTGATTCATGAATTGGACAGGGAAGCGCTAAATCAAAAGTGGCTCAGGAGCTCCACTGAGGGAATGCAAAGAGCAGGCTTTTATAGGACAAATAGGGGAGTAAAGTAAAGAAAATATTCGATTGATTACAGTTACACTGTTGCCTTATTTGGCCTATCCTATTGGAAAGTACCTAGTTATATAATTATAAATTTGTTGGCTGCTTCTGATTAATTGAGCTTACATTCTGTTTTCTCTGAATATAGGTATTTATGAGTTGTAGCTCAAAATAACTTTTGCTCTTATTTGCAAATCCAGCAAAATAACTTTTGCTCTTATTTGCAAATCCAGCAAGGTTAGGGTCATTCACGAGGCCTAACTGGCTTTGCTCTGCTCAGGGATTTCTCAGGCCGTTTCCATTTAAATGTACTCTAATACCTCCTAATTTTCAAAATATAAACTGTGCCTAAAACTAATACGATCCTAATTCGGTGTCCATAAGAAATTAGTTCCAGGACCCTTGTGAATACCAAAATTTGTAGATGCTTAAGTTCCTTATATAAAATGGTGTCCTGTAGTATGTGCATATAAACTGTGTACATCCTCCTAGACTCTAAATCACCTCTAAATTACTTATAATATTTGACACAATGTACATGCTATGCAAATGGCTGTTATATGTATTTTATTTGTATTATTTTCTATTGTTAGTTATTTTTTATTGTTTTTGAAAATTATTTTCAATTTTTTTGTTGGTTGAATCTGCAGATGCAGAACCAGCAGTTATAAAGGAAGAACTGTACTGCCTGACTTTGTCACCTTGTATATCTGACTACAGCAATTAGACACATAAAATGGATTGGCGGCCGGGCGCGGTGGCTCAAGCCTGTAATCCCAGCACTTTGGGAGGCCGAGACGGGCGGATCACGAGGTCAGGAGATCGAGACCATCCTGGCTAACACGGTGAAACCCCGTCTCTACTAAAAATACAAAAAACTAGCCGGGCGAGGTGGCGGGCGCCTGTAGTCCCAGCTACTCGGGAGGCTGAGGCAGGAGAATGGCGTAAACCTGGGAGGCGGAGCTTGCAGTGAGCTGAGATCCGGCCACAGCACTCCAGCCTGGGCGACAGAGAGAGACTCCGTCTCAAAAAAAAAAAAAAAAAAAAAAAAAAAGGATTGGCATACATAAAGAAATCTTTGAAAGGTAGAAGGAAAACAGAAACAGTATTTTTACTCAAAATTACAGTCCCTGAAATATCAGCCTTTTAAAGGGGAGCAGAAACACAGCTTGCAAGGCTCCAAGCAAGTGGTCAGATGAAGGAGGGCAAATCAAAACAAAAAAATGTCACCATGTGATCTTTTCGCACATACCAGCTCCCCTTCTGTCTTCCTCCATGAGTGGAAGCAGCGTGAAGCCCTTGCCAAATGCAGCTGCCCAATCTTGAATCTTTCACCCACCAGAATCAAGAACCAAATAAACCTCTTATCTTTATAAATTACCTAGCCCCAAGTATTCTATTATAACAACACCAAATGGACTAGGACATAACTTATGAGGGCTTGTGCTTTTAACTTAAATTCTTTTTATTCTCCTCTTTTGCTGTTTCCTCTGCTTCTCCCTTTGACCAGACAAAGCATACTCTCTTTTGGAAACCACTTATTTGTAATTTAATGCCTCTAGTTCACATCACATTTACTTTTTAATTTGGTGCTAGATCCCATTCCCTTTATTCTTTCTAAATTTCATATGAAATTTACAGTTGAGGAAACTAAGAGTTGAAGTAACTTGTCAAAGACATGTAGCTCATTTGCGGTGTAGACAAGAGTCGAACCCAGGCTATTTGGCTCCAGTGCCCTCCTTGCTCTTTGTAATTGCACTAAATGCCTGTCTGTGCTGAGATCTCAATACAAATCAATAATAATATTGGAGATAAACCACACAAAATTACTATAACATATTGCTACTTTTCTACAATATCCCTGTTTATTAAAACAAGGTTAACATATGAAATGCTGCTACAGCAGATTGCTATTAAAAGATTTCTGGTATAAGTGGTCAACAAAGTCATGAATGACAATGATCCCTAAGTGTATTTGAAGATGTAAAAGGATGGAAGGAAAAGATCTATGGGAAATAAATATCTGACAGCAACATTTCTAAGAGCTATCTTAAGAAAATGAAAATACAGTTTGATAATATGATGCATGTTGCAAGTGTGAGGAGAAGCAAACACATATATTGCTGGTAGAAATATAACTTTGTAAAACCCCTTTGAAGTACAATTTGGTAATGTATATCAATATTTGTAATGCACTTGTCTTTTGACTCAGCAATTCTACTTTTAGGAATTTATCCAATAGACCTTCTTATACATGTATGCATTAACTAATGAACAAAAGTATATACTTCTTACATTTTTAATAGGAAAAAGTTGAGAAAAATTTAAATATAGGGTGCTGATTTACTAAAATATAGTATTCCCCTAAAATGAAATGATATGTGGCCATTAGAAGGAATAAAACAAACCTGTATATTCTTATATGGAATAGTCTCTAAGACATTTTAAGTGGAAAAATAAGTAAGATGTGGAAAAATATGTTGGTATTTGTGTCAAGAAGGATGAGGAACAAAAAGACAAGGAGAAGAAAGAGAAGAAGGATGTGGATATAATTATACGTTGTATACTCACTCATAGGCTATTCCTGAAAGAAGATACAAAAATCCCTGATACATTTGGTTGCCTTTGGGAAAAGGAGTCTGAGGACTACGATGAGTGGGAAGAATTTTTTACTATTTTGCCTTTTGTTCCATGTATAATCTTATTAACTATTTTAAAATAAAACCAATCTGAATTAATATTTATTAAGAAGTGTTTAATGTTATCTCTTTAGGAAGCATCCCACTATCATACTAAAATCTGGCTGTTATTGATACTATAAATATTCTTACACTTGAAGTGTTCTATGTGTTACAAGAAATATAAAACATACCAAAAGCAGCAAAAATATGCGTTATGAAGATAGAAACTCTCAAGTGTAACGCTTATAGCTTGCTTATAGGTTGACAGAGAATACTTTATTATACATAGGCTCTTGCTTTTCTATCTTTGCTAAGATTCTAATAAGTGGCATCTCCAGGCAAACAGCTGACAGTAATGATTACTTGACTTTTAAAATGGATACCAAAAAGGGTTCTACAATTTCCTTTGAGAATGGCTTTTAGTAGTGAAGAAGTCAGCCCTCCTTACTGGTCTGAGGCAAGAGTTTCTGAGTTAAAGGAACGAGCTAAACAATTCAGCTCTGAGATTCTCAGATAAACCATTTCTAAAGATGAAATAACATATTCTAGTACCACGGAGAGGAAAGACAGAGTAAAAGAGAAGAAAACCATAAAGTCCAGTATAACAAACTGCAGCTCACTAAACTATGCCTAAATTAAGCAATAACCACCCACATACTGTTGACTTTTCCAAAGCACTGGAAATGGAGTCTGCTTAGAAACTCAAGGCAGAGAAGCTAAGGGAAAAGGTGGGGAAAAAAAAAAAAAAAGAAACAAATTATCCAAGCAAGTCCAAGAGGAGAAATACTCAAACACCAGTAGCACTGGGAGATAAAATTTTCAGATATCATATCCTTGTGATATTATTTTCATACATCTCTGAGATTACTGTGCACCTCTATGATGAATCAAAGATATCAGCATATATAGGGAATAGACTAGATCATCAAAGCTATTCTCTGACACAGATAATCTACTGTGGCACTTGAGTGTCTTAAGATCAATATATTTTTGTACAGCAGCCTATTTCCTTTCTCCTCTGTGTCTAAGAAGAAAAAATAAACCTTGTCACAGATAAATTAGTGAGTCTTCAGGTTCAAAGTAATTAGTGAGAGAGGCATTGTTACATATACCTAAATAATCAGGCATATACACAAACTCACAATTCCCATGCCACATATACACTCCATTTTAGAAAGATAATGAAGATGGTCACGACACAGAAGAATTAGCGTTTGAGAGGAAAGAGAGATAGAAAAGGAAAGAAAAAGTTGAAATTCATTAATATGTGTTTACTACATTCATTCAAGCTATACATATATTTAATTATTATTAGTTCTCTATATTCATTCATACTGCACATGGCTTGAAAGGGATAGAATAAATAGTGACTAGGAAAGCACAGGGCAGAGGCACAATCAGACAAGGTCAAAGACAAAAAGTCATTTTCCATACTTTCACTTGCACACTCATGACACCAATGAGCAGTTCATACCTGTTTTCAGAACTGCATGTCTCTTAGGTTACTGCCAGCCTTATGGAACTAGAGCCATAGGAATGGGTCATTTCCTCCAGAAATTCCCCAGAAAACAGCCCTGGTTCTTTCTGTTTTTGTTTTTGTTTTTTTTTGTTTTTTTTTTTTTTTTGAGATGGAGTCTCGCTCGGTCGCCAGGCTGCAGTGCAGTGGTGCAATCTCGGTACACTGCAACCTCTGCCTCCCTGGTTCAAGCGATTCTCCTGCCTCGGCCTCCCGAGTAGCTGGGACTACAGGTGTGCACCACCACACCCGGCTAATTTTTGTATTTTTAATAGAGATAGGGTTTCACCATGTTGGCCAGGATGGTCTCGATCTCTTGACCTCATAATCCACCTGCCTTGGCCTCCCAAAGTGCTGGGATTACAGGCGTGAGCCCCCATACCCAGCCAGCCCTGTTTTCTTTAGTAGTGTTCCAGGTCACCCTGGAGTTCAATTCACCATGATGGCTGCCAACTCTGTTGTTCTTTTGCAATTTAAAAATAAATTCTAAGCTAGAACTATATTTATTAAGTGTCTTTAAATACATTCCTGCTAGATGAATAAAATTCAGCAATGAACTTGATTCATCCAAAGACCTTGATTTGCACATTCTCTAATATAGGTTTATTGATAGTAACTAGAGAGGAATTTATGGTGTGGTATTCTTGGAGGATTTGGAAAGCAGGGGTAGTAGGATTTGTAATGAATAATAATGAATATATCATAGATATGAGGAAAGACAAAGTATTAAAAAAAGAGAAGTTAAGAAAGGGAGAAAGAACAGCTGATTAGAAAATTGTTTTTGCTTCTCGGTAGGAAATACTTGGCATGGAACTGGGCCATAGTCTCTGACAAAAGGGCCAGGAAGCGAAGTCAAAAGGAAGAAGGCTAGAAGAAAACTGCTTTTTTTCCCCTCAAGATCACTGTTCTCTCTCATGGCCCATTGTTTTCTCTTGATACTGGAAGATCATCCTTCTTTTTCACGCTCTTGTCTCCATTAAAGAGTATCACAGAATGCCTTGGAAATAGCCATTTCCCAGAACAAACAACATTTTATGGCAGATGAACAGAGAAAAAAAATAGCCGATGTCATTTAGTATTTTACCCAAGTGACTTTTCAGAGGACAGGCATTCTAAAAAAGAATGACTGAAAAAGTTCACAAACTTATAATCCACCTTGATTCAAATTTAATTCAGTATTTCCCTTCAAGGGGGAAAAAAAAAGAAGTTCTGTTTTGAAAATTAAGCAAGGTACCCTATGACTTCTACTGAAATAACAGCAAGAGGTAAGGCTGAGGGAAAGCCTCCTCCCTCTCAAACCCAGGGTGCAAATACTCTCATGGTTGAAAATCAGATAAGAGTAAGGACCTGCACACCTATCACAGAGACAACTTGAGATCCTGTAACAGGTCAAGCTATGAAATCTGGCATGGAGTCTATAAGATGAAGGGCTTAGAAATTTGAATCACATATACCCTTTCTCTCCAAATTTAATTGCATAGTCTTCTCAAACTTTTCCACTCAAATGCCAATAATACCAGGGATGGAAGTGGAGAAGATTCACACACACACACAAAAAATGAAATGTCTTTGAATTCTTATGTTTTTTTTCTTAAAGATTTATGCTTATTTGTATTCTTCTGCATAATATATCAGTTTGGTTTCAATTTAAACTTTTACTCCGTATTAACAATTAAAATTAGCTTCAGAAAAAAATGTACTATATTTGCTTTGTGACTCTACCTAACCCTAGATACATGGTTACATTGTTTAGCTCTAAAGGTGTTAGATTAGTTTAAAAGACCCACGTGCATTTGTTTTTTCTAGTCAAACACTGTTCAACCAGTGAGCACTGTATTATTTCTCTGATATTAAATTTCCAACAAAATTAATGTTCTTAATACATTAAAGGTTTATTGTGAAAATCTCAAAAATAATTTCCAAAATCTAATCTTGATTGTTTATGACAGTATTGAATTGAAATCTTTCCAATTGAAAGGTATATTCTTTCTATACTTTGTGATCAAAGCTGGGAATATAACGTTGCTGACATATTTTCCTCTCAATGCTGTTTTTGGTGGATGTAAATAGAAAATATTTTATCAGATTAAGAAAACCTGCTGTCATCTGTGTCACTGTCTTCCCAACAGAGATAATCCTGGAAGTTGTCTTATGATGATTTTCCATGGCTGATCATGTGAAATATGTGGGATTGACTTCCTGAGAAAGTGTGGATAGAGCATCAAAAGCAAATCCTGACATCCTGATTAAATAACTGCCTCAGTTCCCTGTTCTCCAAATAAGTCTCTGAAGCTAGAAGATGCTAGATGTAGCTTTGGATACAAGGCTTTCCACCTTCATGCTGAGTTTCCACCTTATTTGCTTCTGAAAACCAATGTAAAAGGAAAAGAGAAAATATTTCCATAGAAATGCTATTAAAAATTTTTAAAGAAGACACAAATGACTATATAACAATTTATCTGATTCCACTGACATGAAATGTCCAAAAAGGCACATTTATTGGAACAGAGCACACCAATAGTTACCTAGGACCATGGGTAGGAGCAGGGATTAGCTACAAATGAGCAGAAAGGAAATCTTGGGGATGATGGAAATGTTCTAAAATGTTATTGTGGTGATGTTTGGACAACTTTATAAGTTTAATGATAGTCTTTGAACTGTAGGTTTATGATGGGTAAATGTAGTGGTATGAAAATTATATCTCAATAAAATTGCTTTAAAAAAAAACAAACAAACCAAAAAAACAGGAACTGAAAACTCCAGGCTTTGGAGAGAAAGGATGTTTCAATTAGGCTCTTAATGATCTAAATATCAGGCAAATTTCTGGCTAATTAGAAATATTTAAACACAGAAAATAGAGCATTGCTTAAAATAACTGTAAGAGATGCCAAGACAAGGAAAAGCACTCTATTTAGTAAGCAGTTGCTTCTGTCGATATTTTAAATTTCTTCTTTTTGTGTTAACTTAGATGGAACATTTGCCTCCCAAAAAGTAGAATTGGGCTGTATTAGTTTGTCACGCCTATATCTTCCACCAAGAAAGAAGTTTAGCACCTATAAAAGACTTACTACGATAGAATCAACAAGAAAACCAAATATAAAAGTTGGATTTCTCCTTTTTGTTCCTAAAGAAAGACCCTATTGAGGAAAGAATTTAAAAAATGATGAGATACTATGGAGAATGACATGTACTAGATATTCAACTAATCCAGTGTTTCTTCCTCTGGGTGCACTAGCCAACTACATTTCCCAGCTTCCCTTGCATGTAGGATGGAGTCATGTCTAGCAAACAAAATATAGATAGAAGTGATGTTTGTTACTTCCAGGCAAGGCAATAAAACCTACTGCACAACCAGCCAAGGTCTCTGTCTCTCTTCCCTACGGATACAGCCAGAAGTAAAGAACTCCAAGGTGGTGGACCCATCTCATGGAAGGATCCTAGATCTCTGAATTACCTCTTTGAAGAGAGCTGTCTGGGAAAACGGCCCAATTAGCACTGGACTTGGACTGAACAAGAAATAAACCTTTCTTTTGTTGAGCCATTATAATGTTGGGATTGCTTGTTAAAGTAGTATTAATAAGCTTAATATAATATGCTATAGTACTCAAAGCATATTTCTTCTTTTTTTTCCTTTCATCATCTAGGCCTATTCTTTCTCTTGTGCCTATTCTTCCTATTTATCTTCATATTCCCCTTCTATGTTGACTCAAGTTAATGTTTACTTCTAAGGAAGAGGAAGAAATACATGAGTAGTTTTCATCCTGTGCCTTGTTAGGACCCTTGTTTAAGAACTAGGCTATCTGAATGGCATAAGGTGAAAATAATACTGCAATTCTTCCTTTTGCAGAGACAGAGTGTGTCTCAAGTCTTTGGTTAAAGCGTTGCCTTGTCACAAATAGCAGTGATCTGCCCACCCTGCTAGAAGTTCCCAACAGTGATAAATACCAGGAAAGAAATGTCAGAGTTGGTAGCCACCTGTGGGTCAAGAACCATGCTTTTATTTTCTAAAGTGTTTGGTAGTGGAGAAGTGCATACTGGTTGCCCTAAAGCTTTTTGTTCACTCTCAGAGTTACCTCCCCAAAACAGTAAATCATCATTTCAACTTGATTTTTCATTATTTCATTATTCATGTACCCTTGCCTTCTTTTCTTCATATAGAGCAAATGCAAGGAAAGAAGAGAGGACCCGCCCTCACTTCAGAAACCATACCCCAAACCATACTCAGCCCTTCACCCTCACCCAGCCCCCCACTTTCTTAGCCCTAGATCCCCCCAACTCCATTGTTAAAAAAAATAATTCAAATAAAAAACAGCTCATAAAACAGTAAACAAAATAAAGTCAGTTTTTTTTTTTTTTTAAGAACAAAATGAAACTTGAGGGAAAACTTACTGGAGTTACAGTTTATCCTGATACAGTCTAGATGGGGAAAAATAAATGAAAGATGAAATTGCATCCTTCAAGGTAACAGCTGCAGACATCCAAAAACAATCAGTCCACCCTTCCGGGGACAGACACACGTAAGAAATGTGGCCATTTTATATATATACAGTATGTACAAGTTTAAGGGTGGGTGTATATGTACAGTATATTAGTAAAGTTGGATACATATATATATACACACACACACATATATATACACATATGTATAGAGATATATACTGGTATACATATATATCCACAGTAGACACCAAGCATGTTTTCTTTTTTTTCTTTTTTTTTTTTCAAAAAAAGCTATTCATTTATATAAAGGATTTCAAACCTGGACTTCGAAATATTAATTTTGTTAAACTTGGAAAATTAGACAATGATTCCCCCACCAAATGCAGGTTATATTCTATTTTCCCCTATAATTTATTTTCTTAAAATTCATTTTTAAAGTAGCATTAGCACAATTTTTGTATTAGTATTCCAAAGATATATCACCAGTCTGACTCACTGTATCATTTTAAAACTCTGCCCATGAAGTTTCTCAGTGAAGTATTTAACCCTTTCTCTTTTTCTAAAACCAAACTCCCTCCACCCTCTCCTTAGGTTGGGCCCCAAATGCTATAGAAATTTGCATAGGCAGACTTGCCATCTTCCTTAGAGGTAAGGAAAGGGTTAACACCACCTGGTCATTTCCTGTCATAAAATGGCCACTTGCAAACAGCTAACCGCACAAACACCCATCCCAGATTTTAGAGAGGTGGGGTCGGGTGTAGGGTCAAAGGAGTTGTAGGATGTTATCACAATGAATTGGGTTATCTGATTGCTAGGATTCAAAGGCTTCCAGATCAACCCCCTCGAGCAGCCCATCTCTGTCTTCCTGCCTGAATGCTCAGACTGAATCAAGTGCCCTCAGCATTCAGGGAGAAGGCAAGACAGGCACGTGTGGAGGAGGTCTCGGCACCTTTGACATCTTGAGTATTTCACTCTGTGATTCTGCATCTTGAGGAGAGAAAATTTTTTGGTTTTGGTTTCACTTTTTTAAATGGGAAAGGGAGGGAAGAAAAGAGTGACCAACTGGCCAGAGCTAGTAATCAGACAAGGAATTCTGTGCCAGAGATCAGCATATCTATCACTGTATTAATCTCTGCTTGGGAGTCATGGACACACAACATAGAAGTCCTTGAGTAGAATCAGTGGGCAGTAATAGGGGACTGGGCAGAAGAGGTTGGAGAAAGGTCTCAGGTTAGTTGTTACCAAGCTGCCCAGTTCAGCCTAAGGTTGGTTTACCATGGTGAAAATTCCAATAAGGATTTGTTTACTGTTGTACCCCAAAAGGTAGAAGCAAAATGATGGGGGTTTTTTTTGTTTTGTTTTTTGTTTGTTTGTTTGTTTGTTTTTTAAAGGAAGAAAGGTAGAGGGGAAAATATAGTCACAAAGTCACAAAGTACTCTTCTAAAAACCCAATAGTTTTTAGAGGACTTGTGAAGGATGATGCCACCATTTGAATTCCCCAAAGTGAATCATTTTAAAGGAGCAAGAATAAAGGGGAGAATGAAGCTAAGTGAAATCTGGAGAGGAGTGATTTATAGCACCCAGTTATCCTGAGGAAGGAGGCAGAATGCTTATTTGTTCCCGAGAAGAACATCTCTTGAGAAAAATCTGGGTTTGGTTTCGTGCAGTTAGGTTTGTCATGTGTCGTCAACCGCAACAGAAAAGTGGGAGCAAACAGCCCTGGAGCAACTGGTACGATCACCAGACAGAGGAGGCCATGCCCCTGGTGAGGACTGGAAGGAGGGAGGGCAGGGAGGGAGGAAGAGGTGATGGCTTCAGCTACTGACTGCACCTACCATCACCCAAAGATGGAGAAATGTCCCTTCCTGACATATTAAAGAGAGAGAGGAAACTGATGTACGGGCATGCTTATGAGAGAGGAAGTGTGAGCCTAAAACAACAATCCCAAGGCCTGTAAACAACAAGTGGGTTTTGTCTTCGGCTTCTGTGTAGCTGAGGATTTTACTATTAGATGAGAAGCTGGCCTACTGAGAGGTGCTGGCTTGGGCTCATCTTTCTGGGTCACCCAAATGATTTCATGTAAAGTGGATGGGGTCTTTAAACCAATGTGAGGGCTTGGCGCTTTCAAGATGGCAGACTGTTTGTTTACTTCACATCAATATGTGAAGAATTACTTTGTTATTTTACCTGAAGAATAAGTGGTTTGAGAAGGAAAATCTATCCCAGAGCCTTCTTGATAGGCTCTGAGGGGGTGTTCTTGTTACTGAATGTGTATGTGTATGTGTATATATATATATGTGTGTGTGTGTGTGTGTACGTGTGTATATAGACACACATACACATTTATATATGTGGTTTTTTTTGTTTTAATAAAAAACATAAGTCAAATAACTGAGTTGGGAGGGCAATTTCCTTTAAATCTACTTTTGGTAGCAGCCAGACTTTTTTTGCTTGAAAAAAGTCCACCTAAGTCTTGGCATATCTTTTGATGTGTGTGTGTTTGTATTTGTATGCTGCCTGTTTTAATTTTTTTTTAATTATGGTAAATGATAGAAAGTTTTTCTTTCTTTCTTTTTTTTTTTTTTTTTTTTTTGAGACAGAACCTCACTCTATTGCCCAGGCTGGAGTGCAATGGTGAGATCTCAGCTCACTGCAACCTCCACCTCCTGTGTTCAAGCGATTCTCCTGCCTCAGCCTCCCGAGTAGCTGGGATCACAGGCGTGCACCACCACGCCTGGGTAATTTTTGTATTTTAGTAGAGATGAGGTTTCACCATGTTGGCCAGGCTGGCCTCCTGACCTCATGATCCGCTGCCTTGGCCTCCCAAAGTGCTGGGATTACAGGCATAAGTGCCTGTAAGAACAGATTAAGGCGCCTGGCCAAGAAAGTTTATCTCATTGTTGAGCTTTGGGTGGAGCATGGAAGAGGTAAATGTTTCTAAGAGCTGTGTGTCTTCAATAATGTATATGGTAAACAGTAGTAGCAAGTCCACATTTCCAGAGAGGGAACATCTGGAGAATTCAAATGCAATTAACCAAACTGCATGCCACTCCCTCAGAGTCTGCCATTGAAGAAGGGCTCCTGGCACTCTGCTAAGGATCTTTTAAAGGCTTTGTCCATATCAACTGTCTTTTCTCTAGTGCAGCTCAATTCAAACTGGGCACTGAGGAAAATGGAGATTCTTTCTGTGTGTGTTTCAAAGGTGACCATCGTGAAAACAATTGGAAGCCATTAAGACTGACACATCATTGACCCATAGTGCTGATCTGTGGAGGGAACAAATAACCCAGGCTGATCTAGCAGTTTAGAGACATGGGTTCTGGTTCCAGCTCTGCCTCCAACTTTTTATGTAAGCTTTGCAAAGTCATATATTTCTCTCTGTGCTACACATCTGTAAAAGTAAGCATAAAAACACTTGCTTGATATATCTCACAAAATTATCAAGAGATTATCATTAATCTCATGAGATCATGAGATTAAAATAAGACAAGGTCTTTAAAATCTTTAAATATGCTGTAATAATAAAATGTTATAGCTTATAATTCTGAAGGATCAAAATATGGTTGATCAGTAGTCAACCTCTCAACTTTTTAAAAGTTGTGCTGAGTTATAGGATATTTCTCCTACCCATTAGCACCACATATGGCTGCCTGCAGAAGACAAAGCCATTGGAAAACCATAGTCTCCTTAACATTTGGAAGATATGTTATATCAGGGAAATATATACTAGGCTTTTAAATCATGAGTGCATTTGGAAGATATGTTACATCAGGGAAATATATACTAGGCTTTTAAATTATGAGTGCATATGTGTGATCAATTTGAAATAAACTAAAATATTATTAGTGCAGTGCATGGGCTAGAAAAAAGGCACAACTTGAATAGAGTGAAGGAGCACAGAGATCATCTGAAATTAGTTTTGGTGGAATGCATGCGAAGGCAAACTCCACTTGAGTTATCATCTGACTTTAGTTTTGGTGGAATGCATGCAAAGGCAAACTCTACCTGAGTGATCATCTGACTTTAGTTTTGGTGGAATGCATGCAAAGGCAAACTCTACTTGAGTGATCATCTGACTTTAGTTTTGGTGGAATGCATGCGAAGGCAAACTCTACTTGAGTGATCATCTGACTTTAGTTTTGGTGGAATGCATGCGAAGGCAAACTCTACTTGAGTGATCATCTGACTTTAGTTTTGGTGGAATGCATGCGAAGGCAAACTCTACTTGAGTGATCATCTGACTTTAGTTTTGGTGGAATGCATGCGAAGGCAAACTCTACTTGGAGACATTTTCTTCTATAACTGAGAAAAAGGAAATATAAATTCATGACAAAGAAAAGAAAATATTTACAAAGGGGTATATTTTGGGGAGGGGACAGAAGGAAAACCTTTCAACAGGGCATAGATAGGAAGAGCTGCATCTACACAAGCGTAAGAGTTTAAGCTCAGCTTTCCATGTCAGGTTGGAAAGAAGGTTAAGTAAATTCAAACCAGTAATTATGATGAACCATATCCTTTGGGGTAGAAAAATTAACTGTGGCTTCTGGACAAGCACAATGCCCTCTACAGAGGGGCTACTTCTCTTTTGCCTGAGACGGTTCAACTCAGCAGGAGCTAGATTGAAATTGCAACAACAACAACAACAACAAAGCAAAGTCTATTGGAAAAGCACATCTTCCAGATTTTGGCTAGAGTTTAAAATACAAAAATAATGCTTCTAGGAATGCATATGGGATATATGACTAACTCAAGGTGTATGTGTGTGTGTGTGAGAGAGAGGATGAGAATCTGTACACTTATTTCCTTATTTCTCATACCCTTTTATTTCTACCCCCACTGACCCCAGTTTTTCCTTCTAAGATGTGAGAGCTGTCAAAGTTGACACTCTAATCTCAACTAGACAACATCTAACGGGGAAAAAATGTGTGTTGAATGACACAGTGTGCACTCCCTCAGGATCCCGTGGGGCTGAATCATTCTCATATGTTTGTCTCTCTCTGACTTTGAAATAGATCCAAAGATAAAAATTGTCTTCATCATCTTTTTCAGTGAGCTAGTTAGGGGGTGGCATTTGGTTCTGTTTTTTTTATTTCTTCTGTTGTTTTTTCTGAGAAGGAAATAATCAGCTGCTGGCTGTTGGTTTTAGGTAACACACTCTTACATTGATTTAAGGTGGGGAGGATGTTGCAGGGATGGAAGGTAGTAGGGTCAGGGGTATGCCAGTCTCTGTAGGCTGCTCAGTACACTCTGTTCTCAAGGCTGTTTGCTATGCGGGCCGCAGGCTTTGGGCCTTTGAAGGGTTGAATACCATCTTTTGATTTACCATGGTTGATGGCAGGGAGGATTGGAAACTCAGGAACACACGCACACAAAAAGATCCAGCAAAAGAAAAAAATATAACCTAAAATGACCAAACACACACATACACAAACAAAAGAAAAACCAAGAGACACACTGACAACAGAAGTCAAATGAAGTTGGACAAGAAAAAGGGCACAGTATTGTAAACACTGCAAACTAGAAGAAAAAAAAGACGTAACTAAAGAAGTCACTGCTCAAAACAGTCCTTTGTGTCCCAGAGATTTTAGGTTTATGGTGTAGGCATTTTCCAAGTATGTCCAGTTAACCTGACAGTAGATAAGATTGGAATGGATTCAAAAACCCCACCTTCCCACCAGGACATCTAGGCCTACATATGATCTCACATCTGGTACATTTGTTCATCATTTTTTCTCCATGGCTCTGACAAACCATTTCACTGAAATCTTTATAAGGTATCGCTATATTCAAACATATTCTACATACCCAAATAAATTCACTAGCTTAGAAAGTTTGGACCCAGCTATCTCACTAATCTTATCAATGCTGGGTATTGACTTTCTGCTGATTAGAAACAGCAGAAATGGAGAGGTTTATTTTTTCTTGCCAAAAACTAAGAGGACCCCAATCTCTGTAGAATATCAATTAGAATTCAGTAAAGGTCAATAGCAGAAGAGAATATGAGGCCATAAAAAGGAAAATTTCCAAAGATTTTGTTATAGGTAATTACAACGAAAGAGAAAATCCTATTCCGATAAAGCTACAACTTTGAAGTCACAATTTTTCAACTCTGAGGTAAAATAGATATGGGTTATATGAGGAGAAGAGAGTTATTAGTGAGTGACAGTACGAGGTAACAATCTTTGCACAAGGGGATGCTGAGTGATGGTTAAGAATCTCAAGAAGGAAAATTGGTATAGGTATCAGGAGTCACATTTTCCTTCACGTGTCACAGACTCTCAACTTAGGGCATTATTTTCCAAGGGAACAACAATTGATTTGTCCTCCCTCTAGGAGAAAGTCAAAGGAGATATCAGTGTCATCAAGGCCACCAGAATTCTCCATTTGCATAGTAACTGTGGAGCTAGAAACAATGTACTTCTCACTCTACCCACATAGTTTAATTTCCTACAACCCCACCATCCACATTTTGCCTCCACTTCCTGCCCTGTCCCTGTCCTGAGCTTTGACTGTTTTGAGTGGTGACGGAGGAGTTGGACTTATGGGAATATGATTGATCAAAAGATGGACCAAAGTAGCGTGTTTTACACAAAGCTAAACGATTCCAAAAAACCAAGAAAGGAAACTTAGAAAACAAATAATCTAGTAAAGAAATCACCACTGTCAGAAACCAGAAATTGACATCAAAACCTCATGCAGAAACAAGGAGGTGTTTGTTGCTGTTGGGTTTATCCTTGGTCTATTAAACAAGAGGTAAGCAGCTAACTTTCAAGAAACAAACAAAGAATTCAATCAAACCAATGAAAATCAGAAAAGAAAGGGAAGACAAGCCCAAACAGAGTGGCAGAGGGTACTTCATACGATACCTAAGTTAACCATGAGCTTGACACGCCCCCCATCCAGCTCCAGACGCAGGGTGTCGGCAGAGTCCCTGGAGGTCGTAGCCACCAGCAGCCCATAAGCTCGCTGGGACATGAAGCGGAAGGACACATCCTCTGCCTCAGTATGCATGACCATGGGCATGATGATCTTCATGTACATGCTACCATCATAACTCAGGATGGATGCCTCTGCCAAAGAAGAATGGAGAAGATCGTTAGGATGACGGATGTTACAGTGGCCAAATACCCCTTTGCTTTCAGGCTAAGCAGAGTAGAGAGGGTGCCAGATTTGTAGCCTAGTGACTTGTGTTTGATGAACCCTTGTTGTTGCCCCCTTTTTATCTATGTGACCCTGGGCAGATCACTTAAACTCTGAGGCTCTATTTCCTCATTTGTAAGGGGATTATCATGACACTGGTACCTGCCCTACCAGGTTCACAGACTTGTGAAGGATACCAAATTAAATAATGGATATGAAGATATTTTGAAAAAGTGAAAATGCCCCCACAGATAGTATTCTTTGCAATTCTGTATGCTATAGATAAAACACAAGTACATATAGCAAAACTTAGAATCCCTCTATTCCATGAAGAAGAGGAGGAGAGCAGCAGTATATAACCACCAGAGCAGACAAATCAATATTTACCAGAGAGCTTTTAAAGGAAGGAAAAAGTAACAGCATAGTCTGGCATCATAACATCCCCAGTGTCCAGCCATTGTAAGAGTTTGGCCCATTCAAAGAATATCTGATAGAAGCAGAGCTAGAACAATAACAGAAAGCTAATGACACCCTTGAAAAACTCATTTTATTTTATTCAAATAGGGAAAGAGGAAAACTCAATTATTATTATTATTATTTTTTTTTTTGAGACAGTCTTACTGTGTTGACTAGGCTGGAGTGCAGTGCAATCTTGGCTCACTGCAGCCTCTGCCTCCCTGGTTCAAGCAATTCTCCTGCCTCAGCCTACTAAGTAGCTGGGATTACAGGCACATGCCACCATGCCCAGCTGAGTTTTGGATATTTTGTAGAGATGGGGTTTCGCCATGTTGGCCAGGCTGGTCTTGAACTCCTGACCTCAAACAATCCACCTACCTTGGCCTCCCAAAGTGCTGGGATTACAGGCATGAGCCACTACGCCTGGCTGAAAACTCACTTTTATTTGATACCTTCCTCAGTCTAAGCACTTTGGTTAGGATCCCCTCCAGACCTCCCCTAACAATATGTTACCTCAATTAATGCTATAGTGTGATTCTATTATTCCTACTTTCAGACAAGAAAACCAAGACTCTTAAAGAGGTATGTTATCATCCTAAAGTCACACAGCCTCCCTGGATTAGACTCAGTATATCTGATACCAAGTCCAGGGACTATTATGAAATACTATGATGTTCAACATGTGAATTTGTTTAAACATTCACTAGGCAAATCTTTTTAGAAAACACAGGAAGAGAATATCACTCATATTCCTAGGAAGCAAACCGGTCATTGGGTTCAGTATCATTGAGTGGGTCTTCATTAAATATTTGCTTTTGTCAAATATTTGCTACCTACATGCACTATGGAGAATACAATGGTGAAACAGACAAGGTTCCTGTTCCAAAGGCAGATATAGAATTCACAAGTAACTGTACTAGAACATACAAGTGGTTAAATGACACAGGAAATAAATATAAAGCAAGTAACATTCACAGGAGGGGAGCTGAAGGAGGAAGGCGATTAAGGTAAACGGGATAGAGTCTGTGCTGGTCTTGGTGGATGGGGAGGGCTTGTAATGAAAGAAGCAATGGCACCATTTTCAACAGGTAGAGCAGGTAGTATCTCTACAGACACAAAGGAAAGAAAGAAGGAGGATGCTCAGATTATGACAAACTATTCAATTTAACAGAAGCATCTGATGTGGTTTGGCTCTGTGTCCCTACCCAAGTCTCATCTCAAATTGTAATTTTCATAATCCCCATGTGTCGAAGGAGGGGCCTAGTGGGAGATGATTGGATCATGGGGGTGGTTTCCCCCATCTTGTTCTCATGAGTTCTCACAATATCTGATGGTATTGTGTTTGACAGTTCCTCCCTTCATGTGCTCTTTTCTCTCCTGCCGCCTTGTGAAAAAGATGCCAGCTTCCCTTTCCATCACAATTGTAAGTTTCCTGAGGCCTCCCAAGCCTTGCAGAACTGTGAGTCAATTAAACTTCTTTCCTTTATAAATTACCAGTCTCATGTAATTCTTTTCCTTTTTTTGAGATGGAGTCTCACTCTGTCATCCAGGCTGGAGTGCAGTGGCGCAATCCCGGCTCACTACAAGCTCTGCCTCCCAGGTTCATGCCATTCTCCTGCTTCAGCCTCCCAAGTAGCTGGGACTACAGGTGCCCACCACCATGCCCAGCTAATTTCTTTTTTATTTTTAGTAGAGACGGGGTTTCACCGTGTTAGCCAGGATGGCCTCAATCTCATGATCTCTTGATCCAGCTTGGCCTCCCAAAGTGCTGGGATTACAGGCATGAGCCCACGTGCCTGGCCTCAAGTATTTCTTGACAGCAGTGTGAAAACAGGTTAATACAGCATCAGACATGTATTTTTTAAAATGGTTATTATGTAAGGTAGTTTGAGACCAGAATAAAATCAAAGAACTTGGGCATCTACTGGAAAGTAAGTAAATGGTTTTAGATTATGAGATACAATAATATATACTTCTGTGCTTACTGATTGCCAGGCACAATTCTAGGTGATAGACATAATAGTGAACAAAAGAGAAAAACACCCCTACCCTCATATCTAGAAAGAATTGAAACAGGAAGAAACAAGAGTCAGGCAGACCACATGGAAGGGTCCCAAAATACTGTGTTATTATCATACCCTTACCCTGTTTAGATACCACACAAAAGATCCATGAAAAGTAATATAAATGCACTTATGATATGCCTGAAAATCAGCCATCTCCCAGGTAAAACTCATAACATGCTAATAGCTGCACATTACAATTTGCAAACTGTAAAGGGATTACAGATAAAAGTGTGACAGTTGCAAACATTATTACAATAAGACATGTTATGAAGATCTCTTCTTAGGTTGGAAGCAATCTAAATTTAACACATGATCCAGATATGAAACAAAATAAAACAAATCTTTTATCTCCTGGAAGGGCAGAATCAAAAGAAGATCAAGAATGATACCTAAAATTGAGCATTTACTATTTGCCTGGTGCTTTCTAGGACTTTATATGCATTAAGAAGTCATTTAATTTTCAAGAACACCATGAAGCACTATCACATTTTCTAGATATCAAGTAACATGTCTAATGAATGGCAGAGCCGGGAGTTGCATGCAGGCAGTCTGATTCTCCCAGCTGTATACTTAGCAGTCCTGCCAAGTTGTCATAGTGCTATGCCTAGAGCACACCCATGTTTCCAAGCACCAAAGCACGTCCATGACGCTTCATGATAGTTCTTGTGTATGTGCACACATATACAAACACGCCATTCATTAAAGTCATATATTATAAATATACAAAATTGTATAAACATATAAATATTTCTAAACATATTGCTCTATATGGATATGCCATGCTCTCTGTGTAATTGTGAGCACCATTAATCATTAGTATGCACCTACTTCTACATACAAACACACTCTTCTTTAAGAGATATTAGGATACGAAGTGAGCCATGAAATGGTTGCTTTGATGCATCCCACTGAAATACATTTCAAAATCAATGGCTGCTTTTTTCCTCTAGATATGTGTAGGGCCAGAACATACATATAAATTAATGCATCCTTATATCAATATTGGTAGCATCAGAGAATAAATATCAGGTGAGCATGTAGTTAAACAACTAATGATACAAAATAAAGTGTGTATCTCAATGTGTATCTTTGTGCATTTCTGTGAATGTGTTCTATAAGTAATATCTTTAAGAGGAGAATGATGAAGCAGTAAATTTAATATAGGAGTCAACTGAAACAAAATGTTATATGGATTCATATTAATTTTTAAAAAAATTTTAAACACAAGGAGAGCCATGAATAGAATATTAATTTTAGGGAAGAAATGAGCCTAATAAAATGTCATTCAATCTTAAATCAATCAGATTATTGAGTATTGAGAGACCACATCATGGGATGCCTACCTAATGGTACTTAAATAGTTATTCTATCTTGTTCCTCTTTTTTTCTTTTATTATCTCCTTTTGTCTCAAGTGAATACTTCCAAGCATACTATTTTAATTCTTTTAATAATTTTAACTATGTTTTTGTGATACTTTCTTATTGGTTGCTCTAGGGCTTACAATATACATGTTAATTTACCAGAATCTACTTCATTTTTATACTAATTCAACTCCAGTAAGACAAAGAAAGTTTACTCATAGATATAGCTCTCTTCCCTTCCACTCTTTTTGTTCTCTTATTCACGTGTCTATATATATTACAAACCAAATGATACATTGTCATAATTCCTTTATAAAAACTTATATCTTTCTTTTTTTGAGACAGAGTTTCACTCTTGTCCTCCGGGCTGTAGTGCAGTGGCCTGATATCAGCTCACTGCAACCTCTGCCTTCCTGGTTCGAGATTCTCCTGCCTCAGCCTCCTGAGTAGCTAGGATTACAAATGCCTGCTACCACACCCAGTAAATTTTTGTATTTTTAGTAGAGACAGGGTTTCGCCATGTTGGCCAGGCTGGTCTCGAACTCCTGACCTCCAGGAGTTCGAGATCCACCCACTTCGGCCTTCCAAAGTGCTGGGATTACAGGCATGAGCCACTCTGCCCAGCGAACTTATGTCTCTTTTAAGAAGCTAAGAGAAAAGAAAAAGAGAGCTCAAATACATAGAGACTTTTTAAATAAAGCTTATTATTTATCATCTTTGACTCTCTTCATTTCTTCCTGTGTATTCTACTTACCACCTTCTGTCACTTCCTTTTTCCAGTAGAGCTTCATTCATGGTTTATTGTCAAATATATTACAATTCTATATATTATAGGCATTACAATACTATTTTATAGATACTGTTTATGTGATTGCTTTTAGAATTAGATAAGAAAAAATGTATAATTATACTGTGTTTTGTCATTACCTACCTAATTACCTTTACAGAGCCCTTTTTTTTTTTAATGTAAATTCAAATTACTGTCTGCTGTCACTTTCTTTCAGCCTGAAGTCCTTTTAGCAGTTCTTGTACGGTAAGTGTGCTAGTAATGAATTTTCTGTTTTTGTTTATCTAGGACTGTGTGAATTTTATCTTCATTTTTGAAGCACAGTTTTGCTGGATATAGAATTCTTGACTGGAGACAGTTACTTTTCTTTCAGCCCATTGAATGCCATCCCCGTTGCCTTTGGCCTCCTTTGTTTCTGAAGAGATGTCAGCTCTGTTAATCTTACTGTGGTGCCCTTGTACATGATGAGTCATTTTTTTTCTCTTGCTGCTTTCCAGGTTTCCTCTTTATCTTTGGCTTTTAACATTTTGATTGTAATGCATCTGGATGTGGATCTTTTTGTGTTTATTTTATGCAGAATCCACTGAGCTTCTTGTCTGTGTAAATAAGTGTTTTTCATTAAAATTGAAAAGTTTTCTCCCGTAATTATTTTAATATTTTTTCAGTCCCTTTCTCTCTCTCCTGTTCTTTGGTTGTCCTACTAGACATAGGTTGGTACACTTAATGGTGCCCATATTTCTTCAAGGCTTCGTTCATTTATTTTCATTAACTTTTCTTTCCACCTAGATTTCAGAGGATGTATAGAAATGGCTGGATGTCTAGGCAGAGATGGGCTCCAGGGGCAGAGCCCTCATGGACAGCCTCTGCTAGGGCAGTGCCAAAGGGAAATGTGGGGTGTGAGTCCCCACACAGAGTCCCCACCGGGGCACTGCCTAGTGGAGCTGTGAGAAGAAGGCCACATCCTCCAGACCTCAGAATGGTAAATCCACCCACAGCTTGCACTGTGCACCTAGAAAAGCCACACACACTCAAAACTAGCCCATGAAAGCAGTCAGGAGGGGAGTTGTACCCTGCAAAGCCACAGGGCTGGAGCTGCCCAAGGCCATGGGAACCCACCTCTTGCATCGGCATTATCTGGATGTGAGACATAGAGTCAAAGGAGATCGTTTTGGAACTTTAAGGTTTAATGACCGACTTACTGGATTCAGGACTTGAATGGAGCCTGTAGCCCCTTTGTTATGGCCAATTTCTCCCCTTTTGAATGGCTATATTTACCCAATGCCTGTACCCTGATTGTATTTAGGAAGTAACTAACTTGCTTTTGATTTTATAGGCTCATAGGCAGAAAAGACTTGCCTTGGCTCAGATGAGACTTTGGACTGTGGACTTTCGAGTTAATGCTGAAATAAGTTAAGACTTTGGGGGACTGTTGGGAAAGCGTGATTGGTTTTGAAATGTGAGGACATAAGATCTGAGAGGGGCCAGGGTGGAATGATATGGTTTAGCTGTGTTTCTACTCAAATCTCATCTTGAATTGTAGCTGTCATAATTCCCACATCTTGTAGAAGGGACCTGGTGGGAGATAATTGAATCATGGGGGCAGTTTCCCCCCTACTCTACTCATCATACTGAATAAGTCTCACAAGATCTGATGCCTTTATAAGAGGAAACCCCTTTTGCCTGGCTCTCATTTTCTCTCTTGTCTGCTACCACGTAAGAGACGGCTTTCACCTTCCAACATGATTGTGAGGCATCCCAGTCACGTGGAATTGTGAGTTCATTAAACCTCTTTTTCTTTATAAATCACCCAGTCTCGGGTATGTCTTTATCACCAGTGTGAGAACAGACTAATACAATTATTCTATCTTATGCCAACTCTAATCTACTATTGAGCTCCTCTAGTGAATTTTTCATTTAGGTTTTTGTGCTTTTCAACTCTAAAATTTCTATTGGAAGATAGATGAATAGATATATACAATATATATTACAATTTTTATTATTTTATTATCTACTTGATGAATAATTGTTCTCATTTTCCTTTAATTCTTTAAGCATAATTTCCTTTAGTTGTTTGAACATATGCTTTGTCTATTAAGTCCAATATATAAGCCTGCTCAAAGGCAGTTTCTATTGCCTGCATTTATTTCTGTGTATGGGTAACACTTCCTGTTTATTTGCATTCTCATAATTTTTTGTTGAAAGCTGGACATTTTAGATAATTCATGGCAACAAGTCTAGACACTAACCCTGTTACCTCTAGGTTTATTTCTAATTGTTTGTTTGTTTGTGTGTTCATTTATTTAGTGATTTGATAGAGATAATTCTGCGACTTGTATTTTCTCAGCAAACAACTCTGGTATCCCCCCACAGAAAGGTTCCCCTATCTTTTGGCTTGCCTTCCTGTGAGTACTGGCCCTGTATCAATATAAGTAACTTATTGATCAAATATTGTACTTAAGCCCCCTTGGTCAGATTTTTTCCCTTTGTCTGTTGGACATGGGTGACTTAGAGACTGCTTTGAGGAAGTTTATGATCTTGCCTCAGGTTCAGTCAAGGACTGTTAGCTTAGAAATTACCCTCCCATCACTCTTGAGAAGTTTCAGCCTTCAGAATAAACACAGTCTTCCAGACCACCAAGAATGAATGACTTTGTTTTTAAGTTTGTTTTCCTAGGAACAGCACCTGGGTAAGAGTAGCTCATTGTTCAGCCAGTGTTGGTTGAGAGATGGTGTCTAAGCCTTCTGAACCAACAAGACTCTTCCTCCTGGATGATGCATCTGTGTCTGGCTTGAGAATGCTTTTAAATCTGCCCTGTGTCTTACTCTAATAACCTCTGAATGGTGTAGCCTTGCAAATACGTAAAACTTTCCAGACCCTCAGGGATAAGTGTGATCCCCAGAGGGCTCTTCAGGGCTTTCTCATTCCCTGATTCTGTCTACTCCACTTCTGGCTACTTTACCAGTTTGCTCATTGCTACTGGTATCATAGAGTTGCCTGCTCTCTATAAGCTGCTTGCCATCGAGATCTCCATTGTTTAAGAAAACCCTTAGCCATGAACTTCTCTAATTTCTGTTTCAGATAGTCAGTGACTCCAGGCAAAGTGTAAACTCTTATTGTTACAGTCTGAATCTATCCCTGGGCAGAATTTCTGTGCCATTACAGCCCAGTTGGTTGCACAAATAGTGGCCCACTTCCACCTGGGTGATACTACCACTGTATAAGTGGGCAGCTGGGAAAGATGGTAGACTCAGGCCTCTTCAGCTTGCCCTTCCCAGCATGGAACCTCTGCCCTGTGAGCAAGGTGAGGAAGAGGCAATTGGACACCCACAATTGGGATAGAGCTTATACCCTACAAACAGGGGCTGGATAAAAGAAGTGAGCCCAATGTTCTTGGCTATGCCTACCCAGAATACTGCTTCTGCAATATGGATCTGGGGAAAATGAGAGGCACCAGTAGCCTGCCCCTTCTGGGGTTAAACTGTAGCCCTAGACTGGTAACTGGCAGGTAAGGAAGCTCTTGTCCTTTTGGCTTCCAAAACAAGGAGCAGGGGTGAGGTAGGGGATGGGAGCAGGTTATGGTTTAAATGTCTCACCTCCCATATTTCTAATCGATATTTAATAGATGTCTTGAATAAATGTTTTTCCGTTTGCTGTGTGTCCTTATGACAATTTTTTAAATGTGTGTCTTAGCTTCTTTTATGTGTGTGTGTTTTAATAATTTTCACCAGCTAAACGACTGTTTCACAGAGAAGGCCTGCTAAGCTCCTTTCCCACCCATTCCAGAGTTCCTCTATTTTTGACTATTAAAAATATTTCACATACCTTTCTTCATAAAATTTTTCTTAGGCCTAAATGGTATATATCTGTATTTGTCATAGTAAGCCCGTTTCTATTTCTTGAGGTTATAAGTAATTAATTTTATTTAATCATTGTGCCATTTTAAAACACATTTTAGTACCAATTTTTGTTTTTACTGTCTGATAGTTTACTTATTGTGTGATTGCTTTTCAATCTCATAATCAATGACTTCTCTCTAAATTTCCATCTTCTGACCAGCAAGGGGAAAAGCTACCTCCCCACTGGCATTCAGAGGCTCCTCCAAATAAAGGAAGGGATTGGCACTGGAAAATTGAGCTATATGATAACACTTAGAATGGAAAAAGTCTTTTGTAAAATTATTGTGGTAAAGAAGCAATCCAGGGAGAAAGAAAATCATAGTATTCACTTTTTTTATGTATGTTTCTTTTATGTATAAGATGCTTAAATTCCCTTCAAAATAAAGGCCACGCTTCCCAGTCTACGTTAAACTTGTCTCAGAGAGTTATGATTTCCTCAGTCTTTCATTATCCTCCTCCCTTTTCAAAGAAAAATCAAATATCAAATTAATAACTATTTTTTTGAGACAGGGTCTTGCTCTGTTACACAGGCTGGAGTGCAGTGGCACAATCATAGCTCACTTAACCTTGAATTCCTGGGCTCAAATAATTCTCTCCCCTTAGCCTCCCAAGTAGCTAGGACTACAGGAGCACCACCATACCTGGCTACTTTCGGGTTTGTTTTTGTAAAGACAGGGTTTCGCCTTGTTGCCAAGGCTGTTATCTAACACCTGGATTCAAGTGATTCTCCCGCCTTGGCCTCCCAAAGTGCTGGGATTACAGATGTGAGTCACTGCATCCAGCCAGAGATTTTATTTTTTTTAATAGTACTTGTTCATCATTTTAAAATATAAGAGATGTAGACATACATAAAGAAAAAAAATTAAGCTTTTCAAATCATGCCACCATCGTTAACAGTAGAGAGGCATATTTCTATGTACTTTTCTAAGTGCATGCATATATATATATATACACACACACACACACACGTGCAAATAGAAGAATAAATAGACAAACTCTTTAGAGAAAAATCTGTATGTGCTACTTTAATTAAAGTAAACTTTAATATTATACGAATTAGCAAAAGAAAAAACTCCGAATTTCAACTATTTTTTTATGAGGTACTACCTTCCAAGAAAACTCACTAAAATTTACAAAAGATCTTATTAAACACATAAAAAGATTGGCATTATTATTTGTTTCTGTTTTTTGTTTTTTGAAACAGTCTCGCTCTGTCACTCTGTTACCCAGGTGGGAGTACAGTGGCATAATCTTGGCTCACTGCAACCTTCGCATCCCAGGTTCAAGCAATTCTCGAGCCTCAGCCTCCTGAGTAGCTGGAACTACAGGCACATGCCACCACACCCGGCCAAATTTTTGTATTTTTAGTAGAGATGGGGTTTCTCATGTTGGCCAGGCTGGTCTTGAACTCCTGACCTCTCAGGTGACCCACCCTCCTCAGCCTCCCAAAGTGTTGGGATTACAGGTGTGAGCCACCATGCCCAGCCTGGTGTTATCATTTGAACTCCCCCCTGCAAATTTACCCAGTAAAACTGCCTTCTTCCTATGAAAAATGAGAACATTATTCTTTGACATTTTCTCCTTCATCTATGATTTTTTGCTATTTTGATCACATATTGTGTAAGAAAGGGTTAACTCAAAAGATCTGAGTTGTTCAAACTGTGCATTCCCAAGAAAGGCCTATTTGCATGACTGGCCCTTCACCAGCTCCTGTGTATTGAGCTCATGGAATTTCTGAGTAATAAGAGTGTTTTTGCAAGCCTAGGGCCTTGAATCAGACTGTACCAGTTGGTCTAGATAGCTTATGCTAAGCATATAATTTACGAGGAACACTTGCTTTCCCTCTGGGGGTCTGGAGCCTCGGTAACTAAGTCAGTCATGTAAGCATCGTATGCCTATGTGACTGGACTCCAGGGTTGCTTGCCTGGTTGACAACACTTCGTGTGTCTTGCCACACATCATTGCTGGAGAAATTAGGCACATCCTTTGTGATTCAACCAGGAGAGGACTCTTGGAAACCTGTGCCTGATTTCCTCCAGACTTTGTCCACGTGTGCCTTTTTCCATTGCTGATTTTACTCTGTAACTTTTGCTGTAATAAACCATACTCATAAATATTCCAATTTCTGGGTCCTATGAGTCCTTCTAGAGGATGATGCAGATTGAGGGTGGTTTGGGGGACCTCTGACACATGTATACTTTGTTCTATATTTATAATGTGTACCATGTATTTCTTGTGTATTTAAATGCTGTCACTGTTCTCACCAAGCGTTTCCATTTCTGAGTAACTTTATTTCATCTTTTAAATGCTTGAATTTTATTGTAATGTCTTTTATTTTGGGGGGGGGTGTAGATTTATCAAGTTAAAAATAAGTTAGTTTACCCAGGTTGTTTTTTATTTTTGTGAGTATATAATTAATGATTATGTAAATAATATAGGTGCACCTATTTATGGCATACAGAGTCAGTTCTTTATATGAAGAAAAATTTCCAGTTTGATACCTTTGAGTAGTTTCTTTGTTGAAGTTCTTAGGTTTTCTCTTTCAGGGATCTAATTATACCATCTGCCTTCTTTATATCTCAGTTTCTCTATGATGAATTTAATCTCTGGTTTTTTCGTCAGCATTAAGTGTGATGATCTCCAGCACTTTCCCTCTGGCAATATTTCAGTTTTTAGCCATATCTTTTCCACCCCCTGTTGTTACTAATTATTTCAAGTTATGTGATCACATTGTTTTGGCTCTTTTTTTTTTTTTTTTTTTTTGCCTTTAGTCTACAATCTCCCTTTTCCTTTCAGATAACTTTTTTTCTTGTGGCATTAATTCAATTTTTCTTAAGCCATTCAATAATGCAAATTGAGCTACAGAACGTAGCTCATGGGATATTTTCTGTTCTTTTGCTTTTTCTCTAGATCAAATTGTTTGACTTCTCTAAGCTTTTTTCCTTTTTTTTTTTATTTTTAACTTTATTGTTCCATTGCTTTGCATTTGTATTGCCATGTAATTCCCTTTTACCTTGCTTACACTCAGTCATGTCTGTCCTGAGTTCCTAATTGTTCAGACACAGTTTCAATGACTTCTTGCCACCTCGAATTAGCTACAGTTTAATTGTATAATATTTTGTGTCCTATATACTTTTTTTCTGTAGCTTCAGAGATGGCAGAATATGTTCAGGAAATGGAGGGAAGACATCAAGAGCTCTGTCAGGGCTGTGTGGAAGCTTCATTTAGTTATCTGGACTGTGGTCTTATTCCTGAAGTTTCGTTAAGTGTCCTATTCCAGAAGTAACTCTGCCTGGTTAAAAAGAACATCCCAAGGCAGTGGAGGGGAATTCATCAGCTCCTGGTGACTTTTCTTTTGATTCTCAGTCCTGTTGTCTGTTTCTATTACATATATTTTTTTCTCCTATAGCCATTTCCACTACTCTTCAGTTTTCAGTGGGAACAGGTAAGAATATATACTAAGTTTCTTTTCATATATAAGGATATTAGTATAATTCTCAGCATTTTTACCAAGTGGATACTGTACCTTAGGAACATAGGTGGGGCTAGCAGGCTCATCATGCTTGACCATTCCTCCTGGGTTGGCTTCAGAATTCTCTGTCTTGCTCCTAATTTTTGAGACTTATGACATCGGGTTGTGCCCCTTTTCTTACTTTGGGCTAATGATTATTTGGTTGGCATGCTCTTTTTTGATTAACTTGAAAGAGAAAACCCCTAGCAGGCAACTTTTCTTCCTTTCTACCATTTTCCCACTTCACTTTCTTTAATCAAATTAGTGTATCTGAACATCCGAAGAGACAGAAAATAACTAAAATTTAGAGCTCAAACGTCTTTAATGTTACTAATGCATATGTTGTTTTAGGCGTGATAAAGTCCTAATCAAAAAGAAAAGTGAAAACTATAAGGAAAATGGACTGTAGGAAGAGAAGGATAACCAGGATCTTCTTGCCTACACCTGCAAGGAAGTGATACCACTGACATCTCCTAGACTCTTGAAAGACAAAGCCAGACTGGCAGGTAGTAACAGGAAAGAAGTAAAGCAAAAGTACTAGAGTATGCAATTCATGTGATATTGCTAATGAATGCAGGAGGCCCACTGGCAGTGATACAGTATTATGAGCAATTAGCTCCGTAACTTCACGAAGTGGACTTTGCTGCTCTCATTTTGCTTTTAGCATATCAAGCTGACATTCATTCCTAGCACTATACTCCCACCAGCCCTTAAGCCATCTCCTTTGAAAAGAAGACACTCTCCTGGTCAACCTTGTAAGCAAATTACCACTAAATTATCACATCCCTCACCCTTTTCTCTTTTTGTACCTTCAAGACACTCTCCTGCTCATTCCTGCAGCAATTGGCGTCACACACTGCTTAAGTGTGTTTTATTCTAACAAAGCTTCCAAAATACTCAGATTGCTTTCCCTCCACCCAAACTGGGCTGATCTTAAACTGCGTGCAAATCTATGCAAGAATGCCTGCCAGGTTCTAAATCTGTATTTTGCAACAGCAGGAGCAACATAAATCTCCAGCTCCAAACAGACCCAATGCCTGCAGGGAATCAACAAAATGGATGTGGGGTGATGTCCTCCCTCTTGTGGACAAGGCTGAAAACTAACTTTACCTTCTCCACGGAGTGCTGCCATTACATATGGTCCTACTGGCTTCTCATTCCCCAAAAGCTAGAGCACTCTAAAGGGATGACAACAATTTTGATTGATATTTCTCACTTTAAGAAAAGCAGGCATGTACTCTTTCATGTTTTTAATATTCAAAAGAGAAAAAAATGGAATAGAGAGACTCTGGTTTATAAATGTATACCTTCTAATAGAATGTTGATTTACCAAAAAGTTTATAGAGCCTTTTCTTAAATAGCAATTTTTACCACTGAATTTTAAAATATGACTTAATTTATCAAAATTAAATATAACACAATTATTCAGAACTCTATCAAACTGCTTGCAATCATATTTGTTCTCTCATTCAATGACTAATACCTAATATGTGACAGATACTGTGCTGAAATTGGGGGAAAGCACAAATAGCATCATGTTCTCTCTCATTAAGAGAATATAGCAAGTGCGTGTTGTAGACTCAAACAGGCAAACTGTTATACTTCAAGAATAAAGAAAATGTGAGAATTCAGCTCAGGTGTCTATACAAAGGTATAGATGAGAATTATTAGGAAGGAGACCTGTAAACTGTGTTTCAAGAATATAAGATTAAAGAGCAAAGAGAAAAGTGGGAAGGCACTCTGGCTGAGGAAACAGCACATGTACAAGCACAGCTTTCACAAGTGCATGAAATGAAATCATACATTAAGCACAGAATCTGGTGAATGATAGTTATTAGGTGGATACAAAGGTAATTGCAGTTTTTGTCATTGCTTTTAATTGCAAAAATCGCAATTACTTTTGCACCAATCTAATACCATGCACAAAATTCAAGATTCAGGAGGAATTTGGTGTGGCTGGAATAGATTAGAGTTTGTCAACAGCAACACTGCTGACATTTTGAACCAGATAACTCTTGGCTGCAAAGGCTATCCTGTGTATTGTGGGATATCCAGCGGTATCCCTGGTTTCCACCCACTAGGAATCTGCAGCAATCCCTTTGGTTGTGACAACCAAAAACGTCTCCAGACGTTGCAAAATGCCCTTCAGTGGGGGAAAAGTCACCCCCAGCTGAGAACCCCTTGACTAGAGCATATGGAAAGGAATGGTAAAATTTGAGATGGGGGAACACATAAAGGACTCTAAAAAGCACAGTTAGGAAGTTTAGATATTAGTCAATAGAAAGCATTTTTAGATAGAAAGTGACATGATCAGACTTGCTTTTTAGACTAACTCTGGTGATTCAGGGAAGACTGAGTGGTGTGGTGAGAGACTAGATGTAATCTTTTCCAATTTTCTTCCAGATACTTTTGCCATTGCTTTATTGTGCAAACATGTTATAAAATTTCAAAATACAACCATTATAAATGACAGTGTATGTTTCTGAGAATTGCTCTAACTCTAAGTCAATTCAAGAAAGTTCTATTGTGCAGAGCTGTGATCACACATATGGGTCAGCCTCCCATTGAGAATCATTGCTTGGTGTGCTGTCACTGTAAGCATATAAGCTTAGAGTTAGAAGATCTGGGTGGAATTCCAGGTCTGCAAGTTATTTCATAGTAAAACTTGTTGGGACTCAGTTTCCCAAGTGTAATAATAATACTGAATCAGTCAGGAAACCATTAAAAAACAGATGGCCCATTTGAATTGTGCCATTTGATGAAAGTTTAATAAAGGTAAGATTTAAAAGGTATGGGTAAGAGATAGTGGGCCCTCTAGGGGCAATGCAGTATTCAGGTCTATTAAGAGCAGACACTTTTACTTTCCCTAATGGGTCTAGGGGAGGGCCAATTGCTAGAGTTCAGAAGAAAGGAAAGAAATAGAGTGAGTGGAGACCTTGAGGTCAAGAGACAAGCCAGTTGGCAGCCTTTCCATGAGCCAGGAAATTAAATGCCCAGATCTCATTCTCATCCTTTCCTTTCATCTTCCGTGAGTATTTTTCACAGGACAAATTCAACTGAAATACAGAAAGCAAGGGAGCTGTCAGGGCAATCCATATAGAATCACATTCCAAGGTGCAAAACTGAATGAAGAAGGGTAGAGAAAGATTGGAAATGGATCCAGAGTTGCAAAGAAAATGTATCCAGCACAAAGGCAAACCCTGAAGTATGAATGTGAAAATATCCAAGCCATGCCTGATAATAATCCATGCTCAGTACATGTTGTGTATATATATGCACACACATATGTGTTTGAATTTCCTTGATGTCTAGAGATGGCCCATTGCTTCCATGAGAGGATACCTCCATGTTACAGGTAGCACTGGTCAGTAGAAAGAGCCTTGGTGTTAGGAGGTCCCAGCTCCACTTCTCACAGACATGCAACCAAGATTTTCCCTTAAGTAAATCTTGAACCATATTTTAAAACTGCATAAGAAAATATGTTTGAAAGGGCTCTGCAATTCAAACTGTAAAGTGGAACATAATTGTAAAGGGTTAATTACAATTCTTTGTTAGTCTTCCTTATCATTATGAAGTCTACTTTGATTAGAGAAATGAGGGCAACATTCTGCTTTCTTCTGTTCTCAAATTCCCTACACAATGGATCTACTTTCACAATCATGGTAGAGATTTCATTCAAGAACCCATAGTTAAATCTTTTATATTTCTTTGAGGGTAAGAATGGCTCATAACAGTCATGGGCAGACTATGTTTAGTGATTGAGCCTGATATCATAGTCCGGTTATGCTATTCATCTTGAACAGCACTGTTCTGCAGACATTCTCATTTTTTTTGCTCAAAGTTTGCTGCCTCACTCTGCCATATTCCTTTTCTCAGTATTCCAAAAACATATTTACTCTCTCATTATTGTTGACAATATCTGGTTAGTAAAATTTGAATGAAGGCTTTAGCTCTGAACCATCAAGAAGGATGTTTTACTGCAGGTATAGATCTGTAAATGAATGGATTTTTATACCCATTACCTTTGCTTTACTCTAAAATATTATTACACAACATCATTGAGCTGATTTTGGAAAAACGATTAATGGTCAACTGAATGTTTGATATTGTTGTCTTATCTAATCTAGCTGTTAACGTTTTTGATTTCCAAATGACTATGTTGAAGGGCTAGATAACTGAACTGGTCTGCATACATTTGTACTCACTAGAATGTGGGTGCTTTCATATTATCTGAGGCCAGATCAGAGAGAGAAATTCTTTAGGGTGGCAGAAGAAAATACACTTTCTTCCCACCAATTGTTTCACAATGCACCAGTTCAACAGACCTCGATTCTATACATACTTCTTTCAAGGACAAACTGGGTCACAAATACAACATGAACCAAAATTATGTTGTCTAGGATATAGGATAAATTTCCTAGAAAAGTCAAGCCAACAAAGAAAATTTAAGAAGTCTGATAAACTGATTAAAGTAAAATCGGTTTCTTGTCACTTTATCAAAAAAAAAGCATAGAAGTTGTCATATTACTGTCCCTGAATTGCATAGAAATTTAGAGTTAGAAAGTTGAAATTTACCTGCATTCATACCTTTTATTTCATACCTGAGGAAACTGAGGTAATATTTTAAAGACCTGATTTCCCTTCTTATATGAAAAGAAGGGAAATGAAAAAGTTTGCTTTTTATTGTCCTTATTTGGGATCCTGCTTCCAAAATCAGGTAAAACAAAATCAACAATGTTCTGAAACAGATGATTAAATACATGTGTGTATAATATACATAAGTATATATAAAACACATAAAGATCTATTGAGTCACCTGGTTCAGAACATTGCTTTTGTGTTTGTTGTGAACACTGAAATATATGCTATTACAACACTTCTTAAGGAGAGTTAGCTATGGAATGAGAATACAAAGGAATGGTGACAGAGCCAGACATTACATACAACTCATACAGGACATGAAATAAAAGATATCTTTTTTAGAGAATGTGGCTAAGAGAAAAAAGAGAATTAATAAAGAGAAATCTCACAACTCTAAATTTGTGTACAGTAGAATCTAGAGTTACCCAGGTTAATAAACTGTCCCTGGATTTGAATTCAAATATGTAGTTATAGTTTTACAGATCTTAGAATGTTATTGGAATGACTGTGGGACACTATATCATGTGCATCAATTCATCAACCCCCTGGTCAACCTCAGGAGAATATGCCCTTCTTGGGAGATGACTAACTATTTGTAGTATTAGTTCCCAAATCACTAGGGTAAATTTAATGTCAATATTTGAGCTTATTTAGTCAACACGTAGTTTTTGAGTACATACTATTGTTCCAGGCACTGTTCGAGACCATGAGGATCTAGCGATGAATAAAAGAAATTTCCTACTTTGTAGAGCTTTAATTTTAGCTACAGTCATGTTATGCAATGGCTGAAGAGAAGTAACCTTATTAGTCTGAAATATGAATGGTAAATAGTTATTGTAGTACACTGTGGAGAAGAATAAAGAACAACTAGTCAACAGGAGGATAATCATTTGACTGGATATAGGTGTAGCATATCTCAGGTTTTTCCATTCTCAAGCCGTCTAACAATATCATTTTACAGGAACTTTATCTAGAAGGATAAGGTATCAGATAGTTTCATCAAGGTATGAGCCATAGCCATGAGGTATCCAACAACTGTGTCTTGATTCATTTCTTCATAAACATGGAGGTATATGCTATGGCCACCATTGAAATAGGATTGTGGGGTAGGTATTAAGCAAAGTCTAATGTTGTCCTTAGCTTGCCAAACACAACAACAACAAAGTTGTAACTGTCTGGCAGATAACTAGGATGTATCACACACAGGCTACTACTACAGCAACAATGAAGAACACAGCTAAAATTAAGTCATAAACACTTCTTGTCAGGGCTTCATTTCTCTGCAAGCAGAAAGCTGTTTTATAGGGCTGGCAAAGTATATTGAAAATTATATTACCAGCCCACAGCTGATGAGTTTATGAGTCTACAGTGAACAAGTTATCTGGCTCCGTCACCATGTTTAGCTTGCCCGAATTGCATGTGAGGCACACCAGCCTGAGAAATATTGCTAAAACTTAGAAATGAGGGGGCCAAGAATAGCACTGGAGCAGATGATGGAAAGTAAAGGGTACATAGCATTAATTTGTGCCCAAAGTTTTCCTCTTGGAACCGTCTGTATGACTCAGTGACACTGTTCAGCAGTCCTTGAGTCAACAAATATTTATATTGTAAAACACTAGATGATAGAGGGTGTGTCTGATGAATGGGTGGGCAATTTCCAGTAAAACTAAAAATGTCTCCCACATTGTTGTACCATCCTCAAAATGTCTTGCTTCTTGTTTATTTCTCTAACTGGCAAAAGCTATCTCTATCTGTTTTCACTGTATTTTTCTTTTCATTTTATCTTTTTATTTTTCTCTTATAGTTGGACTAGACTCATATTTCTAAAACAAATCGAATCATATCACTTTCACTGGCACCATAGTTCTTACTATGTAGCCTTGAATTCTAAATCACATACGATCTGGCCCCTGGTCATATCTCTAGCCCAATGGCCTGCTCCTTCTGTTCCTTTCACTTTGACCATAGAATACGCTCTTGGCTCCTGAAATGTGCCCTGCCCCTGTGACTATGCTCAAGCCACTCCCTTTGTCTAAAATGTTCTCAGCCTATCTTCTAAGAACACACAAGGCTCATTGACTCTACTGTCGTCCAGTTCTCTCCTCTCCCAGGTCTACTCCTGTAGTCCAAGCCCCCATCCTCTGTCTTCTAACTAGACTTCTGAAACCATCTCCTAATGATCTCCCCTACATTCGTTCTTTACTCTCAATAGTGGGTTCTCCACATGGCAGCCAGAACAATCACCTCTTACCCTTGTTATAACTTCCCATGCTTCCTAATGCACTGGGAATAACTTCATATTCCTTGGCTGGCTCACCAAGTCCTACATGATTTGTTTGCTTGCTAAAGGATGATCTTATGTCCAGGTTTGGCCAGACAGTCTCATTTCTCTTCTGTTGTCCTGGTGTAATTATTAATAGCACCACTGTTTTCTCAAAAGTGTGCCAGATTGGACTTAGAGCCGCCTGGTGACCTTACTTTATAGCTCATCATCTACTATTGCCTCCTTGTCCATTACAGCCCAGCATGCTGGCCTACTTTTGTTTCCTTAAACACAAACATACTAATTTGTTCTTGCATTTGGGCATTCAGCCAACCCATTTCCTCGGTATGGAATTACCTGCTCCTTATTCATTTCGCATGGCTGGCTCTTTCCCATTCAGGCCTTAGCCCAAATAGCTTAATGATCATCTTCTCAGAAAGGTATTCCCCAATCCCCTATCTCCCTGAGCATATTCTATCACATCAGCTCATTTATTTTTCATGACAATAACTAAAATATCTAATTATTTTTGGGGGTTTTGTTTTTGTTTTTTGCTCATGTGTTATCTGACTTCTTCTAGGCTGTAAGCTCCATGAATGCAGATACCTTTTCTTTTTTGTTTACCACGATGTAGTTATTTTCTAGAAGAGTGCCTGGTCCATAGTAGGTGCTCAATAAAACAGAAGGTGGATAAATAAAAAATCTTTAAGCATCATCTTCTCTATGAAGCCTATCCTGAGGGCTACCTGTGCTCTCTTCCCAGGTAAGATGACCAGCCTTTTCCATGGCCTTCTATCTGGTACATACATTTATTATCAGCAGTGCCTACAGGACTATTTTGTATGTATACTTTAGTTTACATGTTTGCCTCTCAATTCTATAAGCAAACTGGAAGTACAAATGTATTTTCTGCTCATTTTTTGCTTTAATTGTTGTTTTAAACTTTTTATTTCAAACTTACATACTTATAGAAAAGTTACAAAAATTATACTGAGTTTTTACACCCCTCATCCTACTTCCCTTAATGCTAATAACCTCTTACATTACCATGGTATGATTATCAATCATAGCAAATATACATTGATTCAATATTTTAAACTTCAGGCCTTATTCAAATTTTACTATTTTCCCATTAATATGCTTTTCTCTTTCTTTCTGTTCTAGGATCCTACATCACAATAGCTGTTATTTTGCTATGCTCTCTTCCAGTATACAATAGTTCCTCAGTCTTTTCTTGTTTTTCATGTCTTTTTAAAGGGAACTAGTCAGATATTGTATCAAAGATCTTCATTTTGGTTTTGTCCAGTGTTTTTTCAGGATTGGAGAGAAGTTACATGTTTTTGGCAAGAACGCCATAAAAATGATATTGGGTCCTTTTCAGTGCATTCTGTCAAGGGGGCCATGATATCCATATGCCTTGTTCCTGGTAATAATTTCCTGCTTATTTGATAAAGTCAGTATCTTCCAGGTTCCAGGTCTCTCCACTTCTAAATGATTATATTTTCCTTTGTAGTTGATACATGTATTAGAGAAGATACTTTGAGCCTATGCAAATGTTATTCTCCTCAAACCTTCACCCACTAATGTTAGTATCCATCAGTGATCTTGCTTGCAACATTTATTAATGTGGTGTTTGTCTACTGGTGATCCTCTGTTTTCCTGTTTCCTCCTACATTTATGAGTTGAAACTCAACTGTGTTCTTATTCATGTTTAACTCTCCTTGCCAGTGCTTATCATGACATTTGAACACATATGTATCTCTACTAGTACAGATTACACCAGCACAATAAAGTTCTCAGCCTCGATATGAGGCCTGGCACTTATTAGCTCTGTGACTGAACAAGTCACTTGATCTCTCAGCTGAGTCTCAGGTTTCTCATTCGTGAAATAAGGATAATATTAGTTCATGACTCATTAGCTTTTGGAAAAATATTCAGTTCATTCCTCATCCATTCATTCAGGCATTGGAGATAAAACAAATGACAGAGACAACGCACCTCACTTTATGAAGGTCCTTAGACCCAGTTCCTGTCACATATTAGACATAACAAGGCTCTGAAACTCTTTTCCACAGTTATGATTTAGAATTTCCTGGTCATTCCAGATTTCTTGGGATTGCAAAAAGCTTTTGGCAAAAGCTCAGATTTGATTCCTTTCCAACCAGATGCATTGTTTTTCAGAGTTTTCACTGACACGAGAATGCTCAAACATGTGTCCCGCCTCCCAGAGATGTAAGATTTTAGTAATTAATTTTTCCCAAACATACCAGAATTCTAGTGGGAGAGCTCGATTAAACCACAAGTAAAACAGTTAATGAAAGGTAAATGTTAAAAGTTCTTACAGGAGGGCTCTCCTTTCTTTAAACCACTCGTTTCAGGTTCCACTCTATAGAGGGGCTGGATCACTGTCACGTGGGCCAGAGGAAATATTTGAAAATGGAGAAAACTGTAGCTGGTAAATGTTATTGCTAGCTCTGGGAGGTGAGGCCTGCAAGGCTAATACCAACGAGCTGGAGCTTGGCAGGCCCCCGGGGAAGCCCGGAAGAGCGGGCAAGCTGATCACGCAAGCCCAGTCCAAATGTCACTCTAACATTTGCAGAGCTGTGTGTAACTGCTTAAGGAGAGGTTTCCAACGAGAAGGTCAAGGATGGAAAATCTGTTTGGGGAGCTGAAGGATGTATTTGGGAAAGTGCAGCCATTTTGCGAAGTTTTCTTTTCCCTTCGTGTGAGAAGGTTGTTTCATTTTGGTTTGAATCATATGAACCTGTGTGGTTTTTCCTGCTAGCTATTACTCATATGGACAGACAATCCTTCAGGAAGGCAAATGGCAATCTCTGGTCTGATTTTAGCAGGGAAGAAGAGATTCTATACTGCTTTGAACTCTATTATTAAACAGCTTTAATTTTGTTTTCATTTTTATTCTTTATGTCCCTAGTTGGTTTTGTATGTCTACAGTTGACCCTTGATATTTTAGAATTTAACATTCACAATTTTGACATTTTCCAAATGATTCTGAACAGTTATGCTATGTGGTCATATATAATTTGGTTGAATCATAAATTTTAATCAGTGCCATTGAGAGCAGGGAGTGTAAGAACTTTGTGAATAAACCTAGTAGAGCACTCAGCACACACTTCTCAGTGAGGCTGGGTGGTTCTTTATTTAATTTTGAAATATTTCAAACATTGAAACAAGTAGAAATAATAACATAGTAAATATCTGTGTACCTATAACCTGGCTTTTATTAATTCCTAACATTCTGATATATTTGTTTCAGATTCTTTTTGAAGAAATAAAATATTACCGGCATAGGTCAATATTCTTTTAGCAATCCCACTTTCTTCCTCCTAAAAGGGACATTTGTCATGTTCATGCATGTTTTTATGTGATTAATATATGTGAAACTACACATGAAACATTTTGGATTATTTTCAGTGTTTACAAGCTTTATCTAAATAGTATCATTCTGCATATTCAGTAATTTGCTTTTTTCATTCAAGAATATGACTGTGAGTTTCACTAATGTTGCATGTAGCTCTCGTTTGTTCTGCTCCAGTAATGGATGTTATTATATTACACAGAGATACCACAATTTATTGATGCACTTTTCTGATTTAGATTTTTTTTCACATAACAAGCAGTGTACATTCTAATAACTAACTCAATGTGAATCGCTTGAGAGTTTCCCTTAAGTGTTTACCTAAATATGCAATTGCGAGGCCACATGTCATGTGTAGCTTCAATGCTAAATTGTATTTCAAAATGGCTGCCTCAATTCACATTCCCACTCTTTAAGATATGAGAGCTCTCAATTCTCCTCTCTGCCAACACCTAATACTGTCAGAATTGTACATTTTTTGCTAGTCTGGTGGTTTGAAGTAATATCTCAGTGCTGTTTGAATTTGTATTCTCAAGGTTCTAGTGTGGCTATACATGCTTTTATGTGTTATATGTTAACTATCCATTTCGGTTTTGGCATCTGTCATTTGTTTATTCATATCCTTTGTTCATTTTTCATTGGGTTATTTGTCTTTCTTTTGTTCACGTGTAGGGGGTCATTATACAATTTAGAATATCAATCTTTTGTGTCCTGGGTGCATTGCCAATGTTTTCTCCAAGTCTGTAGCTCGTCTTTTAATTTATTATATCTTTCCTGGAACGTAAGTTTTAAAATTGTAATCAGATGTACCAATTTTTTTAATGATCTACACTTTTTACCCCTCTTTTAAGAAATCGTTCCCATACATAGGTCATAAAGCTAATCACCATTATTTTCTTATAAAAATTTTAAAGTTTTGCATTTTACATTTAAATTTTTATATATCCTTAATGTATTTTCATGTATGATATAAAATGAAGTCTAATTTCATTTTTTCCCATATAGCTAAGAAATTATTCCAGCACCATGGGTTAACTAGTTTGTCTATTAACTAATGATTTTCAATGTCTACCTGGTCAGGGATCAATTTTCCATACTGCAAGGAATAGTTACTGGGCTCTATGGTGTCCCACAGGCTGGTGTGCCTCTTTTGTATCTATGTCCCACTGTCTTAATTAATCTGGGGATAAAACATGCCTTGATGTCTAGCTGGGCAAGTCTTTTCTCTTGGGTTTTTCCCCACCCCCCAGAGTTGTCTTGGCTACTTTTGGCCCCTTGATCATATATGAGTTATAGAGTTTGCTTGTCAAATTCCATGAACAATTCTGTTGGAGTTTTGAGTGGAAATGTATGGATTTATAGAAGAATTTAGAAAAAGCTGGCATCTTCGTGTTATTGAGTCTGCCCGTACATAAATATGGTCAATGTTGATGGCTTATTCAGGACTTTATAATCTTCAATAATATTTTGTCATTTTTCCCATAAAGGTCTTGAATCTCTTATTTGATTATTCTTAGCTTCCTTACATTTTTGTCACTATTGTATGTAAATTTTTTTCAGTTCTACATTTTAATTGGTAATTGTAATTGTAGGAAGAGGCTAATTACATTTATATGTTTACCTTGTACCCAACAAACTTGTGGAAATTATTTTTACTTCTAATAAACCCTTATGGACTTTCTGCAAATGAAAGTACTGTAGATTCCTCTCCAATCTTTTTACTTCTGGTTTTTTTCTGTTGTTATTTTTGTTTTTGTTTTTTGTCTTATTCCATTGGCTAGTTTTTTCATTTCAATAATCAATAGAAACAATGATAGTATTCATTCTTGCTTCATTACTAACGTAAATATATATGATGCTTGCTGTAGTTACTTGATAGCTTCCTGTTTTTGAGGTAAAAATGTCCTACTCCAATCTAAGCTTGTTAAGATTAGTTTTAATAAACATGCTGACTGTATTAAATATTTCTACCTTTTTTGAAGTCATTTTGCTTTTGTTCCTTTATCTTTAATATCATTATCTTAAATTTATTATATGATGCTGTATCATTCTCACACTCCTGAGAAAAATCTATTTTTGTTTACCATGTATTTTTTAAAATACCAAATTAAATTTGCTGGTATGTCCATCAGAAATTCTATTGGAAGCATATATTTAATACACATACAGTTGTACTTTAGAATAGAAGATGGTTTAATGGTATTAAATTGGGTCTGTGTTGATTTCTATCCAAGTTGATTTCATTTTCCGGGGTCCTTGTAACAAGTGGACTCACCACTACAGAGCATCCATCTTTGGATTTTGGTTCTAGTGAGTTTCAATATTTAAAATAAATATGCCAGGCACATTGTAAGTGTGAATTAATTGTGTAGAATGGATAGGTCATTAATGCTTGAATGAAAGAAAATAAGAAGTGGTGAAAGAAAGAAAGAAAGAAAGAAAGAAAGAAAGAAAGAAAGAAAGAAAGAAAGAAAGAAAAGAAAAGAAAAGAGAAGAGAAGAGAAGAGAAGAGAAGAGAAGAGAAGAGAAGAGAAGAGAAGAGAAGAGAAGAGAAGAGAAGAGAAGGAAGAAAAGAGAAGAAGGGAGAATTTTTTATGGTAAAGTTTCAGAATGTATTCATATTTTCTGGTAAAATAGTTTGTTAGGAAGAAACAAACAAAAATCCTGGAAAAATCAGCTTGTATAAAATTCATTCTATTTCAGATCTGATCTAAGAAGAAAGTAAGATTCCTTAAAATTTTTTCTAATCCTTAAGAAATAAAGAGATAATTTGTGCATCTGACCAATAATTGTATTTTGGCCTAAAATTAACTGCACCAAGGAATCAGTATTTATCTGATATCCTTTTTTAAGGTAGACAAAAGGAAATTCTATTGTTATCACCCCATGGGCCACAACCTGTGGGATTCCTTAACCCTTTAAAGTAAACTCCATGTGTCAGACTTTTCTATTATTAAGAACATGAGAAACAGAAATCATTCTCAAGAACAGCTGAAACGTAGAATATAAAGTACAACAAATTACTTTCTTCTAATGACTCATACAAATTCTTCAGCCATCAAGTCAGAGAACATGACACCTTGAAGTACTGGGCTTAGTTTTAATGTAATCATACTTATCTTCAATTTATTCTCTTCACATGTCTTTGTAAGAATCCCTTCAACCTCAGCTGGGTGCAGTGGCTCACACCTGTAATCCCAGCACTTTGGGAGGCTGAGACAGGCAGATCACTTGAGGCCAGGAGTTTGAGACCAGCCCGTGCAACGTGGCAAAATCCTGTCTCTACTCAAAATACAAAAATTAGTTGGGCGTGGTGGCACGCACCTATAGTTCCAGTTACTTGGAAGGCTAAGGTGGGAGGATCACTTGAACCCGGGAGGCAAAGGTTGCAGTGAGCTGAGATGGTGCCACTGCACTCCAGCCTGGATGACAGAACAAGACTCTGTCTCAAAAATAAATTTTTTTTAAAAGTCCTTCAACCAAATCTCCCTTCTCTTCCTCCAAAGGCACCAACTAATTTTTTGTTAAATGGTCAGTAAAACAGCAGCCAGGGGAAGGGGTTGCAATTATTTGACCAGCTAGAGCTCTTTATACAAACATAAGCATTATTTCAGTATATAATAGAGGGGCAGTGTTGTTTATTTTCTAAGAATGAAGATTCTAGCCTCAGCAGTCAGCATCTAAATCTCAATACTGCTTGACACAGTAGCTAGCACACGGCTGATGAATACACGTTATGAATAGCTATTATAATGAGGATCAAATTCTCTGATAGATAAAATAGAGGAATCAAGATGGACCCACCACATGGGAATATAGACTGACAAGACACTCAGCATGTGGCTTATATTAGCTGTATTTGACCCCCCAAGAAAATGGCAGGAATTGAAAAATGGAATTGAAAGTCTCTGTAAGTCAAACCTTCACATTTTTCTGTGCCATGTGCCCATATTCGTTGTTTTTTATGCTGAAATAAGAATGTGTCCACTGAATAACTGCAGTGAAGGCAAGTAAGGCTCTATGGAGACTCTGATGTGGAAGGATGGGCAGAGAACAGGCCTACAAGATCTTCTAGATAATAAGGATTTGGGATTTTATTCAAACTCCAACAGGATACCACACGAGGGCTTTTGGATGGAAAGGAACAGGATTTGATTAATACATGTACATGAATGGCCTCCCTCATGTCCTCAGTTTTCTCATAGATAAAAAGAAAGCCTTACAATAGAGCAGTGGTTTTCAAAGTAGGGCTCTGAGACCAGCAACATTAGCATCATCTGACATGTGAAAATGCATTCTCATTCCCCACCCGCAACCTACTGAATCATAAACTCTTGGGATGGGACCAAGCAAACTATATTATAATACACCCTCCAGTTGGCCTCTGATGTACACTGAAGTTTGAGAACCTCTGGGCTCAACAGGCTTAGATATTTCTTTCAGTTCCAAAGTTTAATGTCTCTAATCAAGTTAAGTTCTTCATGGAGCATGTCACAAATCCTAGCAAAGTCCTTTATGAAACAGGTCATGAATCATAGCAAACAAGACCAACAATCTAGCATTTTTACCACCTCTGCTGGCCAACATTTTGTTTTAGAAAGGAATTATTCAAAGAAAAATAAATAACTACCTAATGTACAGATCTCATGTCTGCACACATTTTATATCCTGAGTCAAATGTGTAATAAGATGAAAAAGGATTAATATAATGCCACACTGACCTATAAATTTCTTCTCATAGTTATCAGAATAAATTTCTCTAAATCCTATATCCCCCAATACGATTATCCTCTCGGGTTTATACAAAATTACGAGACCATTTAGAAGGATTATATCTGTCTCTATGTTACATAAAGATCTACACAAAGAAGGTATTTAATCAGAGACAGAACAGTATGATAAAAGGGCAGGTCCTTTGAAATTGCACAACACTAAGTTAGAAATCTGAATTTACTAACAGTTTAGGAATCAGAGTTAAAATGTGGAAAGGGTAGGGCAAGCAATTGGCACAGTTTAATAATATAGCTATCATGATATGTATACATGCTTGAAGAACTGTTCATGTAATGCCGTATAACTGTGTTCCATAAAATAATTTCCAGACTATATTTTACACAGTGGCTTTCAAGTTCTGGCATTCTGAGTGTGAGTGTGTGACTGAAGTGGACTCCTGGATCATATATAACATTGGTTCTTGGTGACTCCTGAAAAGTTAACACAATCTAATAACTGGCCAGATAGAATTACAGTAGCCCCTCTTATCCTCAGGTGATATGTTTCAATACCTCAGTAGATGCCAGAAACTGCAGGTTTACTGAACCCTGTATACACTCTGGTTTTTTTTTGTTGTTGTTGTTCCCCTATACATGCATACCTATGATAGTTTAATTTATAAATTAAGCACAATAAGACATTAACAATAACTTATAATAAAATAGAGCAATTATAACAGTATGCAAGCATCACGACTCTTGTACCTTGGGGTCAAAGTAAAATAAAGGTTACTTGAACACCACCACTGAAATACCACAATAGCTGACCTGATAACCAAGATGGCTACTAAGCAGCTAACAAGTGGTAACATACATGGTGTAGATATGCTGGACAAAAAATAATTCATACCTTGGGCAGGACAGAGCAGGATGGCACATGATTTCAACCTGCTACTCAGAGGGAGATACAATTTAAAACTTACAAGTTGCTTATTTCTGGAATTTTCCATTTAATAGTTTCATACAGGAATTACCTCAGATAACTGAAACTGAGGAAAGTGAAATCTTGGATAAAAGTGGACTAGTGTATTTTAAAATACAGATATCAAACACGGCCTTGTTTAACAAATTGAGAAATACCTAAAGAAAGGAACATGTCTTCAAATTAAAAAGAGAATATTTTATGATAACCTGTGATTATACTCCACATCAGAGATACTTACTGACTTAGCAGAATATTTCAGACCACCCTATCCCACAATGGCACCTCATTCCTCTAAAGTTCCAGGGGTGTGCAATCTTTTGGCTTCCCTGGGCCATATCGGAAGAAGAATTGTCTTGGGCTACACATAAAATACACTAACACTAATGATAGCTGATGAGCTAAAAACAAAAAACAAAAACACTCGATGTTTTCAGAAGTTTATGAATTTGTATTGGTCCACATTCAACGCGGTCCTGGGCCACGTGTTCCCTGTGAACCACAGGTTAGACAAGTTGCTTTTAACCATGATACGAATTCAAAATTTTTTTTCTGAGTATGGGATAGCTTTTATCCTACTAACTTGTATAGATGCTGAAGCCTTCTACTAAACTAAACTTTGTATAGATGTAGACACCACACCCCTAACAAGATTGCAAAATGCTCTTAAACAAGCACCATGGCTTTTACTTCTGTGCATTTCTCAACAGAAGTGAGCATAGTGCATTATACCCATTAGGGGTGGAATAAAAATATTGATTATATATCACATTATGCAAGAAGTATACAGGCTGAAAATAAATACATTCAGGATAGATACAGATAAATCTACTGATAATATTAAATGGGTATAGTGTAATGGTTAAGAACTTGGATGGTAGAATTAAAAAGTTAAAATCTAAGCTTGGCCACTCATTAACCATGAGTTATTTAACCTCTATTTTTTTATTCTTTTTTTTTTTGAGACAAGGTTTATCTCTGTCACCCAGGCTAGCATGCAGTGGCATGATCATAGCTCCCTGTAGCCTCAAACTCCTGGGCTCAAGCAATCCTTCTGTCTCAGCCTCCCAAGTAGCTGGGACTACAGGTGTGCACCACCACACACAGCTAATTTTGTATTTTTATGTTTTGTAGAGACAAGGGTCTCACTATGTTGCCCAAGCTGGTCTTGAACTCCTGGCCTCAAGCAATCTGCCTGCTTCCGCCTCTAAAAGGGCTGGGCTTACAGGAGTGAGGCACCACACCTGGTCTTAACATCAATTTTTCACTCAGTTTCCTCAACTATAAAGTAGAGATAATAGCATCCACCTCAATGAGTGGTTTCAAATATTGACTAAAGTACATGATGCTTAATAGAGTTCAATATCTGATAGCTATTAATAGTGATGATAAAACAGAAATTTGTAGCATGTGATCTAAGATATATTTATAATATTCAAGTTGTACAACATGTAAGGAATCATGGTACCCCTCAAACTACCCAATTATTCCCTTTGTTCAGAAAGAATATTACAGAATATAGTCTGAATAAACTCTTGGGCTCATTTATCTTGGGATATTAGATTCTCAGCATTTATTATTAGTGAATAGACAATAAATTATTATGCAGCCACTTAAAATTTACTTTAAAATTTATTCAACATTCAATCCTAGCATTTAACCATCATAATGCTGTGTGACTATTGAGTATTCTGGCTATAGTGTCTGGCATAGCTAATTCCATATTTTTGGGAAACATCACAGGAACTAAGTAATACCAGGTATAAAGCATGCAAGTAAGAAAATAAGTGGCCAGGCGCAATAGCTCACACCTATAATCCCAGCAGTTTGGGAGGCCAAGGGGGGTGGATCATGAGGTCCAGAGATCAAGACCATCCTGGCCAACTGGTGAAACCCCATCTCTACTAAAAATACAAAAATTAGCTGAGCGTGGTGGTGGGCACCTGTAATCCCAGCTCCTCAGGAGTCTGAGAGAGGAGAATCGCTTGAACCCGTGAGTTGGAGGTTGCAGTGAGCCGAGATCGTGCCACTGTACTCCAACCTGGCGACAGAGTGAGACTCCATCTCAAATAAATAAATAAAAGAATTACAGGAATTATTAAAATTGAAGAAAACTCACCTAAAATTAATAAATAATTGTGTTTTAGTTTCTCAGGCTGGCGAAGATGTCAATGCTGAGGAAGGGTGTCAAGCAATAATTGCAACCTAGCAGCAGCATATGAGCTGGAAAAGACTATTGAACGCAACTTAATTTGCAGTTCTCAACTGAAGGTTCTGAACTTAAAAAAAAATAAAAATTAAATAAAGCTACAAGTTTTATAACTGCAGGGGAGTGTGGGAGCTGAATTCTGTATTGATTCCTTTATCCTTCAGTAGGAGATTTGGCCAAACACGACAGGCACTTCCATAAAATGAGAATTAGCAGGTTCTGGCTGGTAGGAAGCTCCATGGAGCCTGGCTGACACTCCATGCTCTCTTCTCTATGCCCTTGGAAAAGAAGGGCAAAGAAAGGAGAGGAGTAGGAATCTCACTCCTGCCACACTCAATATCAATAGATGACCCTTAGATCCTCCCACCCATAGTCCCAGGAGCTAGAGGACAAACTCAGAGGGTTGAAAGGTTTTGTTATTGGTATAGAGACATGAGAATAGCAACAAGTCTTCACACAAAAGCATCCAAAATTAGAGGACTTCAGTTTGCAAAGCAGCTTTGACCTTTACAGTGTAACATTGGGCAACTTCATCCTCAAGTGCAAACAACCCATGTTAATGAAATCATGATTTTCAGTATTTCAGAGGGCTCTTCTACTCAGAGTTTATTATGGGTCAGTTGGGACTTTATGCTTCTGAGAAGAACAAAACATAACCAAAAATGAGTTACAGAAATCAAACAAGAGATTATAGAATTGAAGGACATTACTAACGTTTACAGGGAAAAGAACTTCCTTCGAGTTAGAATGTTTAGGGGTAGAAGTTTTTTAATTTCTTATTTAAAATTGCATTTTAATCAAAATTTTAAAGTAGCACAAAACTTCAGAGTTCACTACTATTCTCCTCTTTGATACCACCTAAAACTTTTGCAGCTCAACATATGGTACACTGACTAGCAGCACTGGAATTCCCCGGGAGCTTGCTGGAAATGCAGAATCTCAGGCCCCACCCCAGATCTAGTGAATCTGAATCTACATTTTAATAAAATCCCCAGATGATTTGTGTGCATATTAAAGTATAAGAAACATTTACCTAACTCTGATCTGTTATCTGTTATTTCTTACTCTCAAGTGTCACCTGGATTGATTCCTTTTTATCATTGTCATTACCCTAGTTTTGACCCTTATTAGCAGATAGTTGGATTTTTCCCTTTGGAAAAGTCATGACTGATTTATTTATTGACTCGTTCTTCCACTTTTCTGGAGTATCTATGGTGAGTAGTACAAGGAGGATGAGAAATTTCAACACAAGGATCAACATTTTATTATGACTCCTCTTTGTCAACAACAGTTTTCCCAAACTTTGGTCAATGGTGCATCAATGTCACACATTTTTACCCCATCTATATACTGCCTGAATTATTATTTCATCTTTTTCCTTAAACTGCTTCACTTCTTTTTGTTTACATATATTTTCATTGAAACCAGTATCACTTGCCTATAGAAGTTGACTGTAAAAATAAATACAGGTTGAGCATCCTTAATTTGAAACTCTCAAGTCCGAAGTGCTTCAAAATTCAAAACTTTTTGAGCACTGACATGATGCCACAAGTGGAAAATTTCATACCTGACCTCATGTGACAGGTATTCAGAATTAAAATACTGTATAAAATTACCTTCCAGCTATGTATATAAGGTATATACGAAATGTAATGAATTTCATGTTTAGACTTGGGTCCCATCCCCAAGGTATTTTATTATGTAACTGTAAATATCCCCAAATCCAAAAAAATCCAAAATCTGAAACACTTCTGGTCCCAAGCATTTTAGATAAGGAATACTCAATCTATAGAATGAAAATAAAATACCAATAAATTACAGGTAGATACTATTCCTCTCTAAAGGCCTGGGAACTGCTATCTCTTTGCAAATAAGGGAAATTGGTAAGAATGAGTGGGTGTTACAGACAAACTAAAAACAAACTTGACTTCTTCCTTGTTATAATAAAAAGAAACACACATTTTCTATTCTACTCAGGTCAATCTGTGTACATTCTTATTCCGTGTCTGCAGGTTGTTCCACACTGCCAGGAATTCATTCTGATGCCCATCACCTGTATCTCTAAAGCATGCTTAGTTTCTTCAGATTCTAATATTTACCTCCCCAGTTCTGACCATTTAACTCCCTTGGAGGAGATCTTCTTTCTCTGCACCTTGAAGAGGCCATCAGAAATATACAACCCAGCAGTTAATACTCATTCATTGCTTTATGTGTGCTTGTTTTACCCCCGTAACTAGGCTTTGAGGCCCTCATAATACAGGGATAGGCCCTATTAGGAGATAGATAAATCTACATGGATGATAGTGAGATTGTGACCACTGGGGAACCACCTAGAATCCATCTGAGGTGTCAGGAGGTTCTAAAGAGCTTAGACATCGATCCTTCAAAGAGCGGCACTAAATCTTCCTACCAGACCTCCCAATAGCTGTCTCCCAGCAGCTTTCAAGAGGTGGTTTTCACTCCAGAGACCACAATCAAGGCCCATTAGAGCCTGAGTTGCCTCGTCTTGCTCCACGGTGCCACCTCTGAAGGTGTTCTGCACAATTAGCAGCGTGGCCTTGCTTAAGTGGTCCAAAGCATTTAGGAAGCCCAGGAGACTACATTGAGGGAAACATTAACAACAGCATGGAACCACAGGAGATTTCTGCTAAAGGGCCCTCTGGGAAACTGCATTGTTCTGATTGCTGCTTTCCTTTTATCCGTGTTACCTCCAGCAATGAAAGAGAAAGTTACAATGCTTATTAAAGTGGAGGGCCTTTGCCAGGATTTAGGACAGCTCCTTTTAGCTGCACCCACCTTTTAGCTTTTAGCTGCACCCACCCCCACCAATCCCCAATTCTGTACACTTAACAGACATTCCCTCCCCAATTAATCCCTCTGTATCCATCATGTCCTTGCCTTACTTACTTTGTTCCTCCTCTCCAAGTATCTTCTTTGCAATTTCCTTTTACTTTTTTAACAAAATAGAAAATACACTAAACTTGGAGTTAGAAGACCTCAATTTATTTTTTAACCTGGTCACTAATTTCCCATTTGATTTGGACACTTATTATCTTATTTCAAAAATAAGAATTTAAAGCTTCCCAAAACACATTTTACTCTTAAATGCTCATATCTATTCAGTCCTTTGGCCACTATGTTCCCAGTCAGCAAATCTGCCAGTTTTCATAAATAGGAATGCAGAATCTGGGACCGTCCTTGCACATCTTTGCTCCAAGACATATTTCCCTCCAGTGGACACTATTATCTTTGAAAATCCCCCTGAGCACAGGCACCTGGCCCAAGACGACATGGAGAACTCACTCTAAAAGGAATCATGGCTAAGCCCTCAGCACCAAGGAGCTGATTTCCCTCAGAAGTCACCTACAGGCCTTGGCACAGAAAGCACCAATGTGTGCTCTGGAACCAACCAGACCTGGGTTCAGTTCCTAAACCCAACATTTACCAGGGCTGGGTGACCCTGGGTGAGGTGTTTATTGTTCAAAGCCACAGTTTACTCATCTGCAAAAATAGGGATATTGATACAAGCCAAATTACAACTGTTACAACACCCTGATGCCAAAGCCTATCACCCCATTGTGTTAATAAATGTTGTCACTAAATCTGTATAGATACAGATCCCTTGGCAACACACACACATGTACCTAGATATATCCTGCCTATTTATCACCTAACAGCAAAAATAGACAAGAACATCCCATGTGGCTGTTTTGTTTTTTCTCAGACATTGAAGACTTACAGGCAAAAACCTGTATTGCCACATCCTGGCATCCCTGTCCCTCCAAACATACCTTATACTTCAGCTAAGTGGAACCAGTCACTTAATAGATGGAAGTTTCTTGTCCCTATGCATTTGCTCATGCTACTTCTGCCTCTCAAAAGGCTCCTGCCTCCCATGCCTACCTCCTCAGCATAATCAATATGTCCCTTTTCTAGATTACACATTTCATCTCCGTTATATCTCTTCTATTCTGCCTTACAGCATGATTAGGTATGTCACTGCTTCCTGGATCCTTGTCAGAGTCTTGCTCTGGATTCAGTATTATTCGTAGAAATGAACTATACTAAACTGAGCAGGCTAGGCCTGGGTTGAGCTCCTAAAGAGCAGCTAGGATGTTTGATTATAGGCTCTATCTTTGAAGTGCTATGTCCTTGGAGAAAATTGCTGTGACTCAATCACAGGGTAGCTCAGGAGAAAGGGAGCCAATTAGTTACTGTTGTGGGTTGAACTGTGTCTTTCAAAAACATATGCTTAAGTCCTAGTACCAGTACCTATAAATGTGACCTTACTTGGAAATAGGATGTTTGCAGGTATAATCAAGTTAAGACAAGGTCATACTGGATGAGGGTTGGCCCTAATTTAATTTCCTTACAGGAAGGGGGAAATTTAGATACAGAGACAGCCTGTGATATTGTGATATAATAATAAATATATATTTGGTCTTTGTTCCTAGTTTCTATCACAAGAGCTTCAAAACCTTTGAAATTTCCTAAGTGACAGGCAGGAGGGTAGTGTCTTTTGTTATTCATAAGTAGCCCCTTTCAACCATAATCTGAGTTTATCCTAATAAGGTGACTCTTAGTGGACCCTAGATAGCTTCAGGATGGGGACTGGCTGCCAAAGAAACCAACCATGTGATTAGAGGATTGGAACTTTAAATGCCTCCCCCCAAAAGACTTCCGAGATGGAGATGGAGCTGGAGGAGATTGAGTCAATTACCAGTGGACAATTATTTAATTAATCATGCCTTTGTAATGGATCCTCCTTAAAAACCTTAAACCATGCGGTCTGGAGAGCTGCTAGATTGGTGAATAGATAAAAGTGCTGGGAGACTGGTGTGCAAGTTCCAGAGAGAGCATGGAAACTAATTTCTATTTTCCTGGATTAAATCGCTATAGCCAAACAAATACTGGCATTTTAGTGTCCAAACTCAGTCCCTGAAATATGTAAACATTTACTACATGCTTACTGTGTACTACGTACTTAGCACTGTGCCAGGCCTTTAAGGATAGAAAGCTATTCAGACACAGTTTCCCGACATAAGGAACTATTTACACATATTTTTATCTACTTACGTTTAGGTAGATAAAATAGATGTATATATCTTTTCTCTATTTCTGCCAGTAAACTTTTCTTGTTGTTTCTTATCATGTAGTGATTCCTTATGCAACTAGAAAAGCAAGGTCTTGCCAAAATTGCACTTACTATAAAATGATTTTTACTGATAATTCATGACTAAGGACTCCATTAAAACAAATAAGACTTAGATCAATAGTATGTCTCTTCTATCTCATAAGAACTTTTTCATGTGCATGAATTTTGTTTTTCTCTAACTTAAATTGAGCCCAACAACAGGCATAAGGTGTTCTTTTATGAAAATGATACTAATGAGAAAAGAATGAGCATTTCTAGTAATTCACTCACAGAATCATGAAGACATGAGAAGAAATTCTCAGCACATGGAGAGGAACACAAAGGAAAGTAAACATTGACAGAGAAATAAATTTATTTACAAATATATTTATCCTTCCCAAGGGACTCAGACTCACGCAGTCTCTCTTTGTTGTGTTAACAATTTCCCTAGTTACCTGTCTGTACTTTTTTTTTTTTTGTAAACATATTTGTTTTCGACTGTGTTGCCATCTAATTGGTTTTAATGTATTTGATTTTTTTTGCTGTTAGGAAATAGAGTGAATGACAAATTTTATATGTGGGAATTTCTACTAACAAATTCCACATGAATTGTCATTGTCCTTACTAAAGACACCTGTACATCATGGGCCCCAGGGACAGGGCTGAGATGAGTTCTCTCCACTAAGCTTAAAATGGTGCTAGATAAACCCATGCTTCTAGCCCTCCGGGATATAATATAGTTCAAGAATGGCCAATAGGTTTTATAACACTTTCTAATACTGACCAAATGTTAGCTTCTGTCTAGTGTGGTGGCTTTTAAAGCATTCTGAGACTAAGTGTGAACCCACAGGAAATAAAAGCCCTGTATCAGTTCTTTTTGTGTACACCAGTGAGGGATGGGGAAACAGCTCATAGTTTCCCAAGCATTTCACAACTCTGACTGCTTGGGAAAGAGGAGTCTAACTTCACTGAAACAATGATTAACCAACACCAACAGGAGGGCACTCTGTGACATGTGCCAGGGTTATTGCGCTTTGACAGTGTAGTAGATAGACCCTAGGGTGACATGGTCCTCTTCACCTCTTGATAGTCACACTTTCATGTGATTCCCTTCCCTTGAGGATGGGTGGGAATCCTGTGACTTGCTTTTAACTAATACAATAGGGCAAACGTGATAGGATGTTACTCCTGTGATTACATTAATAAATATGAATGTAGATGTATTTCTTTACTGCCTTAACCACTAACTTTGAAGAAGCTGCTATATTATGAAACACCATGGAAAGGCCACATGTCAGGGAACTGAGCAGCTTCTAGGAGCTAAGGGCCTCAGTCCTACAACTTCAAGGAATTAAATCCTGCCAACCATGTGAGCTTGGAACAAGATCCCAAGTCTCAGATGAGATCACAACCCTGTGCTTGATTGCATCTTTGTGCAGTTTTAAAGCAAAGAACCCAACTACAGGGACCTAGGACCTACAGAAATGGTGAGGTAATCAATGTATGTTGTTTTAAGCAGCGAAGTCCCTAGTAATTTGTTATGCAGCAAAAGAAAACTAGAATAGGGAATTACTGGGAAATTCTGTTGGAGGGCAACTGCAATCTGAGTGTTGAGGACCTTGATATCCAGATAAATTTTCCTTAATCATCATGCTAGCTCCATGATGAATTTCAAACCCCATTTTAAAAGATCAGGACAGTGAGAGAGAGTTCAATAACTCTGCCCAACATGATAATTGATAACAGTCTGGGCTTCAAGTAGGTCTATCTGACTGCAAAGTCCATGTTCTTTCCAACACACTATATGCTGCTGACCTGAACTCACCAATTTGGGTTCGATGACTCCCCTTTGATTGCAGGGCTGGCTCTGAGTCATGTTATCATTTCTCTATATTTCAGGTTCCACAAAGGTGAGGCATGGAATCCGAAGAAGGCAATGAAAGAAATATGGGAGTTCAAGAAGTTGATCCATCACATGTAATTAAATTTTATTTCAGATATCCACAATCAACTTGTGGAAACTCTTATCCTTCAAACATAGACCTCAAGCTGCAAATTATTGATGTGGGAGTGGCAGTGGAGAGGGAAAACATATATGAATTTTTTTAAGGACCCTAAAGGCAATTTATTTTTTGCAATGTAATTGGCAAGGTAGACTTCTATAAATATTTTCCTTTTGCAAATGCCCTGTTACCAGAGGTTTATGGTTATAAACAAGTTTACAGAAGCATAAGCCAGAGAAATCACTTTGCTTATACAACCTGATACCCTTTCTCCCCTCCCACTGCTAGTTTTTCTCTTTATTTTTCTTTTTAAGAAGCTACTCAAGGTAAAGAGAACTAGAGTTTCCATAGCAATAGATGTCCACAAAGGACCATCCATGATTATAAAACCTTTATATTAAGATGTCATCTTTAGCTGGGGAAGAATGTCTAAAAACTTAGGCCGAATTCTCTCACTGGAGTTATCTCTGGCACCAACTGAAACCTCAGACTGCTTGATGGGCTACGTGCTGGGCTTCTGCACAAATACTGTCTCCCTCAGCTGAAGGTATTTCAGTCTGCCGAAGGATTCCAGGTCACAGTCACAAACTGTTAAAGTCCTTTTTGTGATAACCACTGAGAAGCTCAAAGAACACCTCAACTAGCAATGCAAATTTGTGTGAGAGGTCTGTGCAGTCTATAGATACAGAGACCAAAACAGAGAAAACCCAGGTTGCCTTAGCCAAAGAAACAATGGATGGGGGAAGGTGAGAATACATATATCTTTCAACATTTATTCACTTAACGAACATTTAATGAAAATGCTTTAACCAATAAATCCACTCTACTAGACAGCAGCAATACAAAGATGAGAAGTCACTGTCCACCATCACAATCGCAGTGACTCTAATAGGAGAAACAGACTTGTGAGGAAACCCTTGTAACCTAAGGAGTTCATTCAAGCACAAATATGGAAGCTATGAAGTCTGCCTGCGAAAGGTAGCTTCCAAGGGAAGCAATTATTTGGGTCTTCAAGAATAATTAAAAGTACACCAGGCAAACAAGAAGGGAGGGTAATCCAGGAAAAGGTAAATTTTTCTATGCTCTCTTCCTCTACAGAGGTGACCATAGCATACATTCAGCTTCCTCTCTCTAGTTAACCTGCCCAGCTGCAGGTCAAATAATTCTTCTACCCACTCCCTTCACTAGCAAAGCAAATCTTGTCTAAATCACTTTACACAAGATTTATGAATTGTTTGCAAGTATGCCCCCAGATATTGATTCCTCAGTCCTTGAGTGAGGCTGGGGCGGTTGGCACAGTTCTCTCTTAGCCAAATAGACTGATCAGGGAGCCTTGGATGGTGGCTAACTGAGCAAGGTCTAAAGGTGCACTCCACTTGAAAACTCTTGGAAGCCTGATCTAATCACTGCCTCTTTTTCACATTATCCCAACCCTAGGTGTTTTTTACATTCAGGAAATGACCATGCATTTCCTCTCTGCTAAGCTGCTTTTCACCACTTATTTCCTTCTTCCAAGCCAGTAGTCACTTTGGCAAAGTGAGAAAAGAATTCTTAACATTTCTATAACATGTTTTAAGCTTAGCAATTGTTATTCCCTACGGAGCCAGAAGAGGTGGTGGGGGGAGAATTAAGAAAAGTTTAAAAGCTTTTTAAGGTATGTTTCCCACATGTTGTTTTGGAGTGTGATAGGTGGGCAGCTTAATGGGAAAGGAAAGTGAGGGGGAAGTTGTGGTTGTATTTCAGCTGGAAAGCAAGGAAGCCTCGTGGTATATCAGATGTGGTAAGCCCTCCTGCAATGAATCACTTGCATGCCAGGAATATTCTTCCTCCTCAACAGCTATTCCAGCCCTTGGTCATCTGTCTTCTCTAACTCCTTTGGTCATTCTGCCAGCAGCATGCAACCAATAACTTTATTATAGAGTATCTAACTTCTGCTGCTTTGGAAGTTGATGTTTGGCTTTCCTCCCTCTACTCTTAACTAATTTGCAAATTGTATGCACAATTCAAATCTTAACTGGATATGGCATGGTCATTAGGAACACTTAGACCATGTTTAGATCCTAATGTTTCTATGTACTGGCTGCGTGATCTTGGGTAAGTTACTGAGTGCTCTGTAGCGGGGAACAATGACAGACAGTCATTAGGAACACTTAAACCATATTTAGATCCTAATGTTTCTATGTACTGGCTGTGTGATCTTGGGTAAGTTACTGAGTGCTCTGTAGTGGTGAACATTAGACAGACCTATAACCAGTTCTCACAAGGAATGATCCTGGGGAACTGACATGCTCATCACCTAGTGTCACAGTCAACTATCAGAAATGTCCTAGGGTGTCTTTGCATTCATTACTTGCAACTCTAAGTTGCAACAGATCTCCAGAACAGTCAGATGTGAAGGAAGAAATGCCAAGGAATTAAACCACCCTTGTGACACCAAAGGGAGCTTCTTGCACCCAATAGAATCCTTACTCTAGGTAGGTGGTGTTATCCCCAGCTGTGTGCCCCCGGAAAACACTGGGAGACCTGGAAAGCTGCACCTCTCTCTAGGTGCATGCTGCTTTAAAACTATGTACTATACAATCTCTGTATGTTTCTGCATCCTTGTCATTAAAGAAACTTGATATCCTCCATCTGGGCCTGCTGGCATCTTTCTGCTAATCATATCACCATCATGTGTCATTATTAATCATGTCATCATTACAGGAGATAGTGCCTATAAAGCTCTTAACACAGTGCTTGGTATTTAGCTATAATTGTAAATATATTATAATTTATAAATATAAATTAGAATCATTTATAATTATGTACAGTATTTTAATTTTTCTGAGAATCTACCAAAACACCACACACTGTATGCCTATTATCTCAAATGCTTACAACATTACAAGGTATATAATTGTCACTTCCTTTGAAGATCTGGGGAATGAAACCTCAGAAAGGCAATGCAATTACTCCAAGATCACCCAGCTACTTAGTGGTAAGGCACGATTTGAATGGAAGTCAGCATCTGTGCCATTATCCCTTTCTTCCTTTACGATTAAGCCTCAAAGAATTTTGCTCCCAATCATGTGTTGACACTCGTAATAAAGGATGTGATTAATGCAGTGGATCAGTAGCAAAGGGGACAGCATTGCCTTGAATCCGCACTTTGCAGGATATTTTTATTTCTATAAAATTTGCCATTTGTTGGCAGTGATATTGTAGTCCCTGCCACCCTTACTCCAACACATATCAGCACTCTTGTCATTGCCAACTTTCACTCCAGTTTTTCTACACGTTGCACTTAAGCTTATTTACGAAATTAGCCATCAGGGTGAAGAACTCTGGACAGCGTGGAAGGCTCCTCTACCTGCCTCAAGACTCAGCTCAAATGGCACTGTTTTTGTGATGCCTCCTCTGACTTAGCCCAACGATTGAAGCTTTTGCCTCAGAGCAACCATAGTACCAGTGCAAGCCTCTGATGGAGCACTTACTAGTTACTATTATTAGAGCTAAAATTTATTGAGCAGTTACTATGTGCCAGGCACGATTCTAAGTGTTCTCCATGCATTATCCCATTTTATCCTCATAGCAATCTTTTTGGGTAAAGAGTATTATTACATTAATTATTCAACTGAGGAAACTGCACTGATTGCAATTACTTTTCTTCTTCCCCTGCCCTTTGGACTAAGTATTTATTCATGATGGAGACTGTCTTACCCTTCTCTTTTTAACTCATCCCCATGGGTTGACACTTCCAATGGGCTAGGGGCTGGCAGACATTATTCTTACAAAAATATACAGTCAGTACTACTCTCAGTTTCATATTATGAGTGAGGAAACTGAGACTCAAAGAGATCGTGTAGCTTTCTGAGAGGCAAAGTCCCCGCTGGTAAGAAAAAGAGCTGCTATTCAAGTCTGCGCTCGTCCGTTCGCTTACCTAACTCCGTCTCCCATGGTAGGTATGAAAATGAATGCTTTTTGAATCTACAAAATGCAAGAACAGAATGAGTGAATGGTAGTACACTTTGTGTTAGGTGGCAGGGTCAGAAAGATATGTTATGTGCTAAAAGGGAAATCAGGAACCACCAATACATCATGACTTCCTAAGAAGACAGGTTCAGTCATGCATACACAATGACACATTTGTAAGAGACAAAACAGACCTTTGTGAATCACTACTAATCAATAGTTTAACGATAGAGAATGGTCTTTGGAGTAAGAGATCTGAGTTTAAACGTTCAAACACTTGCTTTCACTCTTCCTCTGCAGGACCCGAGGTGAGTAAATGAATCCATCTGAGCCTCAATTTCCCTATCTGTAAAATGAGGATAATAACACCCTGCTTGATACAAACTATTATGAGAATTCCAATAAGATAATATATACAAAAATGTATGAATAAACTCTAAATACCATCAGGTTGTTATTTTTCATCTCTCTCCCAGGGCTTACATCAAATGCTGTCCAAAAAGTGCTCATCAGCCCTCATTTCTAATATGTTTACATACAGATATTCCTGAGAGAAGCACTCATGAAAAGCAGCTCTTCCTTAATCCTTAATTCTTCAAATGAGGCCCCAATGTGTACTTTACCACAAGCCACAGGCTCTTGCATTAACAAAATGATTACATTGTTTCAAACTGCTAGGTTTTATTCCCAGTTTTAGCACCTTGATAAGAGTTTATAGATGGGAAAATACAATCAAGTAAAACTTCAAGCTCAGTTTTGTGCAGAAATGATACTGTCTCTCCTGCTTGAGATGAGAAATAAAAGCATTATGAATGAAAATATCATTGAGTTCAACAAGCTAAATATCTTTGAAGAGATTGATTTACTGCAAAATCCCCTCTGGAAATCAGAGTCACCTATTCATTCACAAAGCCATCTTATTTCATGGGCAATTCCCCTGGTTTCTAACAGGTTTTGACTTTCACACTCTCAGCCCACTGGTAGCCCAAGAATCATTACTCTTGACTTTATTGGTAACAGCAGTCAAAATATTACCTGAATTAATTCCATTTTCAGAGACAGAGGATTTTCTTTCAGGATATTGAGGTCTCAAGAAGAAATACATATTGTGAAGGGTGGGTGGAAAAGAGTGATTGCAGGGAATTTTGATTCATTTCCATCTTTTCCTCTAGCTGAATTCTCCATGAAGATTGTTTTTTATGAATAATTTCCTTTCCCCAGTTCTAGATATGGCATTTTATGGTACTAATATAATGAAACGCATTGAAATACCTCAATTTATATGAAACATTAGTTGCTTAGAAAATTCCACATATGTCACTACAGTGATCTATACTACTCTGTTTGGTAATTACTACTTTGAAAAGCCAAAGAAACAGATGTCAATAATTCAAGATCTTGTTAGAACCAGGTATTTTCCAACTCTTTTCCATGATTTCTCCTATCTCCTCATGAGGAATTCCCCCACAGAAAATCCCAACCATTTTTGCCTCCTCAAATGCATCATTTATTAATGCAAAGGGCTCATGAGAAGAAATGTGGACAGTTAATTTTGCTAGAGTGCAATCCACTATGAAGTAATTACACATAATCTTCATTATATGGGACCATAAAACAGAGCATCCATGGTTTATGCAAACCTGGACAGGGAGGGAGTGATGATTTCTGATAATGAGAGCAAAACAAAAACCGCCTTGCCAAATGTATGTTCAATTCTTGTTGTATAAAAATCCATTTATCACTAACAAATCATTGGTATTTCTTTGTCATTGCTTTTGCTATTTTCCCTATCTAGAATACCTTTCCTCTTTTACCAAAGAAAGAGGAAATTTTTAGTCATTCGCTATATATATAGCACCTACTGTGTTCCAGACCCTTAGAATACATCAGTAAACAGACATCTTTGCCCTCTTAAAATAGTATGGTGTATTAAGACTGCAGGCTCAGGTGGGGCGCAGTGGCTCACATCTGTAATCCCAGCACTTTGGGAGACCGAGGCGGGCAGATAACCTGAAGTCGGGAGTTCGAGACCAGCCTGACTCACATGGAGAAACCCCATCTCTACTAAAAATACAAAATTAGCCAGGCGTGGTGATGGGCGCCTAGTCCCGGCTACTTGGGAGGCTGAGGCAAGATAATCACTAGAACCTGGGAGGCGGAGGTTGCAATGAACCAAGATTGTGCCCTTGCACTCCAGCCAGGGCAACAAGAGTGAAACTCCATCTAAAAAAAAAAAAAAAAAAAAAAAAAAAAAAAAAAAAAAAGCCTGAAGGCTCTGGGTCCTGGCTTTGCCTCGAACAGACTATGTAGACTATGTGATTTTGCACAAGCTACTTAACTCTGTTTCTCATCTGTAAAGTGGACATACTAATAGTACGTATCATCTAGAAATGCTGTGGCTTTAAATGGATTGATGGTGGCTATAGTCAAAAGCTGACGGAAAGTTAAGAACTCAATAATCAATCTACTATCATAATAAACTTTGCTTACCAGGCCCTACACCTTTCTTCCAAGGCTGAGACAAATTTCTACTCCTTCTGTGAAGCTTTTCCTTAAACACCTCAGCCAGGAATTTTTTTCCTCTTTTCTTTCAACGAACATTTATTTGCTGAATGGAAAATAGGATTTATCTTCTATGCCAACCCTGATCAAGAAATCATGGCTGCTTAGAGTCAGGGCTAAGAAGTAATGTGAGGCCAATTTCAGAATCTCCAGAGGAAAAATGATATGCCAAGGCTGATGAGTGATGTGTGACACAAATGAGGAAAAGTCACAAGACTGAGTGACAGAACTCAGTGATATATTTATGTAACCAAAATACTTATTCCTCTGCTTACAATGGTTATATCTGAGTAAGTTATTTAACTTCATCAAGCTCCAACATCCTCATCTGTAAAAATATCATAAAGGGTATTACCTTCTAGTATTGTTGGACATATCAAAAGATATATTGTATATAATGCACCTAATTAGAGGCTGGTACACAGAGCTGACTTCATGTTTGTCGTTATTATTCTTGTTGTTATCACTATCTATTACCACCAACTGGAAATACCACCAGATGGGCCTTGATTACATGAGGCAGAGTGTGAGCTTTTTAATGCATTGCCTCAGTCTTCACAGTTAGTAGCTCTTGTGGGCAGCAACCCTTTGAACCTCAAGTGCCTAACATCTGGTCCAGAGGATTAGGTACTCAATGTATATTTGTGGTGTGGGTGAAGTCAGAATGAGAACATCTTTTTTTCCTACATCCATTTGAGGAAGGTCAAAACTAAGGAGGTAAATGAATTGCTGAAAAGTCCCTCTTTCCTGAGCCAGCATTGCTGCTTTTCTGGTACACCAAGAACAAAATGAAAGGAGATAAAATTAATATTAGATGGGGTTTTCCTCCAGGAAGAATCTACATATATACCTCTTTGCAAAGGACATTGATGACCCAGGCCACAATTCAGCTAAGGTAAGATATTGCATCTCACCACTCTAGGCTTTATGCTAAGTATGTTGAAATAAACCATAAAAGGACAGAGTGACAAAGTAAACCCTAGAGGTATAAGGGGAAAAGCATTAGTGCATTCTCAAAAAATGATACATTTAATAGCACAGTGTTGTTGTAAGGCCATTTGAGGCACCATAAGAAAGAAAAACGGATAGAGCTGCCCTGAAGGTGGAATGTAGGGAGCAGATACTGCAATACATAAGAGCTGTCTGGAACTGCTCTTGCAGATAACGCGCAAGTCCAATAAAAGGCTGCAATGCTTGGACGACCCACCAGAGGAGGATAAAGCACACATTTAGCCATTTTTTTCATAGGAAAGCTTTGTCTCTCCATCTTCAATAAAGCAATGGAGTTCAGGTTGTCGAAGGCTCAAATCTGGGAAGTACCTAGAAGTACCACTCAGCTGTCATTAGTCATGTTGGCCATGGCTGGAAGGGTTAAGTACCTTTCTTACATTTTCAGAGCACAGTGATTACAGCACTTTTACAACATTGCTTTATTTTAAATTTGCTATTACAGTAGTCCCATTGTCTGCATAAGCAAAACAATATGTTCATTGTACAGGTAAAAAAAAACCTGAGGCTCAGATACATGAGGCTCACTTTTATTTAAAAATAAACATTTTATTTTGGAAGTTTAGATTTATAGAAAAGTTATGAATCTAATGTAAGCTCCCATATGCCCTTCACCCAATTTTGCCAAATGTTAACATCTTACACAACTCTGGTACATTTGTCAAAACTAAGAAATTAACAATGGCACATTACCATTAACCAAACCCCAGATTTTATTCACATTTTTTATTCACAGTTTTTCCACTCATGTCTTGTTTCTGTTTCAGGAGCAGACCCAGGATACCACACTGCATTCACAATGTCATTATGTGGCATTCACAATGTCATTATGTGAATCTCATCCTTTAGCCATCCTCCTTTGGGAAATGTAAACTTTCAGTGTTTTGAAGACAGATACACCATGCCTTTCATGAGGCCTAGCATAGACAGACACCATACCTTGAAGACAGATACTATGCCTTACCTGAGGCCTAGCCTTTCCTAACGCTGAGCTTTGCCTAGCACATAGGAAGTACATGATTGATGATTAATTTGCCATGCAGAATCCTTTTTTATTTTTATTTTTTTTATTTTATTTTTATTTTTATTTTTTTTTGAGACGGAGTCTCGCTCTGTCGCCCAGGCTGGAGTGCAGTGGCCTGATCTCAGCTCACTGCAAGCTCCGCCTCCCGGGTTCACGCCATTCTCCCGCCTCAGCCTCCCGAGTAGCTGGGACTACAGGCGCCCGCCACCTCGCCCGGCTAGTTTTTTGTAGTTTTAGTAGAGACGGGGTTTCACTGTGTTCACCAGGATGGTCTCGATCTCCTGACCTCGTGATCCACCCGTCTCGGCCTCCCAAAGTGCTGGGATTACAGGCTTGAGCCACCGCGCCCGGCCAAATCCTTTTTTATTTTTAAGAGATGGAATCTCACTCTGTCGCCCAGGCTGGAGCACTGGCGATCTCGGCTCACTGCAACCTCCACCTCCCGAGTTCAAGCTATTCTCCTGCCTCAGCCTCCTGAGGAGCTAGGACTACAGGTGCATGTTGCCACACTCGGCTAATTTCTTTTGTATTTTAGTAGAGACGGGGTTTCACCGTGTTGCCCAGATTGGTCTCGAGATCCTGAGCTCAGGCAATCCACCTGCCTCCGCCTCCCAAAGTGCCAGGATTACAGGCATAAGCCACTGCTCCCCGCCCAGAATCCGATTTTAATCATTGTTATGAAAATCTGAACCATCAGTCTTAAGATTCAGGTTTCTTTTAAGGTGGAGGCAGGGCACATTCAGACTGAGAGTAACAAGTTCTGCTGAGATTGCAAAGCTACTTTTCAAATTCAGAGTAAATGTGAAATATAATAGTCATCAGCTGAGTAAAGAAAACAGCCTGTTAAACACTTAAACAGCATTAGCTTTTCCTTCAACCAAATCTAATAACCCAACAAATGAAAATTAAGGAGAAATATAGGATTTGCAAGAACTTTGAAGAAATGTAAATAAGAATTTAATCAGTCTATCACACAGACCAGAGTTGGTGGCACACCGTTAAACATTCTCATCCTAGAACCAGTATCTATGTATAGCTGTTAATTGTGCAAATTCCTCAGTTCTTCAAAGCTATGTTTCCAAACCAGCTACCAAGTACAGCTGTTTTTTGTTTTTTAAACAAAGACAATTTTTAAAAGTTGGAGTGAAGGTAAGGGAGAATGGAATACATGATTTTAAAAAGCAAGTGCGAGGCCGAGACGGGCAGATCACGAGGTCAGGAGATCGAAACCATCCTGGCTAACACGGTGAAACCCCGTCTCTACTAAAAAATACAAAAAATTAGCCGGACGTGGTGGTGGGCGCCTGTAGTCCCAGCTACTCGGGAGGCTCAGGCAGGAGCTTGCAGTGAGCTGAGATCCGGCCACTGCACTCCAGCCTGGGCGACAGAGTGAGACTCCACCTCAAAAAAAAAAAAAAAAAAGCAAGTGCAACCAAACTTTCATTCTACAGTGAACCTTTTTTTTTTTTTTTTTTTTTTTTTTTTTTTTGAGACAGAGTCTTGTTCTGTCACCCAGGCTAATCTTGTACAGAGCCGAGTATAGTGGCATGATCTTGGCTCACTGCAGCCTCTGCCTCCCTAGTTTAAACCATTCTCCTGCCTCAGCCTCCTGAGTAGTTGGGATTACAGGTGCATGCCTCCATGCCCAACTAATTTTTGTATTTTTAGTAGAGATAAAGTTTCGCCATGTTTGCCAGGCTAGTCTCAAACTCCTGACCTCAGGTCATCTGCCTGCCTCAGCCTCCTAAAGTGCTGGGATTACAGACGTGAGCCACTGCATCTGGCTAGTAAACCATTTAGAAGTGTTAAAAAATATGAAAATGGTTTTCCTTGGCTATTATACTTTCCACACAAAATACATAAACATTGTCTAGGGAAGCCCTCAATGACTCTGGATGAATAATTCAATGAAAAAGAGAATACCCCTAATGTTATTTTACTTGCTATAAGTAGCCTTGTGAGAAATATCTCTCAAATTTTCCATGTCCAAAAACATCATGTAAATACATAAAGCAATATATATTTTTCAACTGGAAGTATTTGGTACTATGTCACTGCTTGCCTAGCATTTTTTAGAAAAATGTATATCTATAGGAAATCTACATACACACAGATAGGTAAACATACAGATAATTTAAGCTTTCCGAGGATAGTATTCATTTTGGTAATCCCAAGTAAGGAAGGAAGCAAAACAGGCTTATTTCAGGTTGGTAGGGGACTGCTACTAAATACCTTTCCTCAGCCTATCCATGAAATATCAATGGAATCTCTTCAACAAAGATGTTTTGCACCTAGAGCTGCTACGGTTGCTATCTTCTCCAAAGGAGAAACTTGTAAATTCACAAGACCCAACATAACTCATGCCCAGCAGTCAACAGAACTCCCAAAGCCTCAGCTTTTTTTATCTGTAAAATAATACCTCTTTAAAAAGACATTACAAAAGTCAAAGGTGCTCATTCATTTATTGACTAAACAATTATTAAGTGAATAGCTAACATGTACTGAATAGCAAGTAAGGGTATCAAGAGAGAATCAACAACAACTGAGTCTCTGTCCTGATTGAACCAATAACTATGAGGGAAGAATGGCATCAATTAAAGGCGTGTGCTAGATTGGGCTCAGTGGCTCGCACCTGTAATCCCAGCACTTTGGGAGGCCAAAGTTAGGAGAATTGCTTGGGGCTAGGAGTTTGAGAACAGTCTGGGCAACATAGCAAGACCCAATTTCCAAAAAAAAAAAGTACAAAACTAGCCAGGCATGGTGGTGCACACCCATAGTCCCAGCAACTTGAAAGCCTGAGGCAGGAGAATTTCGCCCAAGAGTTGGGGGAGACAGTGAGCTAGGATCGTGCCACTACACTTTAGCCTGGGCATTCCATGAGAGTAAATGGACGAGCATAGAGTCTCTTGACATCTAGGCTTGGAACTGGCACAATGTAACTTTGCTGCCTTTTACTAGACAACACAAGTCCAAAGTCAGGTATTTTAAATAAATAGAGAAATATATTCCACCTCTTGATGGAAAAACCTCCAAAAGCATATTTTAAAAAGGTGTAGATGCAGGGCAACAGAGTGAGACTGTCTCAAAAAAAAAAAAAAAAGTGTGTACTGAAATGGTGGTTATCGAGTTCACAAGTGCATTACAATCAATAGGACAACTTGGTAAAACTCAGATTGCTGGGCCCCACCCACCTCCAGAGTTTCTGGTTCAGTAGATCTAGAGTGGGGTGGGAAAATTTCTACTTCTAACAGGTTGCCAGGTGATACTGATGTCACTGATGTGGCAATCGCACTTTGAAAACCACTGCAGTAGTAAATATAAAATTAAAATTTTGTTAATTGCAACTGAAAGGTAGAACTAACTGAAGAGTGGGATTTGATGTAGTTAGAGAAGTTAGAGGCAGCTTCCAAGAACAAATTACCTTGAAACTAGATCTGCGTTTGTGTTTGAGAAAATATGTGAAGAAGACATATCCTAGGCATTGAGAAGAGAATGTGCAAAGCCTGTGTAGTAGAAAGAAACAGGGCAAAAATTAGGGACTGAAAGAAGGCCTGTGTGGCTGGGAGTGAAGACAACGGTATGGGGTGGGGAGTACCCAGGACTGGGGCTGAACAAAGAAATGGGGGCCAACTGGTACAGAGCCTTGTAAGCCCACCACAGTGTTAAAATAATTAACTGGGAGACCATTAGTCTGCGTCAGCTCCAGTGCTGTGGGTTCCTACCCAAGCAAACCAAAACCCAACTCAGAGTGAAGAGTCATAGCCTAGAAAAGCATAACTCAAGCTTAACAATCTGAAACTAACGCCAAACCTCGAACTACAAACTTCCATTTTAACCAGTCAAACATTTTCTTTCCTGTGCTTCTGTGAACACCTTATAAGATTTCCCCTCACGCCCCTGTCATGGAGCTCTGAACAGCCCAAGTCTCATGTTACCTGATTCACGAATTGCTGAATACTCAAACTCCTTAAAATTTGAATGTGCCTGAGTTTATCTTTTAGTCATTCCTGTGTATTATTCTTTGAGCCTTGGGAAGCCAAGAAAAGATGGTAAGTGAGGAAGGTGACAAGACTAGATCTCATTCTCTGAAAAGCGTTTTCTAGCTCCTTCTATTGACTAGAACCATATACGAAGCCACTTCCTAGAGTCTATTGCACTATCGATGCTGAATTTCTCTGATTTGGACCTCAGCTCTGCCAATTACAACCTCAGTAAGTTACCCACTGCTCTAAGTTTCCATTTCCTCTTCTGTAAAATGCTGGAGGTAATTCCTTTCTAATCAGGTTTGTGAGGACTGACTAAATTTATCGCATGCAGTACTTAGGCCCATGTCTGGCACCAAGTTACCATTCGAATCTCAGCTGCCATTATCACATTATTCACTGAGAGCATAAAAAAAATGCTACCGGGCAATAGGAAGTTTTCCTCTACTCCACGGGGGCAGAAGAAAATAGATTTAATTTTCTTAAAAGCTCTTTCAGGTAACATATCTTACTGTAAAGGTGACAACAGCCAAAGCCACAAAGGAAGAGAGTGGAATCTCTAAATAGCCAAAAACCAGAGCAGTTTCAGTGTCTGTGAAATTAAGGACATAATGACAGAAATCGATATAAGTCACCCAGCCCCTAAACCCAAATGGAAGCTCCAGACCTACAGGATATTTTTTTCTGTTTTGCTCACTGTTGTTGTGTCCCTAGTACCTAAAAAGTTCCAAGTGAGACTTAGAACTTCCTTGTTGAATGGAAATGAGAATCCATCCATGTTTTTATATTCAATTGAATTTGGAGGCAATTCATTTTGCTGCCATCACTCAAGTCTCCTGTTTTGCCTGAGCGGCTGGTCACTTACGGAGAGTGTAACGTGGGTGTGTGGTTTCTGAATTGATATCTGGGGTCACTGTATCTAATGTCTGAGTCAGTGGAATGCTGTCACCAGGGAAGCAGCAGAGTGTGTACACCACACCCTCAGACTACAGTGTGTTTGGGCCAATACTGAGTCAATGCAGCCAGCACCTGGATGACAATCAGGACATTCATTGACATCTCCTGCTAAGAATTCTGTTAAAAATTCATCAACTTCCTGATGTTCTCAGAATAAAGCTTCTAATAACCAGGCTTACAACCCCCTGCATGAACTGACCCCGGCCCACCCTTACAGCCAAGCACCATCTCTCTCTGGTCAGGCCCCACATCGCAGCCAGTCTGAACTAGCCCTGAGGTAAGGCTCTTCCTATCTCTGGGCCTCTATCCACACAGCTGCTTCTGCCTGCTACACCCTTCCAAAGCCTATACTTTTTCTTACTTAAAATCTCAGCTTAACATCTCTTCTTCCAAGATATATAAGCCCAATATTTAAGAATCCCCAGAGAGTCCTGAGCAGACAGAGATATTATTTCAGAATCTGCCCTCCCTGTAAATTTCTTAAGACACTTGTTTGCCTTGCATTCTACTCCCAATTCTTGGCATATACAGGTTCTAAATAAATGTGTCCAATGACATTATTATTCTCCTTTTACTCTTTCAAAATACTTTTGTAAAAGACAGAATCTCACTCTGTCGCCCAGGCTGGAGTGCAGTCGTGCCATCTCGGCTCACTGCAACCTCTGCCTCTTGGGTTCAAGTGATTCTGGTGCCTCAGCCTCCCGAGTGGCTGGACTACGGGCATGTGCCACCATACCCAGCTAATTTTTGTATTTTTAGTAGAGATGAAACCAGACAGGGGTTCACCCTGTTGCCCAGGCTGGTTTCAAATTCCTGGCCTCAAGCGATCTGCCTGCCTCAGCCTCCCAAAGTGCTGGAATTACAGGCATGAGCCACAGCACCTGGCCCCAAAATGCTCTTTTAAAAAGCAAAATCGCAAGTGCAAGAACAAACACACTGACAAACACAATTCCCAAGGAATGTCACAAATACACCAACACTTGCCATTGGTGGCTTCAGCTTCTGCCGAGATGAATTCTGCCTGTGGAGTGACTCATGATTCACCTAACAACTGGGATTCTGCCACTTTGCATCCTGGGATTCCCTCGTCTATCCATTTCCTGGCCCAGTGCTTCTCGTGCTTTGCCGAGTACATGAATCACCTGGAGGTCTTATTAAACTACAAAATGCTATTGAATAGGTCTGAGATGGGGCTCAGATTTTGCATTTCTAACAAGCTCCCAGGTGCTACTGCTGCTCCTCCAACAGACCACACTGCTGGGCAAGGTCACAGCCTATGGAGAAGCTTTGCCCTTACTTCCCTCACTCCTTCCCTCTTCTGTCCCCTCCAGGGCAGGCACGCTTTCTTTAGGAAGCAGCCAGCAGTGCTGGAAGAATGGGGATCTCTTAATTAGAGAGGGGTGGCAAGACTATGTGTGTCCAGGACTTAAGGAGACACTCACAGATGCTTCACCCACTTTGAGGAGCTTAATGTGATCTAATAACTGTGATTTTAGATTAGCACTAGCTGTACAAACACAGCGATAGGAGACACAGCCTCCAAGAAATAGGGAGCAAGGAGGAGGGGAGCACAAGGAGGGACAGGAAGGGAGAAAAAAATTAGCAGCTGGACTCCTCCCCTGAGTTCATCTATCCCCAAATGTGCATCATCACACTGGGGGCATTTGGTAATTAATTAGCTGTAAAGATAATTTATACCCATGTAAAACATATGCTCTGCTTCCTTTCTTCGGAACATCAGGGATGCTGTGAGGGCAGCTGAATTGCCTTTACCACCTTAGACCCTGCAGATTAACTCAAGCATCCTCTCAATTCCCTGTCTGCAACATCTTCTGGGCTACAGAGACCACAGTGCAGAGACTAACTGTGAAATTGTAAAGAATATAGTGGGGGAAAAAAGGCTTGAGTATAGCTGGTATTATAGTCAAAAGCTGAGGACTTCTTTTTTCTAAGAGGCTTCAAAGAGCCTAACAGCTCTTACTAACTCTCCTCCAGCTAAGCTGCATGACAAAACCACCTCCCCGCTCTGGTAGGAATTATGCGTGTCACTGTTAATGTTGGTTTAATATATTTTCAATACTGTAAAATTGTCATGGTAGAATTCTGGGAAATTGTTCCCCTGGGGTCCTTGAGTAATAAGCTATCAAAGAGAAACTAAAGAAAGGTACAATGCTGGTTACTTCCCGAGCTCTGAGAGCTCTGGCCCTAAGAGAGCCTAGGAAGCCTCAGAGTCTTCATAAACAGACATGAAAGCATGGTGAGATAACTAAAATAATTGTTTGGGGGTTTTTGCCTACACAAACATCCTTATGTTTAATGCCAGTATGCTTAGTCAGGCTCTTACATTAGAGACTGTGAATTTAGGGCTGGGGCCCATGTTGTTCATTGGTATGGTTTGGGGGAAGAGGAGATTAAGCAGGTAAAAACATTACTCTGCTTTGTCTAATTTCTCTGAGTATCTCAAAACCTTATTGACATGCAGCTTCCTCAATTGCCTTATTGTAGCTTTAATAATATCTTGCCAGTATACTATCCTTTAAACGTAAAGAAAAGACACATCCTATCTCACCCCAACCTTCCAATTTGGCTGTCTTTCTTCCAGCATCGCACTAGATATTAAGCATAACAAGATCACCTACTCTCCTACATTTGGGACTTCCTCCAAATCTGAGGCTCCTATGATTGGCCTTTCAGCATGAAGAAAAGTTTGCTTATTCATGGGCCCAGGATATATCGACTATATCTACTCTGCAAGTGTTTGAGGCTAAATGTGTCAACCTGCAAGAAACTTCATGGGCTACAAAGGTGCTGTTCTCAAACCTGGCCTTCACCCATCAGTGGGCCTGAAGACTATTTGCAAGGCAATGCATGAGGCTGGATCACTCTTTGGCAATGGCAGGCTTTATCCTCTAGAATGGTTGGTATTAGCGGTAGCTGGACTCATGGAACCCTCCATGACATTCCAGACAGGGAATCCCTTTGATCTGTTTACAGAGATGCTGTTCTTAAACAAAGACTGAGGGCCAGCCAGGGCTTTTGGAGTCTGAAGGAACTATAGATCAATAACGCAGCCTGATCTTCAGATAGAGAAAATTGCTTGAGGGTTTCACACCTGCAGGGAATTTTCCTGATGATATAGGACAAGAGAATTCTAGAGACAGCACGTTCACACCACTTACTAGAACATGAACATGCAGGACCTGTGTACCCCGTAGGTATGTTTTTGGCAATTCCTGTACCAGCTCCAGGGCCTGAAGAAACAAAGTTGGAGGAGAAGTGAAAGGAACCCCAGGGAGATAGAAGCCCAGAGGGACAGAGTTGGATGTTTCCTGCCTCCCCACTCAGCCAGCCTCTCTGAAGCCATCTCTCTATTCCCAAAGAATTAAGATACATGCACACTGAGATTATTAATGAAACAATAAAATAAACCAATGGCTCTGGTGTTTCCAGAACATCAGCTCCAGATTTGAAAACTGTTGTTAAAATGGTACCTCTTCTTTCTATTGCTTGAACTACAGCCGACGCCACCTTACATATGCAGGTGAAAATAACAAGTGTCTAAGCAGGGACTCGTTTCTTTTATCAAATCAATACTTCACTGAAAATGAAACTAGGAGAAATCTGAGACCTTGGATCAAGGGCACTGAAGGTGAAATGAGCATAAAAGCTTTTCTTAATAATAGTGGTAGGCAATCTATAGGCATTGTTTTGGCAAAATGATGAGTCCTGATTGGCTGGTGAGATTGGATTTGTTTCTCATTTGTCAACTTGGAATCGATAGTTTTTGTGCATTTCTAGAGCCATCTCTTTACCACAGGGCCCATGTCCATCCATCAGGAGTCCCACAGTAGAGCCAGGAAGAAGTCACTGCTCAGCCTATCTGACAATTTAATTGGTTCACTTCCTCAGGAAATTATTGTTCTCTCCTTCTCTAAGTTTCTGAGAGAAATCATCAGAATGTGGCCAGACTCTTATTTGGTGTTTTGTGAGGAAAAGAACATCCGGAAAAAAAGGCATTTCTGAGTTGGCTTGTTATGCCTCATGCTGCCTTTTATGTGAGTAAAGTTAGACGCTGTGATGTGAGTAGGCTCTGCACATGGATCTCCTGGGTTTGGTTCTACTGCAGAGTCTGATATTCCCAGCGTAGTCATTGCTTTGGGTGAAGATGCCAAGGGTTGCTGCTAATTACTAGTTATGGTTGCTCTGGCCACAGCATTTGTAGTTTCACATTTTAGCTCAAAACAGTTGACTAGATTAACTCTCTTAAGAACAGTGCATAGACAGGTATTTGAGTCCCCTCCCTTCCTCTTCCTCTGTAGCTCAATCATCAGCATGTAGTGCCATTTCTAAACCCAGATCTTTCTCATCTGTTCACTTATCGCTATCTCTGTTACCACCGAGTCTAAGTTGGCTCCTTTACTGTGTGTCTTCTGTTTCTCCACTTGCTGCCTGCCCTCCTGTCCCATCTGAACACTGCAATCAGGATAGTTGTTTTTTAAAAATTTCGTATTATACCAATTCCTCATTTAGCTCTTTCGATAGTTTCTCATTGTCTTGGGATAAACCCCCTAACTTCTTTATCATACCCTTCCCCACATTTCCTACTTCATCCCCTGGTTCTCATTCTCCTTTGAGTTCTGCCTTCTGACCATACTGTATTTTCTGTTTTCCAAACATATTATACTTTAGAATTTTGAATATAGTATTCTGTTTACCATGAATGCTCCTCTTATTCTATTCCCTTCCCATGGCTGACTCGTAGCCAGCCTTTATTTCTCACTTTATACACAAGTGACCTGAAACCCTGGGCTCCCCTTGAGATGACATCATCAGATAAGCTCTGTAAAGAAAGGGATTCTGTCTCATTCAGCTATATATCCCCTGAACCTAGCACAATACCCAGCAGAGAGTAGATACTCAGTAAATATTTATTATACAGAATTGAATTAGAAAATGTTGAAAAGAGGGAAAGACAAGATGCATAATACGCCTCTTGTATATCTTCCCCAGAGGATTGCTAACCCAAGCATTTCACCAGTACCCAAGGGTTCTCTTTCATGGAAAATGAAAATGAAAGTGCTTAAATAAGTGCATTTATCCCAGATGAGTGAATGACTACAAAAGGGATTGGGAGAAAGTCCCATAGTACACAAAACTTTAGATCAAGGCATAGGGAGAAGAGACAGAAATGGATAAGGAGGAAATCTAGAGGAGGCAGAAAAGGTCTTGAGCAGGAGGGAGAAATTGTCTACAAGTTAGTTAAGAGAGGCCGATTGTGTGAGAAGAGTGTTTCAGGAGATTTTTGAGAAATTGCAGCTAAAATGACAGTTATCATGTAGAAAGCAAAGGTGCTACCAAAAGTATGATGAAGCCTGAATGCAATACTATATTCTACAGAACTCATCAGAAAAAATACAGATGGGATGGAGAGAAGTAGAGGGTTCTCAGTTCAAATAAGAAGGAATTAGGAAAAAGAAAATCAACTTCTCTAAGCACAAAGAGAAACTCTTGCACCGGGGCCCTGTAAATACCACTAAAGCACATGAAATAAGAAGCAGAATCATCTGTTGAATCCTCACTCTTCTGTCACTATTTAGCAGTTATCTAGCCTTAGCAGATCACTAAAGGTTATTGCACCTGATTTCCTTGGTGAGAAAATAGGAAGGGCAAAGGAACTAACAATTATTGAACACACTGCTCACATATATTATTTCATTTCATCTTCGTAAGAAGTAAATTTATGATCCCCACATCACGGATGAGAAAACTGCGGCTTAGAGAGGTTAAGAAATTGACCTACATCCACACAGGATTTGAACTGGAGTCTTGGTCCTGAAGTTTACATACAACACTGGCCAGAGAGGCGATGTGGCAGAATGTGAAACACCAGACTTTCAACCCTTGGTCCTGGCTCTGCTATTTATGAGTTTTGAGGTCTTGGCAACTAACTTAACATCCTGACACTGAGATTTCTTCCTTTATAAAATGGTGAGGTTTATACCTGCCCTGGGAGCTTACCTACTCCTCCCAAGTGGAGGCATAACTAGATTTTAACAACCAAAGATCATGAATCAGCCCAGGGCCAGGCATCCATGCACTTTTACGCATATGTCAAGATCTGGCTTTCACAATTCTTTCTAAATTGTCTTTTCATCATAGTCTTAACAAAAATTGCATCAACACTTTACTTGAAAAATATGTTGCAAAGGCACTACTCTTGGAGAATGTGTTCTTCCATTCCCCCTCCTAGTTGAGTGACTAAATACAAAGAAGATGTGAGAACCAAATGAGATGGGGTTGTGCAGACTCTCTGCACAAGTAGAAATGAGCACGCCCATGGGTGGTCAGGCGTCTCTCCTACAGAAAGTCCTATTTAGTTCACATTTTTCACTTTCCCTAAAAAGAGAGGACTTCCCCAGTTCTCATTAGATAAGCTCATCTGTTACAATTGCTTAGGATGTTGTGAATTTCCTCTGCGTTCAGGGACTCCCATTTTGACGCATCAGGACACTCAGAGTGGGCTTGTAAAATCAGCTAACAGTGCTATCTTCCTAAGCCCCACAGAGTAGTGATGTTTTGTACCCAGAATAGCTCCATTGTAAGAACTTATCCCACTAAAGGTCAACACATAGAGTTACACACTCCAGGGAAAGCGCATGCTTTTGTGAAATGCAATAAGGTCTCTATGTGTTCTCAGAGCAACCCAACACGATATGGCTTAGTCTCCTAAGAATGCTGTGGCAGCTCAGAGATGATGCCAGCAACCTATGTCATTTCTGATCTGATTAGAAATCAACCTTCATAAATGTGGGCAAAAATCTACTTACAGCTTAGAGAACATTAGCCGCCTTTTAATCTAATGAGCCTTGAGTATCTTTTCATTTTCTCTAGCAAGCCATGGCCTATCTTTTGAGCTATTAGAATCAGAGCCTGTCAATACCAGCCCTTTTGCAGAATGTGTTTAATCTATGTTTCATAAATCAGTATCCTAATGCAAGTAACAATAAATTAACATTTATAGTTCTTACTATGTGTGTTAAATTAGTACGTTTAATCTTGCTGAAGCCTTATAATTTCTATGAGGTAGGTAATGATAGCCATTCTTACTTTTTAGGGAGGGAAGTGAGGTTCAGAAAGATTAAGGAAATCTTGGAACTATGATTTGGAACTATGAGTCAAGAACTGTTCATCTTGACTGGCCTAATAAATTCCTGTTATTTTCACTCTAACACACACATTATTAGAAATTAAATATTTTTTAATCAAAAGAGGATCAACTGTTGAGATGCAAAAAGGAGTGACCAAGTGCCCCCTTTCACTCTGGATGAGATAAAACATCTAGAATAAAGATGGAAAAGATGATCCTATCAGCATATAGACTAAAACAAATGAACTGTGCCTGGCACTATACACTATATAGTCTGGAAAAGAGGCAAACACAGAGAACCACTAGAAAATGTAGATATAGTGGAAATAGACTATCTTGTGAGAAAATAGATCTAAATTAGTACACACAGGCTCAATGCAGAGAAAGATGAAGCAGATCAAAGAAATAAAATGATTCCCAGTCTAACAAACTCTCTGTGGTAATATGGAGGTCATTAATGTGTCTAAAGAAATGATGCGCCAATCAAAAAGGGAGTTGGTTGGCAGTGGAAGATGGCGGGTGAGTGAAGGGGGAGTCAGTGAAGTCAGCTTTGATGGGCTTCCTCTCTCTGCAGGAGGCAGCACCTTGGCCAGCAGACTTAGTATGCTGGTGCTATTGACCAGGCTCCACATGAAGACTGGACAGCAGGAAAAAGCTATCACAGCTGAGGAAAGCCGTATGTTGAACAGATGACTTAAACTCCTATTTTCTGATTCCAAGATCACTAAAGCAACTTTCTGATTATAATTTAGCTTCTCTGCAAAAAGGAAAAGTACAAGTGCAAGTCATGCTGACAGGAGAGCTCAGGTCTCCTGAGATTTTATTTCTTAAGGTACATTAGTAAACTGACATTATGGTTTTCTCTATCAGTGTCTTGTAGCTGACTAATGTTGGGTCAATGCCTGGGAGGTAAAGCCACTCTTGATGTGCTGGTCAAAACTGCTGATCAGGATTCTGACTCTGCAAGGTTACTGTCCAGGCTGAAACCATGAAGAAGTCATCACGGTAAGGTGCCCCAGTTGCCCTTTCCTAGTTGACACTTGTCCCTGCATGCCCCAGTTGCCCTTTCCTAGTTGACACTTCAGTTATCTCTGTGTGTATCTTCATTCAAACTGCAGGCCTCTGTGCAGTTATAGCAGTGAACAGAACAGAAACTATCCTAGAGGAGGCACTTGCCTTAGTGCAGTATCGTAAAAAAAGGTGGGGAAGTGGATATTGAGAGATGCTATCATTAAATAATGGCTTCGCCAGTAATTAATTACATGACTTTAGAAAAGTCACAACCTCCTCAAGTCTAGAAACCCACATCTATAAAATGGGAATAATGTTGCCAAATGAATCCCTTCAATGTTTGTACCCTTTCAAGGAAACTGCCACATAAAAATGTATGAATCATGGGCAACTGAAATTCTCTTTTTCTCCAAGGCAAACCCACAAAACTGCATCTCAGAACTGCAGGATATCAGGCCAGGAGTAGTGGCTCACGCCTGTAATCCCAGCACTTTGGGAAGCTGAGGTGGGTGGATCACCTTAGGTCAGGAATTCAAGACCAGCCTGGCCAACATGGCGAAACCCCGCCTCTACTAGCTATACAAAAAAATAGCCAGGTATGCTGTAATCGCAGCCACTCAGGAGACAGGCAGGAGAATTCCTTGAACCCAGGAGGCGGAGGCTGCAGTGAACTGAGATCGTGTCACTGTACTCTAGCCTGGGTGGCAGAGTGAGACTCCTCCATCTCAAACAAACAAACAAACAATCAAACAAAACAAACAAAAAACCTGCAGGATATCAGCCTGGTATTTGCCATCTGCCATCTGAGTCACTTTGGGCAAGCTTAAAAACTTTTGGAGTATCTGTTGCTTTGTTTGTAAAGGAAAATTTACTAGATTATATAAAAAGTCCTTCCTAGGCCGAGGTTTAGACCTAAAACAACCAGGATTTTATTGTCCACAGTGGAGTGTTCTCTTTGAATGCTAGGTTTACTGCAATAGCTTTCTCTTTGCCTTGCCTGAATTCAGTAAAGTTCTCATCACTGCATCCCCTAGATGATCCTAGAGCAATCTTAATAAGACTTAAATCTGACCATGTTACACCATTGTTCAGAAAGCTTTCAATGAAGGATCCCTCCGTTGCCTTCAGAATAAAGACGAACACTTCCTACTTGGCATACAAGGTTCTTTACAACATTGTTCTTGCTTTTCTTCTCTCCTTTGCCACCTGTCTCTTCTACACAAATATTTTGTGCCTTGGTCTTAAGAAACTATATGCAGCTAAGGATGGCTCCCAGATATCTAGTTTTGATACCTTGATATGTGATAAGAGTTCTATTTTGGGCATGTGGATTTAGAGTTGACTATGAAATATCCAGTTGGAAATGTCAGGTAACCAATGAGCTATGTGTGCCTAATGCTCACGGGAAATTCTACGCAAAAGGAATAGAATTTGGAGTCATCCAGGCAGACAAAAGGTGACTCCATGCAAGTGGAAGTGATCACCCAGGAAGATATGTGGATAGCAAGGAGTAAGAGATTGGTGGTATTATAGAATACTGATTAAACAAACACCAACATTCAAAAACTTTACATTAATTCATCCAATTCATGAAGCATTCTATAATTCAAACACCAGAGGGCATAAAGATCATCTTGCCCCATGTCAGCAATAACTACTATGAACAAAGTATATAAAATCAGTATCTAACATATTTTTCAAAAAAATAAAAACTGAGGCTTTGAGAGGCTGTAATCATTTGTGATAGGTGACCAAGCTGGTTAATGAAGAAGCTGGGATTTATAGTCAAATCTTTTTTGCTTTGATCTTTGACCCAAGCTCTTCTTAAAACCACACTTGCCTGCATAAAGCAGACAAAATAAGAGCTCTCCTCTCAGACAATAATGGAGGCAGTAAACTAAGTAAAGCTCAATTCAAATAAAGAAGTGATTATGCTTAATAATAAAAGGGGTATTAGACCTTAATTACTGAATTGTTTAATGATGGTGTATTGAGTTTATTTAACTAAGCTGTTTATTTGCAAGAAGTAGAAAACTAAGGATTTATAGCTAAAAGAAGAACATTCTTATCGTTAGAGTCTATTTGCAGGCAGTTCCTGTGATAAATTATTATAAAGAGAGGGTTAAACTTTCATTTGCACATAAACTTTCATTACCTACATAATGGAATAAGAATGGTATTACATAGTTAAAGATAGGCTTTCATTATACAGTCATTATTCCACTCTTGATGAATATTAGGAATTTGTGATCAACCTACAAGGCACACTGGCCAGATTTTCTCCCATCCCAGACATAAAATCTGGTCAAAGTTCCAAGAATCATTCTATATCACATGCTACATACCTTTGGCTAATAGAAACACTCTTTAAATTTAATGTTGCTTAACTAATGCTGAAGCAAAACAAGCTATTTATACAATATACATGCAGCAATTGATGTGGCTTATTCCCTTTCTTATTTATAATCATTACATTCTCTAGCTTCTGAAATAATTCTTAATAGAATTTCCTCATTATTATTATTTAGGGCCTAATGCAAGCTATTGGGAGCAAACAGTGAAACTACCAAAACCTGAGGTAAAACAATTCATTGGATTGTGGTGTGACTGCCATATGACTGTCTTCAGAGCCAAGTTTTGGAGAAAGCATGTAGGCTTGTGTGTGTGTTTTCTCCCATGGCATCTTGGCCTGTCCAAAAATGTTGTGCTTTCAGACATTCTTGCAATATTCTAGAGGAAGATTTGGAAGTCGACAGTTGCCAGATGCCATCAGTTCCCATGGGGAGCTAGCTAAAGAAAGGTAATTCTCAGGGAGAGTAATGCAAGGAAACAATTAGCCCTTTTGACAACTTGATTTGTTGAAACGAGGCTGCCCTACCTCCAGGGACAACCTAGGTCTCCACAGAGCTCAAAATAAGGGTTCAAAGACACCAACATTCCAGGGCTTTACGGCATTTAGTCCAGTTTAAGAAAATTTTACAATTTGAACACCAGACAGGGGAGAAAGGCTAGGGGAAGATTATCTTCCCCTTTGTCACTGATAACTTCTGTAGGTATGGCAGGCAAGTTAGCATCTAACCTATCATTCAGAAAAAAAGCTGAGTCCAAGTGTACCAAGTTTTGGTTATACAAGATGAATAAGTCCTAGAGATCCACTGTACACGATAGTGATCTTTGGTTAACAATACTGTACTATATACTTAGAAATCTGCTAAGAGAGCATATCTTATGTTAAGTGTTCTTATTGCAAAAATAATAATAAATAAAAAGGTGGGAGGTGATGGATATGTGGTGTTGCTTTCATGAATATATACTTGTCATGAGTATGTACTTTTCTTGAACTTATCAAGTTGTATGCCTTAAATAGGTTCTGCTTTTTGTATGTCAGTCATACCTCAATAAAGTGATTCAAAACAAAAAAAAGAAAATACAGAGTAAATATTTAAAAACTGAGACTTTGAGAAGTTATAATGATTTGTGAGTTATATATTTCTCTCATTCCCTTGCATTGCTGGTGAGGTTTTCAGACTTTGCTTCTTTGGCTTCCAAATCAAATGAAATGTCAATGCCTTTCCACTGAGCTGAAAAGTTCACTTCGTTCTTTGCTTCCATCATGTCTTCCCATGTGTTGTTACAGTAGAAAGAGAAAGAGGGAGAGGGAGGGAGGAAGAGGAATGCTACTGTAGGAGCCTTCAGCATGGATATAAAATGCGTCAAATCTTTTTTGCTTTGATTTTTGACCCAACTTCTTCTTAAAACCACACTTGTCTGCATAAAGCAGACAATATACGAGCTCTCCTCTCAGACAATAATGGAGGCAGTAAACTAAGTAAAGCTTAGTTTTCCTGGCAGAAAATTGTGTCCTTAGAAGATATCACCCTTCTCCTCCTTCCATGAAACCTACAACAGTCACTGCTAATGGATAACTACAGTCTCTATCCCAGTGAGGGATGCAGATTCTCAATGTTTCTCTACATAACATCCCAGGGTGAAATCTGCCCATCAGCCAGAGTGGGTACCTAATAGGAAAACATCCTGGCCACCTCTGACTTTCAGTTTTCCCAATATCCTAATATGTAAAATAAGAACAGCAAAGCCCACTGCACAGAGATATTTTCTTTTAAATACATAATTTTATTTGACAAAGGATTTTATATGTTTATTGAAAACGTATAAAATTAAAATGTCAGAGCTACCCAAAAGAAAAAAGTGTCATAACCAGAAAAAATGTAAATGCAGATATAAGATACAGTCTCAAAGAAGAAAATTATCACTGATAATTAGGGCATAAGATTTTACAAGATTGAGCTGTGTATTTCAGCTCTAAGTTTCCTGTAAGCCAACATGCAAAGAGAAGTTGGGTTATTCCTTGGTCCCCATTATCCAGGAGGAGAACACTAGTTGTTAACAGACATTTTTTACAGGAGTTTCATGTAGAGGACAAAGATGTGGAGGGCAGTAGTGCAGGGTTAATGGCTAATGTGGAAAAAAAGTTTCTTTGCAAATAAAAGAGCTCTACTATATGATGAAAGTGAGGATATTAGCCTCAGTGGTGAACTTGGGTGTCTTTTAGAAGAATTTTACTACTAGCAGGCAAAGGATGGAAAGATAGTAGGTTGAGAAATACTGTAGCAGAAAAAAAAAAAGGAGACAAGGGAACAAGTGCTTTATTATTAACTGTTACAAGAAAAGAATAAAGGTTTCTCTGGGTCTGTAAGCCTCAAGACATCAGGTGATAGTCATTCAGGCAAACGGAGTCAGTTTAACCAGTGAGCAATGGCACCTTCAAACAAGGCCACAAAACCAAATGGTCTCTAATAGAAAAACAAGCCCAGAAAAACTTCTAAAACTAGAATTATAATTCAGAGACTAGGGCTCTGAGAGTTTAAAAGTGGAACAGAATGTCAGAAACTGCATGTGGGCTTCTTTTAAACATCAAAAATATTAATACTGGCATAAAGAGATACCTCTCTCACATCCACCCCCAACTTAAGAGATGCCAGGGCACCCAACCTAGGTAAAAGGAGGACCTCAAAGGCAAGTGGCACCCATTGCTCATTACTTATCAACTACATTGCTTCCCCTTCTGCTCCAACCACAGAAGCCTGGTTTGTTAAGGTAGGGTTAGAAAGTCCTTCTGAGAGAAAGTAGGCCCCTACCATACCCACAGAAGATCAGAAGATGAAGCATGATTGGTCCATACCAGGCCTGGTAATTGTATCCCTTCCTCCAGTGATTGGTTTTGGGATGGGAACATAAGATATAAGGAGATGGCTGGATGTGGAGGCTCACACCTGTAATCCCAACACTTTGGATCACCTGAGGTCAGGGGTTCGAGAGCAGCCTGGCCAACATGGCGAAACCCCATCTCTACTAAAAGAATACAAAAAATACCCAGGCATGGTGGCGAACACCTGTAATCCCAGCTACTCAGGAGGCTGAGGCAGGAGAATCACTTGAACCCAGGAGACAAAGGTTTCAGTGAGCCGAGATCACACCATTGCACTTCAGCCTGGGCATCAACAATGAAACTCTATCTCAAAAATAAATAAATAAATAAAAGATATAAAGAGTTTTCTGTGAAGGACTACCCAAGCCTCTGTGGAGGGCAACCAAAGTTCTTTGTGCTTTCTTCTTCCTCCAGCCTGTAAAGAGGTTATGATGCCTGGATGTGTGGGAACCATACTGTAATCATAAGGTAACAAACCTGAGGATCGCAGCTAACATGCTATGTGTGGTGGAGTAAAATATGGACTATATTCCCTAGCGGCGTTGTTGGGCTGTTACCGGCTCTGGGCTTCCTCGCTTGGAACTTCTTGATATGTAAGAAGAAAGTATCTTTATTTGTCTAAACTACTATTCTTGGTCATGGTAGAGGAAAAATGATGAAAAGGAGCAACATCTACTATGTTAATCCAGACTCGAATGCAAGAGGTGAGAATGTGTGATGGACAACTTATGACAGAGACTGAGATCTGGGGAAGAAAGTGGAGGTTTGGCGTTCCGAGGCAGGTTCTGAGAAAGAGATAGAGACAGTGTGGCAAGCACATCTTTTAATTCTAATCTGCATTCACAGTCCACAGAACTTTCACTTTGTGACTGCAATGTTCTGGGTTGTTTTTTTTGTTTGTTTTGTTTTTTTTCTGTGGGCCCACATCAGCACTGCATGGTCACGGCAGATTTCACTGGGCCTGGGCTATACTCAAAAATCATTCTTCCGTCTGCCTTCTTATTTCCCTGATCTGATTCCTGTTTTCTTCTGGCTTTGGTTTTAAAGTACCCCCCACTGCCACCCCTCACCACAGTGTTAAAATGAAAAGCAAAATTGTAAAATAGATAAAACAAAAGACAAAGAAGGAGAAAATCATAGTGGGGAAAAAGAATGGGGAGGGGAGTATTTCTTTTTGCCCTGTGTCTTTTCAGCTTCCCTCTTCGTGCATAGAGTTTTCCCTAAAATAGGCCAGTGCAACAAATAGCATGGAAGAAGTTTCCATGGCTGATGACATGAAGCTTTCTGCTTTAAGCTTCTGGTTCCTTTGAAGTGATGGGCAGTGACACACAGATGGGAGCCATGGACAGACACCACCACTCTGAAGGTGGGGTCTGACAGGTAAATGGGAAAGGAGAATAAAACTTTCATATCAGCTGACATTCCCCCACATAGCCTGGGAGTGAGGTACCAAGGCTGAGGCTCATGCCTCGAACAGGTGAGCTGACATCTTTGAGCACCAGGTTTGAGTTCATCAGATGCCCATTTAGTCTTTTCCACTAAACTGCTGGCTCCTTAAGGGGAAGGATGATACCTGCCTTAGCCCCTGCTCTATTCCCAGTGCTTAGCACAATGTATGGCACATAGTCGATGCTCAATAAATCATAAATGAATGAAGGCGTGAATGTTTAGGGAGTTAGGAAGTGCCTCATAAGAATTAGCTCTTGTAGTTGGTGGAGTGTGTTGTAGTTGCAGCTGCTGTTACTGTTGTGGTGGTGGTAACAGATGGAAAGGAAAATTCCCTCCTGAATCCCCAACGCTTAAAAATCAAGAAGTCCATTAACATCTTTAGCTGGATGCTGAGGCATGGGTTTTCTTGGCCCCATTGGCTTCCCCTGTACAAGATGTTACCTCCCACCCCATGCAGTGACAGACACAGCAGAGCAATCCTCAGGGACTGCTGGAGATAGGGTGATACGATAGCAGGTAAGCAGTGCCTACTATACCAAGGTCACTGCCAAAAGCAAAGCCAACCTCCCCTTCCTTGCAGACTGCCTACCAGCCCCTAAGCAGCTTCCAACGACTTAACTGCTTGATAATGCCCCCACTCCTCAGGAGACACATGCTGCTCTTGAATAGAAAGAGAGTTTCAGTGATTAAACTCACAGCTGTCGTTTAGAGCTAAGACTGGATTTCTGAAATTAATTTGAAAATGTTTGCATTTATACCCCTACCCCCCCCCCCTTTTTTTGCTGTTTCCTGGTAAACTTTATCCCTCCCCCACCTGAGGACTGGGGTGAGAGGGTGTTGGGCAGCAGAGCTCTCTATGTGCAGCTGCAGCTCATGGGTCAAGAGCCTACTACATCAGTAATGAGGGCACCCATCACGTTGCTCTGCAAAGATCACAGACTGGAGCCGCCCTGCTGGGAGGCCCCTTAATGAGCTGAGCAGATTTTTAGTGCTCATCTCAGGGGTGCAGGGTAAGGTGCCTTAGTGCCAATTCTATCCGGATTTCCGGTAGTGCACTTGGGAACTGTGTTTGGACCCTTGGGTACCAATAGGACAATTCAGCTTCCAGATCCCAAATCACCCCCAGCAGATGGGCACAACTCGAGCAGAGGAATTAAATGGCTGGACCATTCATATTTGTTTGTATGTGTCTTAATCCTTTGTGGAACAAATAGGGGATTAAGTAGGAAGAAGGGTAGGTAGATAAGCAGATAAAACAAACATTCCTCTTTACATTCTCAGCAACTAACACAACCAATATCACAAATGTGTGAGGCATTAAGAGATGAAGGGAAGGAGGAAGATGAAAGGGAAGAATGACAGGATCTACCAAGTGCTAAATTTTCCCAACAAGCAAATTAGCTTAACAGTCCATGTAATCTACCAGGAAGTCTTTTCTGAAATGATAAAATATATTTTCAATCAATGGTCACATCCATGACCTCTCCCTACACTACACACAGCAATATCCTGGCTCTTCTCCATCCCCTTTCTCTATTTTATTTTTGTCCTGAACATTTATCTAATAAGCTACATATATTTTACTGTATTCTGCTTATTTTTTATTTCTCCTCACTAGATTGTTAGCTGCATGGGGGCAAGGAGCTTTGTCAGTTTTTTATTCTCTGTACCCCTAGTGCCCAGAAGAATGCCTGGAACAGAGTACGCACTTCATAATAATAAGCGAATGAATAAAAGTGTAAATAAATGATTGTGGGAATAATAGTCATTATTACTATTAGAGCTGGGAATGCAAGCATTTTAAAGTAGGGTTAATATTACCCACCTCATCAGGTTATGGCATAAGGATTAAATGGGGCAGTGTCCTTTAAGCATGTTGTGCAATGCCTGGCACATAGTACATGCCCAATAAAATAGTGGCTAATATTATTATACCCCCATCTAATAGTTGCAAAAAGCAAGAGAGACAATTATGATTATTCAACCCTATGAGTGAAAAAAATATAAGGCTCAGAAAACTTAAATAATTTCACTTCAATGACATAGCTATTAGGCTTTCAATCCAATCCTGCATGCCCCCAAAACCTACAGTCTATCCATCCCACCATCCTGCCTTTTAACTATATCTTGAACTCCAGGATGGCCACGCTAAGCGAAGTGGAGCAGGATGATGGGGAACCGAAAACTCAAGGAAGCAATTAAATTAAATTTCAGATTGATATCTGGCAGCTTTCAGAATAAGATACATGGATCTGTGTGTATGTGTGTAGTAAATATCTATGTGTGTAGCTGTATAGGGGATAAGGTGGGTGGAAATCACCTTTGTTTGCTCCATGGGGGGAATCTACAATGCTACATTGAAGCTTCATGAGAATTCTCAGATAGGAAACAGCCATCTGAAAGAGGAATTATTCCCAGACTGGATGTTGGAAGTCCTGGATGCTGGTCACAATTTTCCATCTAATGGGATGTCTTAGATAGATTTCCCTCTCTAGACTGTTTTCCTCATATGTAAAATAAGAAGACTAGAAAACTGACTTCTAACTTATCTCTTTCAATTCTAAAAGACCTCTCTAAATTTGTGAAGGTAAATGAACTCAAGGATGTGAGAAAACTTTGAAACCCCCAAAATAAACCCCTAATATGAATTCAAGATATCGATTGTCCCCTAGAGAGAGGAGGATAAGAATTGACTGATCCACTGAGAAGATTCTACCTCTCTTGCTTGACCCCTTTGAAGTCATCTTTTAAGTCATGATGAATTACATTCTCTAGCCTAGTGTTCACAATTGCTCATCCTTCTGCTTTGCCTTGACCAAACCAGTCATTTCTACAGGTTCCTGAATGCTGCTTGTCCCCAAGTCTGAGCACACACATAAAAGGGGAACATGTACCTCCTTACCAGTTTCTCCTGGGAATCAGCTGGCAATAGTGAGACCCTCGGTCTTGTCAGACTCCAAGGATTATTTCCCCTTGCTTGTCCAGCTTCCTCCCACCCCAAAGATTCTGCTTATCTCTGCTAGCCTCCTCTTTTACCCTATGAAAGGAAAACATTTTTGTTACTGTTTGATTTTGAGATGTTTGCAAACCTTATTGTTACAGGATTCTCCCTTTTGCAATTGTCCTTTTCTTTCTCTTGCAAGACTTGTTTTGAATAAAAATTTCTTCTTACAAAGTCCTGATTTGTTTCTTTGACATCTCAAGTGCTACAAATATAGGATCTTCTATAAATATCTCAAATTCACCGACTTCCCTTCCCAGCCCTAGTCAATGTCCTAGTCCAAATTTTAGTCCACCGTCAACTCCTTCCTGGAGAACTAGTATTTTAACATCTATTCTTATCCTTCTCCAATCCACTATCCATCCTACAGCCAAGATGATCTTTAAAAAAGCAAATCTGGTCATGTTATTCTCCTGCTTATAGCTGTTCAAGGGTCTGCCATTACTTTTAGGATAAATTCTAAATCAGTATTATACTCTACCAGTAGGTGATGGCATGACCAAGCCCTGTCTCCCCTTCCCTCTCCTCCCCACTTCCACCTTCTGTGCTCCAACCTGACTTACCCTCTGTTCCTTGAACTCTAACTTGCCATACTTCTTTTTACCTATTGGGCTTTGTAACAACCTTTTCCTAGAAGACTGCATCCATCTTTGTCTGGTAACACCTTCTTATTCTTCAAATGTTAACTCAAGCATCATTCCCTCTGGAGCTGTTTCCCTGATCACCCCTCAACTAGGGCTAGCTCTCCATACTTCTCAAGTTTGAAAGTTTGAAACGGCCGGGCGCGGTGGCTCACGCCTGTAATCCCAGCACTTTGGGAGGCCGAGGCGGGTGGATCACAAGGTCAGGAGATCGAGACCATCTGGCTAACACTGTGAAACCCCGTCTCTACTAAAAATGCAAAAAATTAGCCGGCGAGGCGGCGGGCGCCTGTAGTCCCAGCTACTCGGGAGGCTGAGGCAGGAGAATGGCGTGAACCCGGGAGGCGGAGCTTGCAGTGAGCCGAGATCGCGCCACTGCACTCCAGCCTGGGCGACTAAGCGAGACTCTGTCTCAAAAAAAAAAAAAAAAAGAAAAGAAAGTTTGAAACTGCATGTTTAGTTGTTGATTATTTGGTAAATGTCTTTCTCCTGTCACTAGATTATAAACTCCATGAGGCCAAAGATGGGTCAATTTTTGCCCACCATTGTACCTCTCAAGGACTAGCATGGTATCTGGCAGTTAGTCATCACTAACTAATATTTGAGTATCATTTAAAATGGCATTGTGAAGAACAGCATGATATGCAGGAGTGCTCATCTATGTATGTCTTTGAAATAATATCCCTTTGGATAAAATGACTTTCTTTTGATCTTGCATCTGAAATTCATTTTATCACTCAAGTAATGGGAAATAAAGGAATTAGTAAGATGAAAAGGGTGTGTGTGTGTGTGTGTGTGTGTGTGTGTGTGTGTGTGTGTGTCTTTCAGATGCAGGTACATGTGTTTGGCTCTTTTAAACCTAGATGTTTTTCACACTAAAACCCTGATCCAACTGTAGAAGTTTCTTTGCCTCTTTAGAGAAAAGTATTACTATGCTCATTGCATTTGAGAGTAGAGAAATTGAAGTTGTATTCTGACTGAGATTTAGGGCCATTCTCTTTCCCCCTCCTCTGCCACCTACAGTCAGTCTGGCATCTTAAACAAGGTCATTCATGCAACAGCAAGAGAAGGATCTTTGTTCAATAGACTTAATGTTCAATCTATCTTCCTGGAGGCAGCCACCTGTTATTCTTAGAGTGACCTTGAGCTCCTTGAAGGCCAGCCTTTGTATCCTCTCTTCTTATCACAGTACCTGTCACATAATAGGGTCTCAATAAATAATTGCTAAATGGTAGTAAACCACAGTGGTAATAGATGGTTTCTGTAATATTAGCTAACATTCTGTAATATTAGCTTAACATAATATCCCTTCCAGTACAAAACCTTCCCAAATAGATTTCTCTCCTCCTGCACACTTACTCTCTGAGTCCTCATGCAATATAGTTGACTTAGAGCAACAAGCTCTTGACAAAATTCTGGCCAGGATTACTTTCTTTTTGGGAAACAATACAGGTTATTAAACCTAATCAATTTAATTAGTCTCCTTGTTACCTCGGACCACTCTGAATTGGTTTTTCTAGCACTCACTGATTCCTTGACATTAGTACACTTTGCTTAGAAGGTCACATTTCTTCCTTAGAAAATTATCTTTGAAATGGCTACCTAGACTAGGTGTCCTAGAGGAAATGTTTGGCTGTTAAAAAATAAGTTTAAAGTAAGAAGGTTTGCATGAGAGGGAGACTAATGGGTGAGAAAAGGATTTGTCAAGTTTTGGATGCAAAGACCAAGGATACAGGATACCTGTGACCTGAACCTATCATCATCAACAACAATGTGTTGAGCACATCCTATATTTCAGGCATGAAGCAGAAAATAGTAAAGCAGGCATGGTCCAAGCTTTCCAAAAGCATGGTGTCTAATTTGGTAACTAGATTATTATTTCAAAAAATAAATACAAAGTAAAAGCTGAGGTACAGAACAAAAGAAACAAACTTAAGAGGTCTGTCAGCAAAGAACCAGGACCCCAAGTGTTACAAAGAATGGAACCAAAAATAATGAAGCCTATATACCAAGACTCTATGCAGTGCATAGTCTTCAAAGCTTTGAGAAAATTTCAAGTAGAAAAAGAATCCCATACTTGAGCAAATTTCAGCGATTCTAAATTTTCCATAAAACAAAAAACTAAATTCACTCCTTACTCCTCCTACAGAATCTAGTGTCTGAGAACCTTGTCCAACTAACCTTTTCTGACCTCCCTTCATTATATTTTGTAGAACCACCCTCAAACCATCAACTCTTTCTCTCATGTCTAGATTTTGAAGCTGATGATTTTCTGGAACTGGCCCTTTTAGGTCTCAGGTCTCATTGTGTTAAACCCATCTAAAATAATGGTCATAAGCATTCTCTGCATTAAAATCAGAGCTAGTTTCTTACCTGGTCTAAGTGACTTCTGTGAAGCAAGAAACCAAACTCCTAGAGATTATGATGAGTTGAAGTATCAATAGGAAGATACATTAGAACCACAAAACAGAAAATGGGCAGTGGAGAAGGCTCTGATGTCTTCTGAAGCCTATGTGTTTGGAAAAAGGTCTCATGGTATTTATTAATATTGGGGCATATTAGAGGTTAACAGAAAGGATAAAAAACTAGTTTTCTTTTATCAACCTATGACCATTAGTGATAACAAAATATCAGGTAGTCTACTATGGTAGACTGTTTTATTGTTCATAATTAGTCATGCTTCCCCTGTTTTTTAATTATATACCCATACCCTTTGCTTATGACTTCGCAGTCCCTTCCACTAGAGTGGATGTAGTGTATTAAACCACCCTATGTTGGGCTTGGCCACATGACTTGCCTTGATGTAGAGAATGTGGACAGTAGTGACAACGTATGAGATGCAGACTTAGGTCGAAGGAGGTACTGAGTGCTTGCATGCTCCTTCTTGTACTCCTTTCACTTGCTAGTAGGAGAATATCCCCTGGGTAGCCTCTGGTCCAAAAAGAATGTGGTAATGGGGGAGCCGATCTGAATCTAACTTGAAATTTGCAGCTATTTCCAGCCCTCCACAGCTTGGAACAGAGCCACCTTAACCTATCCATAAATCTATAAGTATAGAATTTAAATACTGCTTGTTATAAGTCACAAAGGTGTGGGGTGGCTTGTTCACAACATTACTGAGGCAATAGCTGGCAAATATAGCTACTTTGAAGTCATTAAAAATAATGTTTTTCAAGATTTTATGATTTGAGACAAAGATCATATAACACTGAATTGCAATTATGGTATAATTATGCAACTATGAGATAATTTTTGAAAAAAACAGCAACTGGAAAAATTAGAATAATTACTTACAAAATTACATTAACATGTTATATATATACACATATGTCTTCCAAAAAATATACATACATATATACATACACACATACACACACACACACACACACACACATATATATACACATTCCCAAAATAATAGAATAAATCATAACAATATGTTAATAATAACCATTTCTGCTTGGTACAATTATACTCAATTATGTTTATTTTTGTCTACCATGCAATGGGTTTTGTAGAACCACCATAGGTTTTTGTATTCAGTACTCAGTTAATGTTGGCCAAAGAAAAAGTTGAATTAATAAACTTCCATGTGCCCAATTTTCTACAGTAAATATATATATATATTAATTTTAGAATTATAAAAATCAATGTTTATTTTTTAAATGGACATTCATAATCTATAATGTTAGCAATAACCCACAGATGACAATTTTTATGAGGCTTCTTTTCAACAGTGATAAACACTCCTAACAGAGCTATAATCCAGAGATTGGTTTATTGAGTAGCATTTTATGAAGACAGAATAACAGTCCTACCAAAGTCAAGATTCATTATATGAATTGTCCCATCAAAGCCCCCAGGAATGCTACTCTGTAGTGAAAAGAAATTGAATGGGTCAACCATGTTCTCCACATAAGAAAAAAACTAAAGTGTTTTGAAGGGATCACGGGCAAGAAAAGAAGGAAGGTGAAAGAAAGCTGAGAAAGTGAGATATCTGAAAGGAAGGAGGAAGAAAGGGCAAAAGGAAAATTTACAAAGAAATAATTCTGCTCAGCATCATCTGAGGACATATTCCTTGACCATCATGCCACCACCATCAATCTCCATTTGCAGAAAGCTCAAGGGACAAACCCAATGTTAGACAGAGAGAGGCTCCTTTGTGCTGCAGCCAAATCATTTCCTCAAGTAGAAATTGATATACCAGGGTACTCTTCTGCATTCCTCAGTCATATTTTAGCCATCTGGTTTTATAGTCATTGTTTTGTCTGGCTAAGACCCTTTCTCATTTATTGTAGTTCAAAAGGAGATGACTTCCAGGTTAGACAACGTGCTCAAGAGGCCTTAGGGGCCTGTCCTCCCCTTCAATCAGATGCCACTTACCTAGGTAGCTGGTAGGCACCAGCCACCTTGCAGTTTTGTGCAGCCCACATTTTATGACAGCTCTGAGTCAAGTCATTCTGAATAAATAAGGGTCAATTTCATCCCTCGGGGAGGGAAAAGCCCTTTAAACAATAGAAATTATTGCTGCATCAAGCTTAAAAGATACATAGAAATGAAGAAAGGACTGTGTGGGGTTTATCAGGGAAAAAATAATGAAGAATAAAGGGAATAAAGAAGAGAAAACAGGAAAAAGAAAAGGTAAGCAGGACAGGGGAGGGGTGAATAAAAGGGAGTGAATGGGAACAAAAGGGTATCATCCACGAAGTGCTTCTTTCACCAAGGAGAGCTGCAAAGTCACCCCATTGTTTTAGATGGTAGAAATGCCTGCCTTGGATGCATAAGCCTGCTTCTTCCTCTATTCTAGATTCATTCATTCCATGCCTGCCCACCTGTCCACTTTAAGCAACACTGAATCTTGCCACTCTATAGCTAATATTGAGTTACAGGAATAGTTGCTACAGGGCCAAGAGGCTAGGCCCCAGCCTAGGGGAGCTTCTCATTATTTTTCTCTAGGCACATCCCCAACTATGAAAATCCTAACTTGTTATTGGGGGTGAGGGTGGGCAGTTTAGATGTCTAGCAGGTGTAGTTTCTTCAAGTTTCTTCAAATTTGTCAGATAATAAACCAGAATTCTAACTAAAGTATAGTTAACTTTAGAAATAGTCCCATTCATTTCATTTTGCTTTGCATTCATTCTTTTATTTGTTCCTCCACAAACAAGGATTGAACTCCTTTTCCTTGGCACTGGGGATACGTAGTCTATGGATCCCCATCTAGAGAAGGAGAGATGAGCAAAGCAAAAATTAGAGAGGTCCAGATTTACGGCCGAAGAATTTGTGTCAGTGCATTCATGTGCGTGTCTGTGTGTGCATGTGTGTTTGTACACATGGGTAAAGATGCAGGTATGAGTTAAGGTATATTGCAGCCCTGGATAAATTGTGATGAGGCAAAATTGGTCTTTCTAAGTTTTGAGCTATACTCATTCCATGCTTTTCTGGACCAGCCCCATGAAACTTTACAGTTCTTCTCCTCCCCCTAGGAACAAAGAGTATGAACGAAAAGATGTGGAAGATCCTGACTGCTTTTCTCAATACTGAATTTACTCCAAAATGACAGCTTCCATCCTAATGTATTTCTCATGTTTGCCCCTTGGAAAGTCCTAAAACAGAGAACTGACAAGGTTGGAAGAGGAACAAAAAAAGCCATCTCATTTCTTACAGCTCTTTCTCCCTCCCACAGTACCTAATCCCACCTCTAAGGCCTCCTGTTTTAATGAATGGCAAAGAATAATAGAAAATCTGATAGACTGGGTGAAAAAGTCCTACCTTTAGTATTTGCTAACATTGTGACTATGGAAATTTATTTTAGTTTTCTGATCCTTGGTTTAAGTATCTAAAAATCTGAATGATACCACAAACTTTATAAGATCTGCTCTAAAAATTAAATGAGAGAAGAATAATAATATTCCTCCATGCACCGAACACTTACAAAATTATAGGCATTGTGCCAAGATTTTTACACAATTATGTATTTAAGCCTCATAACAACCCCAAAATGGCATTTTGATGGATCAGAAAACTGAGGCTAAAAAGGGGTTAAAAACACATCCAAGATCACATAATAGTGAGCAATGTAATTGGGATTCAAATCCAATTTGTTGTTGTTGTTGTTGTTTGTTTTTGAAATGGAGTCTCGCTTTGTTGCGCAGGCAGGAGTGCAGTGGCACAGTCTCAGCTCACTGCAACCTCTGCCTCCCAGGTTCAAGCAATTCTCCTTCCTCAGCCTCCTGAGTAGCTGAGATTACAGGCACCTGCCACCATGTCTGGCTATTTTTTTTTTATTTTTTTATTTTTTTTGGTATTTTTAGTAGAGACGGGGGTTTCACCATGTTGGCCAGGCTGGTCTCAAATTCATTACCTCGTGATCTGCCTGCCTCGACCTCCCAAAGCGCTGGGATTATAAGCATGAGCCACCGCGCACCTCCCCACCCCACAAATCCAGTTTTGTCTGACTCCAAACCTGGTGTATCTTACTTAAGGACCAAATTATACCTGGCACATGCAGGTACTCAGTAAGTGTGAATTCCCTTTTTATACTCCCTGACGTGTGAATGTCAGTGACTTTCGTGGCCTCACTACAATTGTCTACTCCCTCCCAGGTTGCCTTTTAGTAGCTCCCTTCTTGAAGATGACCAGGAATCTGCGTATTTAGACCACTTCTTTAAGCATCTCTTTTTAACAGATGTGTTGATAATGTAAGGTTTGGGTAATGAGATTTTCCAGACCATAAGCTGCTAACTAAATTAATCGACAAGCTTATTTGTAATAAATAAAGGGATGATTACATGTAAAAACAATCACAAGGACCCACTGAGCTTGTGAAGAAATATTCTGACCCACACAGCAAGAGCATCTTACTCTCAGCTACAAAGGACCAGCCCAAAGGCACAAAGCAAGAGCACCTCTGAAATTGCTTTAGGATAGACAGCTCTCGTTGGGGATTCAAAATACTGAGTGATAAGTCCCACCGTGGCTGCTTACTACCTCTGTGACTTTGGGAAAGTTACATAACCACTCTGAATCTCAGTTATTTCTTTGTAAATTATAAGCACTTGGAATACTTGATTTTTTAAGGCCCTGACCAGCTGTAGCATTCGATGATTCTGTGTCAGCTGACACTTGTCAAAATCATGATTTCCTTGTCTAGTGGTACCCTAAGATGTTCCTATGGTCAAAAATAAATCTAGCTTTGCTTTTGAGATATGTGATTTAACACACTCAATCTAGGACTATTTTGAGGAATAAGATGAGGTGATAAATGTGATGGTACCTGAAGTGGGCCAAAGCTTTTTTTGAGACGGAGTTTTCGCTCTTGTTGCCCAGGCTGGAGTACAATGGTGTGATCCCGGCTCACCACAACCTCTGCCTCCTGGGTTTAGGTGATTCTCCTATCTCAGCCTCCCAAGTAGCTGGGATTACAGACAAGCACCACCATGCCTGGCTAATTTTATGTTTTTAGTAGAGATGGGGTTTCTCCATTTTGGTCAGGCTGGTCTTGAACTCCCAACCTCAGGTGACTCACCTGCTTTGGCCTCCCAAAGTGCTGGGATTACAGGCGTGAGCCACCATGCCTGGCCCAAAGCATTTTTACAGGATAAGAAACTAATAAAAGCACTAACCCCACCACCACCATAAATGTACCAGTGAATCCTGCCAGTCACACAAACTCATAGTCCATATGTGTCACAACATCTGACATTCATGTGAGTTACTGCATTGATAATACAAGCTTTCTCCTTGGAAGGGCGTGGCCTGCTTCACAAAGACCCCTGTGAAGTACTGGAAGCCATCCTTCCTTTCAGTGAACACAGAACCCTCTCCTATCTACCCCCACTTCTCTCAATGACTGCTGGATTAACTCAGCAAGGAACTTAAAACCACAATAGATGAGAACTGGTTAGTGAAACTAGTGATGTTTATCCTGAGAATGACTGACAACATTTCAGTGAAAAACATGATAGCTGTCTTTGAATAACTGAAGGTCTATTGTAGAGGAGGGTTTTAGCTTGATCTGTTCTGGACATCCCTAGGATCCACGGCATGATAAGCACCTAGTGAAGGTTTTTTTGTTTGTTTGTTTGTTTTTTGAGTGAATAAATCCTGTATAGCTCCCAAAGCCTGAACAAAGGCCAAAAGAAACATTCTGAAGATAGATGATGGCTATGGTTGCATAGCAATGTAAATGTGCTTTATGCCACTGTATTATACACTTAAAAATGGCTAAAATGAGGCCAGGTGCAATGGCTCATGCCTGTAATCCCAGCACTTTGGGAGGCCAAGGTGGGCAGATGGTTTGAGCTCACAAGTTTGAGACCATCCTGGGCAACATGGTGACAATTAATCTCTACAAAAAATGCAAAAATTAGCCGGGTGTGATGGTACATGCCTATGGTCCCAGCTACTTAGGAGGCTGAGGTTGGGAGGATGGCAGGGGTTGCAATGAGCTGAGATTACATCACTGCACTCCAACTTGGGCAAAAGAACCAGGCCTTGTCTCAAAAAAAGCTAAAATGGTAAATGTTATGTTATGTGTATTTTATCACAATAAAAAAGAGTGTTTACAAGAACAGAAAACCAAATACCATATGTTCTCACTCATAAGTGGGAGCTGAAAAATGAGATCACACAGACACAGGGAGGGGAACATCACACACTGGGGCCTGTCAGTGGGTGGGGGCTAGGAGACAGATAGCATTAGGAGAAATACCTAATGTAGGTGATGAGTGATGGGTGCAGCAAACCAATATGGCACGTGTATACCTATGTAACAAAACCACACGTTCTGCACATGTAACCCAGAACTTAAAGTATAATAAAAAAAAAAAAAGCGAAAAAAAATAAAAAGAGTGTTTCAAAAAAGAGACTTCAGTTATAGTGAAAGGAAGATTTTTAGACTACTTAGCAACATCCAAAAATGGAATGGCTGCTTCATGAAGAGGTGAGCATCCTTGTTACTGAGAGTAGTAAAGTATATCAATCACAAAAGAGATGACTCAGGAGTGGAAGACCCAGAGATCACCTCAACATTTTCTTGGGTGACCTTGGGCAAGTTACTTAACCTATCCTTGACCCCAATTCCTCAGATATAAATTAAGAATGAAAATAGCACGTATCTTATGTAGTTATTGCAAAGATTAAATAAGCTAACTACTGCTAAGCATTTAGTACATCATATGGAGATAAGAGTACATATTCCTAAAGAGTCTACACAGCAATTTAGGAATTTTGTCCAGGGGTATATATGCATCAGATATTGAGTTAGACTCAAAAACCTCCGAGGTCCTTTTCAACTTGAAAATATGAATGTGTAAACTCCGATAAAAGAGTCACCCCCCACAACCCCTAATAAATATTTTATAATCTATACATATAACAGCACTGTTATTCATCATTTTTTTTCTTCTTCTACCTCTACTCTCAATACAGCCTTGACTTTGTGGATTTCCACAGAAGGAGGCTCCACCTTATAGTGGCTGAAGATACTAGGTTGCTTGTGAAAGTTTCATTACAGACCGAGCCATGGGACAAGGAAATCAGAAACAACTAACTGGCTGGTGATGAGCTCCTGCTGAGCAACAGCGAGCTACTACAGGAATGATGACATTAGGAATCAACGGCTATCTTCAGACCCAGAGAGGATGTTTTCCAGGATGGGGAGAATTCAACTAAACAAACATCAGAGCAGTTATCGTTTCTTTACAACGTTGCTGATGGAGATAAACAACGTGCCAGCCTTAGCTGGTGTCAGTATGTGGCCCCAGGCGACTAAATGAAAACAATATTCAAATACCAGTGAGCCACAGCAGTAGGTTTCAGACAAGGGGCCTGCAGAAAAGACTGAAATCTGAAATGCACAGGTCTTTCTTACCCTGCAGAAACAAAGAGGGGGAGCATGCTAATCCCACAGATTTCATGAGGCTTCTGATTTACTGGCCTCTTAGTAGCCTCTGTTGGGGTTTGTCATTTTGATGAGAATGTCTTGCTATAAAGGTTAAACATGCTAAGAAGCATGAAATGATCTTCTCCAAGAAAGACTGCATCGGCTTGGCAGAAAAATAGCTGTCCAGTAGCCCACAGAAGGGGGTCTTTCAAGAGCCACTTACATTGAGAGGTCCAGCCTCAAGTTCCAGATGTACTTGTCACTCCAATATCCTCTCTGTTGGGCTGGGTTATTTGTTGGGGTAAGATGGGATGAGTGATGAAAGAGAAAGAGAAGAGAAATATATACGTATCTCTTCCTTCTACACTTCCTGTCTCTAAATCAGTTGCCAACATTTCAAATAAAATTTATCAATTAGAACAAATTACTGGAGACTTACCAAATGGGTTTGCTATAATGGCATGACTACTGCCTAGAAGATCATGAGACATAAAAGTATATCTTCACAAATATGCACAGATGCACAGATACATATGTATTTCTTTGAAAAATCCAATAAACAGGAACCAAAATGAGGGACTAAGAACATTCTATTCTAGGCTGGGTGCAGTGGCTCACGCCTGTGATCCCAGCACTTTGGGAGGCCAAGGTGCGTGGATCACAAGGTCAGGAGATTGAGACCATCCTGGCTAACAAGGCGAAAATCCGTCTCTACTAAAACTACAAAAAATTAGCTGGGCGTGGTGGTGAGTGCCTGTAGTCCCAGCTACTTGGGAGGCTGAGGTGGGAGAATGGCCTGAATCCGGGAGGCGGAGCTTGCAGTGAGCTGAGGTAGCACCACTGCACTCCAACCTGGGTGAAAGAGTGAGACACCATCTCAAAACAACAACAACAACAACAACAACAACAAAAACCTATTCTATTCTATTCTATTCTATTCTATTCTATTCACCACTCATTTCCTACCTGGAGGCCTCAGTTTCTTCATCTATAATTGGGGGTGGGTGGTTTTGCTAGATAGTATCTGAGCATCTATTCTACCAGCAAGGTAAGTAATTATACAACCCTTTATACTCTGCCTGGTTTTCGTTGGGTCAGGCAAGTTTTAGGTTTTAAGTTTGGTACTTCTATTCATGATTACTACATGTTTGCTGCTTTTTCCTCTTAACAATCCTTGGTGGGATTAAAACAAAACCCATAATAAAACAGAAAACTTCTCAGAAGCTAGAGGAAAACTATCCACATGTGCTCTATGCACAGACACATATATAATACTCAGTATCGGGTGTCATCACTATAAATCCCAAATGAGAGACCAGAATAGGGAGAAGTTCAAAATACGATTTTTCTATCTCCAAGGAAAAAATCTTCTAGCTTAATTTCAAATACAGCCAGTTTTACAAGACAAAGAGAGACAAACTACGACTCATTGTTTCTACCAAATACATGCCAAAACTTGGCTGAGATCACCACAGTTACAACAGATCCTCTTAATGCAATTCTTTAAAACCCGGGATTACAAAAGAGTCACACTTAATTCCAAATATACCATTTAAAGTATGAAGAAAAGCATGCTTTGGTATGTTCTCTTATGGTTCAACCTTCTCAACGTTAACCTGTATCATATGCCTTAAACATAGAAATAAGACCTGGGTCATTTCCACCACACAAGAAAAAAAATGGAATAAAAATACCGGCCAGATCATTTTTTCAATTCTTGCATTGCTAAATTCCAGATTCTGAAAGGGGAATATTGGCTTTATTATCTACATGAGCACATTATACACTTTGATTCTACAATGGAGCCTCACAATAAGCCAGTTAAACACCCACCACCAATATTGTCAGTGGTAAATATTGAAATGGAGGCAGAGAGAAGGTAAATATATGTTCTGAGTGGGACCAAAGTGGGTGTAGGTTTGACTCTCAGCTACATCTTCTTAATGGTCACCATAGTCCTCCCCACTCCTCCTAAGAATCTGCCACTGATTCAAGATGGCTCAGAAGAAAGCAAGAAGCAAAAGGCTTCTATTGCCAGACACTTGCTCTTACCAATTTCAGCTGTTCTTTAGCTGTGTATAATTGATTACTAACTAAGTCCTATTGACATTGCCCCTTTTTTATTTATCAGATATGTTCAAAAACTCGACCTCCTCTCTCCTTCCTTCAGGGAGGGCTCTTATCTCTCAATCCTGAATTAATACCAATGCAAACTGGACTATTATATGCTGACCTGTTGGTCTTCTGTCTTCTCTATTCAATTTATCTTCTGCCACAGTGATCTGACCTGGTTATCCCATTGTTAAATATGGTATGCCTCCTATAAGATAATGCCTAAACTTCTTGGGAGAGCAAAATGTTTCATGACTGGCTTTGTCACCCCTACAGTTGCACCTTCGAAAACTTCCCCTCAAATCTCTCCTCCTCACTCTTTAAGCCCTACATGCCACCCACATGGAAAACTTACTGTTTATTGAAGTCACCTTTATACATCTGTTCCTTCTGCCTAGAATATTTTTTCCCTGCCTGGTCTGCCTGGGAGATCTTTGATTCTCCACCAAGCCTCAGCTCTAGTGGCACCAGTCTGTGATGCCTTCCATGATATTTCTCCCGGCACTGATGTCACCATTCCTTGGATACCAGAATATAATGGCAATTTATGAGAACCACAATCAATGCCTTTGTGTCCCACATGCTCAACACAGTCCCTGGCACGTAGCACTCAGTAGGTATTCAGAATGAATTGGGTGGCCCTTGATTTCTTCATGTAGAAAATGAGGATAATAATATGCAGTGTGCAGAGTGGATGTGAGGGTTAAATGACTCAGTATATATTAAGAACCAAACATAGAGAAGGCACATCATTTTTTTTTTCAATAAATACTAGGTCTTTTAACTTTCCTTTCCTCTTAATCCAAACTGTAGTGAAGAAGGATTCATCTCTCTGTGAAAAGAAACATGAAGCCAGAGATGTTAGAAAAGCCTGCAACAATCCCCTTGTGTTGTGTTTCAAAGCACTTGTTTCTCATAATTTAGCCACATTTCAATTTATTGCATTATTATGGGCAGATGTCTGCTCACAGTTAAGCTGCTTTGAGCACACACAGTAATAAAGATACAGAGAGGCAATGTAAATGGCCACCGAGTCCCTGCATTTGACAGCACTGCAGTCAGCAGCAGGTGTGCTATTGTTCATAAGCAGCTGTCACGCACTGCACCAAAGTGCTGACCCTCACATTCTCAGGTTGAATGTAGGTATAGGTGTTGATTCTTAAAAGATCTCCAAAGTCCCCAGCCTGTCCTTCTTAGACCTCAAGCCTTCAAGACTCTAGAATAACTAGAATCTACAACCCTGATACTCTTTTTTAGAGTAACAGGACCAGCTGTGATCGGAGGTAGCTCAGACTCTCACCTGGTGGGATAACTCTCAGCTACGGTTCATGTACTATGGAAAAGCTTCCTGGAATCATAAAATCCTGTGCTTGTGGAAAGGGAAACTTGCAGAACTGGAAGTTAAAAAAAAAAAAAAAGAGGCTGAATCTGTGCTCTGCTGTGGCTGTCAGCAGGGATACACTTGTATGACTTAAGCAACAACAGAAAAGAAAAAAATATGGAGACACTTTGATTTATGTCAATGAATTGTACATTTCTTGGGAAGCCCCTTTCTCAGATACATGACATTATCTATCAAAAATAGTAAACAATGGACCAAAGAGGAAACAGCCTTTTAGTGCTCTTTAGAAAACTAATGTTCTATTCATTAATCCATCAATTAAAACTCAGGTCTGATGAGCCTGAAGTGTACTCAGTACGCCAAGGTATTCATTTTCTTAGATGAATGAATCAGGGAGATGAAAATTTCATTGCAGTGCTGATATAACTAAGCTGAGTCCTAATCCAGACAGTTCTGCGGATTGCGAGGAACAAGGACTCACATTCCTGTCCTGCCCTTCATTCACCTTTCTCTCTCTCCTCGAGATAAGGGAAGACATTGCCAAGCTGATGACATTTGAGAATCAGAGTTTTAGAGTTGAAAAGGCCCAGAGAGAGCATGAAACCCAACTGCATCATTATATTCTTGCAGAAAAGAAAGGTCAGAGGATCCATCTCCAGGTCAGACATTTAAATAAAGGATCTGGAAACCTATGAGGGATGAGGGTACAGCCATAACACAGATTCCCCTCCTCAATAGCATTAAGACCAGTAAAAGCAACCACCATTGTTATATTTGACCTTGGAAGCCCAGGTTTCTGTTATTCCCACACCAGTGAGATAGTCTGAGCAAGACCTCAGCGAATCCAGAACTAATTATAAAATAGTATATAATATGCGTCGTATCTTGCTTTCTAATTGTTATCTTTTTCTTTCCTGCGATTATTCCTTGAATCATTAACATTGGTAGATTGCATTAGAGTTTGCAGATTATGTCTCTATCCCCTCTGCTGTGCTGTGAGCTCATGGAGGACAGAAAGTGTGTCTCCTATTAACATAAATGTATATCCTCATTAGTTCACAAAGCCTGACACAGAAAAGAGCTAAATACCTGTTTATGGAATCTCTATGTTAATGTTGAAGTTAATTCCAAAGAAGCATCATAGCTTCATTTCCTAAAGTTTTGTGGACCAAACGCCACTGAAATTAAAGCCACTTAAGTAGACTGTGTTGAGAATATAGAAATTTTAATAATTTAACTTTAATAGTCTAAAGAAGATGCAAAATGAATATATATTTTTCATAATCATATACTACATGCTGTGTAGTTGTCCAAAGAAGTGATAAGCATGATTTGATCTAAAATGATAGTGATGGAGGAGAGAGTGGAAAGAAGTAGGATGGGTTTACATGAGAAATGGATGAGACTTGCTGAGATAGATTGAATATCATAGGAAAAAAATAAAAGAAAATGCCCAAGGACAGTGGGGATGCCATTTACCAAGATGGGGAAAAACTGAAAGAAAAAGAAGTCTGGGGCAGGAAGGAAGACCTCACCATTTCTGCTTTACAGTGATATGATTAAGCTGTTCAATGATACGATTAAGTCCAAGAGGACTTCACAGGATGCAGGTGGTCTTCCAGTATATTAAAGAATTTCCAACTATCTGTTTAGAATTAAGTAGCTATGTATTAAGTAGCTATTAATTAAGTAGCTTAAGTTAATCTATCAGATAGCAAAATGGAGATGTCAAGTAGACAACTAGGGATATAAGAATCTGGGATTTCAGGGAGAGTTCCAGGCTAGAGACCTCAATTTGGAAGTCACTAATATGCATGACCTTTAATATCATGGCAACTAGGGATATAAGAATCTGGGATTTCAGGGAGAGTTCCAGGCTAGAGACCTCAATTTGGAAGTCACTAAAATATGCATGACCTTTAATATCATGGCAAAGAGCACCAAGGGAATTGTGCAGGCCAAGGAGAGACCTAAAACAGAAACCCTGGAGCCCTCCAACATTTAAAAACCATCTAGTATATGTATATCACAGTACATATGAGGGAAAGGCTTCTCAATGTAATGGAAAGCCTGATGGATTAGGAATCAGGAATTCTAACCATTCTATAGCTATTCCAAGTTAAACTGATATTGACTTAACTTCTCAGGGCTTCCAATTCCTCATTTACCAAAACAAGAATGAGGTACAGGTAACACTAATGGTATCCGCCAACCCTACTATTTTCCCTATTTTCTTTTCTTCTTCTTATTCTTCTTCTTTTTTTTTTTTTTTTTTTTGGTTTTTGTTTTTTTGAGACAGAGTCACTCTGTCACCCAGGCTGGAGTGCAACTGCATGATCTTGGCTCACTGCAACCTCCACCTCCCAGGTTCAAGTGATTCTCGTGCCTCAGCCTCCTGAGTAGCTGGGATTACAGGCATGTACCACCAAGCCCGGCTAATTTTTGTATTTTTAGTAGAGATGGGGTTTTGCCATGTTGGCCAGGCTGGTCTTGAACTCCTGACCTCAGGTGACTCACCCACCTCGGCCTCCCAAAGTGCTGGGACTACAGGCATGAGCCACCACACCTGGCCTCTGCCAACCCTGCCATTTTCCTATGCCAGGATTTCCATGTGGCATATATGTAGCATTTCAGTGACACAATCCAGCCTCATTGAAGACTGGTGTCTCACCCTTTCCAGGCAGAATCATTTGCTGCTGTTGCTGCTGCTGCTGCTGCTACCCAGAATCACACAGGAGGTTGCCTAAAAAGGGAGGCCCTGAGTGGACAGGAGCAGCAGCTGCATGCCTTTCCCACTGGAACAAGAGTCACTGGAGAGAAGTGAAAATATTTGTATTTTTCATGTTCAGCTGGTGCATACGTCAGATAAATGCTGTACTGTAGGTTATTTTTCTTGACATTGGGATGAACTTGTGCTGAGCTTTATTTTCTTTCTTGCCAAACGAATGCCAGCATATGTTTAGAAAAAGCCATTCAGGAAAGTGCATAGATTCAGCAATGCTCTAAAATTTAAGCTCCATGACCTTCAAATAAATCAGACCCTTGGCTTTGCCTTACTGGAACTTGACACTCACCAATCGAACTAGACAGTTTGGCTATACCAGCAAAGATAAGATGTTGTCCCAGGTCAAGTGATCATAGCTCCTTAAGTAGGACTAACTCCAGAGCAGGCTAAAGACCAGCTAGACTGTTTCCTCTGTCCAACAGGACTTCACTGGATGGCAGGTGGTCTTCCAGAACCTTAAAGAATTTCAACCTATCTGATTAGAATTAAGTAGTTAAAACAGGCCTTTGCTTTTTAGGTCATGGAGACGTCTCTCACATCACTACGAATAGCCAACCAAAATAACTAGAGCTAAACAGTTGGGATGGGTAGAGACAGCTACATCTTAGAATAGCAGCAGATTATGATGAAAAAATCTAAATACAATATCAAGCCGATTTGTAGACGTCAAGATTTAGAGTAGCTCATCTTCGCAAGCAGGAGAAGCACTCTTACGAGGGTAGAAACAGGAGTTATCCAATTTTACTATAAGAGAAATATACCCATGCAAATTAATCTTAGTATCATATACACAAACACTTTCTACTTCCCAGGCCTTATTCTCTGACTCTCTTATCTTTGGCTGATGACTTTGGTCCAGGAATTGTCTCTTAGACGTATCTGTTGCTGACTTTGCTTGGGTCATTGGGCTATTTTGATGTAGTGTCTAGTGTCTGACCTGGGCCATGAAAACTCCAGTTTTCAGCATTCCATCTACGCTTTCTTCAGTGTATATACACAAGTGCTTCTTTCTAACACTCCCATTCATGTGTAGGTCCAGTGATACCAAGGGACTCATCCCCAAGGAAGTTCCAGTAGAGAACACAGTTTGAGCTACTGGGACACACAGCCTTAAGAACTGTCTTGGGCTTAACACATTTAGTACGAATGATCCATTCTAGGCTTAGAATTGATTCTAGAATGCTTCTACATGATAAAAATTAGAGAGAGAATGGCAAACTGAGTGACTGTGTTGACGTTGTTATGGTGAATGGCGCAGGGCTCCTTAATCCAAAAAGGATCCCATTCCTGTATAGAGAATGCCCAACACATTTTCTTCATTCTTCTTCAGAAGTGCCTAGAGTGGATGCCTAAGTTATAAACAGGAGACCTAAAATCCAAGAAACCTTGGATCCCCTTCTCTGGGCCGTCATTCCTTCCATATAGAAGTGGCCATTCTTACCTGTTTGTCCTACTGTTTCCCTATAGATATCTGCCATAACATCAACCACATGTTAAACATTTCTCACATTTCCCTTTGCTTCTCTGGGAGGACTATACACCCCTTGTTCAAAAGTAAAGACTGTGTCAGGTTGGTGTTTCTGTTTTGGTTTGTTTGTTTGTTGCATTTCTAACCTCAAACATAGTGCCTGGAACACACCAGGGCTTCAATCTATGTCAACGTCCTGTAGGAAAAATGAACAAAAGATACTCAAGAGAGTCTCCACTAAGGAATCAGTTTCAATAAAGAAAAACAATGTCTTTGGGAATCTCAACTTTTCTTTGCTAGCAGAGAAGAGTCCTATAATTTTTACACTCTACTGATTCATTCTGAACATGGTGTCAGGAACAATCCAGGGGCAAAAAACAATTAGTAGGGGAACAAAACAATCAGTTGAACTGTCTGGGATTTGAGTGATGTATACATCAAGTATCTTAAATTTGCTAAGCTTCTTCTCATTTGGCCAGAATGGATAACTCTTGGCTGCACTGCACCAAGAATAATTGTCCCTCATATATCCCCAATCAGCTGCCTTCTAATGACTAGTCATAAGTGACAATGTAAAAGTTGCAGTGACTTTCACTGTTCTTGGCAAGTTTTGGACCAGCTCCCATTGATTCACCCTTGAAATGGGTGAGCTCAGAGACACCTTGTACAACTGGCTACAGTCACTGTGTCCTGCCTCTGACAATCACAAGGCCCTTGAGTTAAGCAGAGACCCAAGAAGAAGAAGAAGTGAGATGTCTGAGATGACCTTTATACTGCCTTCATGGATAACAGAAGATCCGCAACATTTTGGCAAACACCAAAACTGTCTCATGCATCTCAGAGACAAAATGACCTTTCTATCTTCCCCAACCAGCACCAGAATAGGTTACCCTACAAAGATATTTGGAAAGAGCCCAGGCACCTGAAAGACTGACCAGCCCCTTGTAGTCTATTTCTGTCCTGGATGGGTATTTCCTCATCATAGGTCCTGTTCTAGCGGTTGCTGACTTGAAAATTCCATGAATTTTAATTTTAATTCCATATGCTCTAAGAAAGCTCTCTTTTCCTCCTTTGTCCTCGTGTCCTGTATTCTATTTCTGATCTGACTGTAAGAAGGTTTGTAGTTCTCTTGAAATATACCTTCGCTAGTAACACAGTTGGCCCCACAGTTGGCCTCACAAAAACCACGCCTTGAAAACTGGTCATTCAGCCCTTGTTCCAGGCCTGGCCCAGGATCCATCCACATCACCTATCTTCTGATACTTGGACAATTTCTGGCCACTGGCCATTGGTCTGTAGAGATGAGACCCTGCAGGTCTCTCCTCAAAACCTTCTTATTTTCTCTTCTCTGAATCTCCATGTCCTTCTTTTCTGTCTACTAACATGCTACTGTCTTATATCATCTTATTACAGCTTATTATATAGATGTCTGAACTCCTCAGCTAAATAAATGATAAACTTCTTAAGGGCAAGAACTATGTCTATACAGGTACAGCATTCTCAAAGCCCTAAAGCTATACCCTTAGCAAAAACTTGGTCTTGATGCAAATTATCCTTTCATAGAATTTAGAAGCTGACAGCCTGTGGACTTGATTCGGTGTGCTCAGCATATAAAAAAATAGACCAAGTTGCAATCTGCAAATAACTTGACAGGAATCTCCTTGTGTTGATGTTGTCCCTCTTCTTGCCTTTATCTCTGCCCTTTACTTAAACTATAAATCAGGTGCAACTGTCAGATACTGACGTGGTGAATGAAAAGGGAATCCTCCCACCATTCTGACCTGTCCTACAGGGTCAGCCCTCATCTCTTTGGTCCCCTCTCATGCCCCTCTTCCCCATCCCCACAGTTCCCCAATTCCATTCTGGACATTTTTCAGAAAGGAACAAAGCATCCAGTTCATTCTGGACTTTGTTCAGGTCCTCAACTGTGTCAGGGTTGCTCACTATACGGTGAACCTGTATAGTATGTTGGGTCTCCTTGCAAGGGCCTCCCAAGCTTCTCTATACCTTCTCTTTAATGATGCTGATGAGAATAATTATGACTTTAATAATCACTAACATTAAATGCTCAGGAACATATTAACTCATTTAATCATCATCAGTATCTTGTGAGGTAGGTGCCTCATCATTTCTATTTTACAAATGAGGAAGTCAAGTCTCAGAGATATTGACTACCATGATGAAATTACCATCACTGTATGAGGCCCAGATTTCTCACCCAGTCTGGTCCCAGAGTTTATGTTCTTAACCAATACATCACTCTGCCTCTTATAAAACTCACCATGTTTGTAATCAGTTATTTAATGGCTAAGTATTCCACTAGGCAGCAAGCTCCATAAAACAGAGATGAATCTGTCTTGTTCAACATTGTATTTCTAAAGCCGAACCCAGGAGTTAGCTTGTAGAAAGCACTAAAGAAGCACAAGTCAAATGAATGAATAAAACAGCCATTTGGCTAGCCCCCCTTGGAGTCCTAAAAGAGAACTATTTATCCTCTCTAAATAAAAAATATTTAATCAAAAAGTATCAGAATCACAGTAATATTTATTATAAAGCTTCCCTTTCTGCAACTCAGTCTTAGCCAAACAAACCCAAGCTTTCAAAACTAGAAAGGGTGCAATCTGGAAATCCGTAAACCCAAAAACTCTTTGAAGAAAGAAAGCGCAGGTAGATGCAAAGGCTTAGACTGTCCAGGGATCCAACTATAAGACACCAGCCCCACTCAGGCCCTCACTTGCCATCCTCCAAGCTGACTCACCCCTTTCGCAGGTTCTTCCCCAGTATCCGGTGCCGGTGCAGTCACAGATGAAGCGGTTCCAGCCGTCCTTGCACACAGCATTGTTCTTGCAGGGGTAGCTGTCACACTGCTTGGCGCTCATCCGTGAACAGGAGGACTTGACACCCGCAGCGTTCTGCATCTCTGCCAGCTGTCGAATGTTCTTGCTGCGCCCATCAATGAACAGGTCGCGAATGCAGCCCACGTAGCCATAGTTGAGCATGGCAGTCCACAGCTCGGTGGGGAGAATTAGGCCAGCACGGTTCTCTGGCAGCCCTCCCAGGTACATGTCTCCTTCCAGGTCCAGGATCTCGCTCTCCCCACTGGCGGTGAATGGCGTGCGTCTGCTGTTCACTGATATAGTACCTGGGGTGGGAAGACAGATCTCAGGTGAGTCTGCCAGTTGCTTAACCAAATGAAAGAAGCCTAACAGGTGAGTGCTGAGACCAGCCATCGGCTGGCCAGGAGAGAACAATGCAAGCAAGAAAACTGGATGTTACAAGACAATGGAAAAGACAATGTAGGCCGCTTGGTTCCAATCTCTGCCAGGTAAGTCAACCTGGTGCTTAGGAAGACCCAGGAAAGTCTCACTAACCTGACATCTAGTGTATCTTTTCTCTACTTAACCCTCTTGGCTGAGACCATACAGGTTGAGAGCAGCACAGTTCCTGCCTGTATTTAAATTCCAGCTCTAACATGTATGAGCTGTATAACCTTGAAGAAGTGACATCACCTTCCTGTGCCTCAGTTTCCTCATTTGTAAAATGGGAAAATAACTGTCCCTACCTCATAGGTTGATGTGATTAAATGAGCAAATACATGCAAAGTACTTTTAAGAGTGACTGAGACAGAATGAGGCCTCTGTATGTTTGCCTGGGTTTTCTTCAAGGGTTCACCAACCCCCAAAAGATGGAATTTCCTCTTCTGTCTCTCCCTCCATGCACTGGTACTCTCTAGATTGGGCATTCACTACCAACCCTGCCAGTGAATATTTTGAGCATTCCCTGTGATACATTTTAACTGAAACATTATTCCTTATTTAATCATTTAATAAAGGTGTATGGAGGACCTATTCTGTCTCTGGTATAGTTCTAGGCACTGAGATGAACTTGATAGGCATGTGTCTCCTCTCATTGAGCAGATGTTCCAGAACAGAGGGACAGAAAATAAATGATATGGTTTGGCTGTGTTCCCACCCAAATCTCATTTTGAATTGTGGTTCCCATAATCCCTGCACGTTGTGGGACAGACCTGGTGGGAAGCGAATTGAATCATGGGGACAGTTGCCTCCATGCTGTTCTCATGATAATGAGTGAGTTCTCACAAGATCTGATGGCTTTATAAGTATCTGGCATTTCTCTGGCTGGCACTGCACTTCTCTCTCTCCTGCTGCCATGTGAAGAAGGACGTGTTTGCTTCTCCTTCCACCATGATTGTAAATGTACTGAGGCCTCCCCAGCCATGCTGAACAGTGATTCAATTAAACATCTTTCCTTTATAAATTATCCAGTCTTGGGTATGTCTTTATTAGCAGCATGAGAATGGACTAATACAATAAGTAACCTAATAAATGAAATAAATTAGCTAAGGGCAGGTGCTAGGAAAAGAATAAAATGGGTGGTGTGCTAGCTACTCACGCATTCTACTTTAAAATGTAGAGTCACTGAAGGTCTCTCTAGGCAGGTAAAAGTTAAGCTGAAACCAGAATGTTGAGAAGGATGCAGCCATGCAAAGTCCAGGAGAGAGAGCATGCCAGGCAGAGGGGATGGAACCTACAAAGGCCCTGAGGTAGGAAGTAGTGTGGCTAGAACAGAGAAGGCAAGAGGAGGTGAGCAGGAGATCAAGTCAGAGATAAGCAGACCCAGGAAGGGGATGGAGTTTGGACAGCATTGAATGAGATTGTAGAAGATGAAACTCCACAAGCTAACCTGGGACCTTGAGAACTGGGATTCTAGTCCTAAATGTCTTTATGACCCTAGGCCAGTCCCTGAACCACTTTATGGCTCAATTTCCCAAACTAGAAAATTAAGGAAATGGACTAGGTGATATCTAAACATCCTGTCAGAAATTTAAAAATAGGTATTTATTATTCTTGATGTGCTTTATTGGTACCAAGATAAATGGGTCGTGCCATCCATCAGTCAGCCTTCACCTCTGTCTCATTCTCAGTTTCTTCAGCTATGAAGGGTATATAACCTGAAGGGCTGTGAAAATCAAACGACATCAAGAATAAAACATATACACTTTAAAGTGCAAAGTCGGCTGGACGCAGTGGCTCACACCTGTAATCCCAGCACTTTGGGAGGCCGAGGAGGGCAGATCACTTGAGGTCAGGAGTTCAAGACCAACCTGGCCAACATGGTGAAACCCCGTGTCTACTAAAAATACAAAAATTAACCAGGTGTGGTGGCAGGCACCTGTAATCCCAGCTACTCGAGAGGCTGAGGCAGGAGAATTCCTTGGACCTGGGAGGCGGGGATTGCAGAGAGCTGAGATCGTGCCACTGCACTCCAATCTGGGTGGCAGAGCGAGACTAGCACTCAAAAAATTTAATTAATTAATTAAAGTTAAAAAATAAATAAAGTACAAAGTCAACACAAGAATAGAAACATAGAAAGGATATTAAGGGGAATTTAACAATCTGCTTCCCTACTCCCTCCTAGAAGTTTTCTCCTAGAGAAATATGCTTCGCTTTTTGTTTTTTAATCTTTCAAACACATATAACAACAATAATGTCCTGGCCACCATTTTAACTATTTTAGGTGCATTTTTGGACTTGATCCTCAAAACAATCTTGGGAGGTAGGAGTTATTATTTTCTCTATCTTACAAAGGGGGAAGTTGAGGTCTGTATCTCTTACTATTTTCTCTGTTGCATAGTTTTCTATCTTTACCCCTCACATGTCCACAGGGCTAATCTGATCACCAACTAAGACGGGGGGACATCTATTGCCAAGTAAAGGCAATACTAGAATCAATTTAAATTTTAGAGCCTTAAAGACAACCTGAGGAAAGTCTGTCCTCTGAATGTGTGACCACAACAGTTTTGAGTGCACTTAACAAGTTCTAAGACTCACTTGCCCAGGTGAGGAGTGATTATAAAAGTTTTTCTAGATCACTGTCAGTCACATTATTCTTCAAGATTAGCAGGGAAGGAGGCACCACATTTAGATACACTTGTTTTTATAACTACCCCTTAGTATAGATTTATAATCTAAAACAAGTTACCAGAAAACATTCTCATGAAAAAAATGAAAGTTTAACAAATTGTATTAAAATTTTAGATTATACTGCTTTCGTGGGACAGTTTTTGTTTACTCAGTACATTTTTATAGGCTTTGATCAAATTCATCAGTAGTTCAAAAAACTGGCCAGGCCGGGCGCGGTGGCTCACACCTGTAATCCCAGCACTTTGGGAGGCCAAGGTGGGTGGATCACCTGAGGTCAGGAGTTCAAGATCAGCCTGGCCAACATGGTGAAACCCTGTCTCTACTAAATATATAAAAATTAGCCAGGCATGGTGGAAGGTGCCTGTAATCCCAGCTACTTGAGAGGTAAGGCAGGAGAATCACTTGAACCTGGAAGGTAGTGTTTGCAGTGAGCCGAGACTGCTCCATTGTACTCCAGCCTGGGCAGCAAGTGAGAAACTCTGTCTCAAAAAAAAAAAAAAAAAAAGAATTAGCCAGTGCTTTAGCTCCCAGGTATGAAATTTAAGACTTCTGAAATTCAAACATATTTGTTGAAGTTGGGTCCACCGGTGGTTCAAACAACAAAAATTGTTCCACTACTTGAAAAAAATATATTGTATTAGGAGCAGACAGAAATGAACATGTGGCAATTTTATGTGTTTTAGCCTACCTCTGACATGGGTAGGTAACTTTTATGCTGTGCCAAGGTCTAGGTTAGTCAGACACAAAACCCGTCCACCATGACCTAACCTCAGAGATCCCAAACACATGCTCTTAAAAACCAACAGCAATGTTTTGTTTATAATTCTGGAACAGCTTTCTGACTCTGCCCTTGCTGTCATTTTACTGAAAAACAGAGAAAGAGAAAGAAAAGAAGACGAAGAAGGATGGGGAGTGTGGCGGGATTTAGCCTCCAAAGAAATTAATTTTGGGGGTGTTTTTCTGTGTAAAAAGAACACTATTCATTCTTGCTTAACGAGCACATTTAATTTGAAGGCTCTTGGTTCTGATCAGATTTCAGACAACCAATAAAGATTTCTACGGGGCAATAAAATAGCCAGGGCTGCAATCTGCCACCCGTCTGCCCTCTGCAAAGAATCCATCCAGCTCTTCCTAAGGGCAATGTTGCTATCTCTGCCATCAGACTAGCTTTGGAATTATGCAGAAAAGTCAACCCACCAAAGCTCAGTCACTCCCAGTTTCAGCCTTTTGGGGAACTCTCTTACTGGCCAAATGTACCTAGAAAGAAAATACCCAAATAAAGACTTTTTAATGTTCATCAGGAGAGTGAATCTCTATAAATATGGCACATGAAGCCAAGACCCTTCTTGAACACATCCTACCTAAATGGAGAACCAGGAAATGAGTCTGAAATGCTAATGCTCTAATTACTGCTCTTGGGAAAATGCCCTTTCCGATAGCACAGAATGTGACCTTCATTGCCACATGGTCCAGAGAAAGCTAGGCAGACTATCCAGGCATTCAAAAATCCCTGACTATTTTGCCCCACCCCTACCCCCACTTTGTTACTATTCCATAGTAGCTATGTACTGCCTGGGGCTAGCTTGTTTGATCTGCAGCTGCAGAAATGAAGCTATTTAAACAAAATGTAAAAGGTTATGAAGAGGAAGAGAGAGTTAGTGAGGTCTGAACAAAGAGTGAAATATAGGCTTTTACACCAAAGGAAGGCTTTAAATTGAATGTATCTTCAGGAAAAATCAATTTGCCTTTTCCTTTCTTGTCATAATTTCTCCGTGCAACATGACTCTTGCCAATTATTGAAGGGTGTGTTGTTGCATAAACTCTTGCACAGTGAAGTTTATCCTACAGAATAATCACATAATGATGTCACAATTGGTTTCCATGGTGATGAGGAAAAAGAGAAGCAAAGAATGGGGGAATGGGGGCAGATTACGCCAGTGATATGAGAGTTGCTCTGGTAATACTGGAAATGCTACTTGTAAAACCATCCTTAGCTCCAGGATTATAGAGCTATCACTGAGACAATTGTGCAGTGAGTGACAAGAGAGAGAAGTGGAGAATGTGAGCCATCTATGAGACAGGTATCTTTCAGAAACATAATTTTACAACAGCCATTAAAGAGAGTAGCAAAAGAATCAACAAGCATGCAAGAGCAAAAATTAAGAAATATAAAGCCAAAAAACAAACTGAGAAGCTACAGCTTTTGTCTAGTTTCAGTCACACATCCTGCCTCTTCCCACCTGATCTGCCATCTCGCTGAATGTCCACATGGTACCATTCCCCATCATTGGCTTTCTTCTGAGTGGCTTTCACTTTGATGGTGCCAGAGCCCATGTCAAGCAGCAAGTACAGGTTGCCATCGAGGAGTTCCACGGCAAAGAAGTCTACTTTTGTGTTCTTTTGGCTCCGAGCATCCTTCCTCTCTTGGGGCTTTCCATGAGTGAAGAGGATCAGGCCATTGGGCTCAGTGGTACGGAAGTCAAAGGAGATGGAGCCCATACGCTTAGTGTTCCACTTGGGCAAGCTGATGTAAGCCTCTGGGGTCTCGAAGTTGATGGGGTCTAGTGTGGCCACATTCTCACACTTAAATACAACTTCGCCATAGATTTTCATCTTGGTGTCCCCAATTCGGGCCAGGCGAGACAGCTCCAGACGGATGTCATTATTCTTATAAACAACCTGTCAAAAGCCAAACAAAAGTGCCATGTGAATCAATCTTGCAAACAGTATCTATCCATCACTCACTGGGCACCTGGAAAAATGACCCAAGAAGAAGCTTCAGGACGTAGTTCAAAACAACATGAGAAACAATGAGACACAGGAATCAAAAAAGTATCTGAAGAAACATCTGATGTGCACACAAGCTCTAAAAAAGCCTCTATATTTCTACAGAATTTCTCTTGTCTCCTGGCCAATTTCTTGTGTTGTCAGAAAGTTATACAACATAAGCTTGCAAATAAAAATCAAGAGAGATTGAGTTGCATGGATTCACATACCTCATACAAAGTGATTTACTGAAGCATCCTTAGTAAAACACCAGAAACAACCTAAATGACCATCAACAGCAGACGGCACAGCTTTATAATGGAATATTAGGCAGGCCTTGCAAACAAGGTATTGCTTTTGGTTTTGATGTGGTAGCTCTCCAAGTCACATTGTTAAGTGAAATTGTCAAGGAACAGGATGGAGGGTGCATTATGCTATCATTGTGTAAAAGTGTGGGGGTGTGGGAGCATTATATGTATATATGCTCCAGTAAGCATAAAGTCTCTTTGTAACTATAAAATTGTCATTGGGGAGTATATTTGTGGGATTAATATTCTGGAATGGGACGATGACTTACTTTTCACTGTGCCCTCTTATAGTGTTAGACTTTTTTTCAACCATGTGGATGTGTTACTTTAAAGAAAAGATTAAGTGTTAAAAGCTGGTGGGGACAGAGGTCTGTTTTTGTTTTTATTTTTTCCACATTGAATGTGCCCTCTGTATAGTGGTAGAATGAGACACCCTGAAGCCCTATTTCAGTCAGTCAGTCAGTCAGGGACATTGATTTAGTTGAGAGTCTGATTTTACAAAGAATACTGAACCAGATACTAATTCACCTTGTAAGGAGGTCCAGCAGAGCTTTCTGCCTCCGTGCCCTACCCAAGGTTAGTGTACACTGCTGCAAAGCCATGGCCACTGTCCTGCAGAGTGGGTAGGTAGGTGGAGAAAGTGAGGACGGCAGTTTAAAAAAATCTGTTATGACTGTCTAACAGCCTCTACGGAAAACAGTGTGGAAATTTCTTAAAGAACTAAAAGTAGAACTACCATTTGATCCAGCAATCCCACTACTGGGTACCTACCCAGAGAAAAAGAAGTCATTATACGAAAAAGATACTTGCACACGCATGTTTATAGCAGCACAATTTGCAATTGCAAAATCATGGAACCAACCCAAATGCTCAGCAATCAACAAGTGGATAAAGAAACTGTGATATATATATACACATACATATATATACACACACACATACATATATATATATATATGCGTGTGTATATATGTGTGTGTATATATATACACACACACACAGACACACATATATATGACTACTACTCAGCCATAAAAAGGAATAAATTAATTGCGTTTGCAGTGACCTGGATAAGACTGGAAACTATTATTCTAAGCGAAGTAACTCAGGAATGGAAAACCAAACATCGTGTGATCTCACTGATATGTGGGAGCTAAGCTATGAAGACGCAAAGGCATAAGAATGATACATGGACTTTGGGGACTTGAGGGAAAAGGTGCGATGAGGGTGAGGAATAAAAGACTACAAATAGGGTGCAGTATATACTGCTTGGGTGATGAGTGCACCAAAATCTCACAAATAACCACTTAAGAACTTGCTCATGTAACCAAACACCACCTGAACCACAATAACCTATGAAAAAAAAGTCTGTTATGATTTTCTAAACCAGGTACAATCCATCTAAAAGCAGAAATTAATCTTTCTCCCTGAAATTAGAATTTCACAAAAGTTTTACTCTTATTTGAACTGAAATTTGATATAGTACCCTAGAATGGTTTTTGGTGCTCTGATCTCTGAGCAATGTCATATCCATAAAAACTTAATAAGCAGAAAACAATGGAAGGGAAATAGACAAGGATCTGAATATTGAGCATATCAACTACTTTGCTATTTTCTTTATATTAGCTTATTCAAATTCTAAGTCAGGACCCAGATTTAGGTTTGAATTCCACATTTACTACTTACAAGCTATGTGACTTTGGCAAAGTAAATTTTCTGCGTCTGTTTCCTCTCCTGAAATTGGGAATATAGGAATAAACAAACTATTTTGTAATAATAAAATGATTTAAAACATGTAAAGCACTTAGGAATGGGATATCATCAGGGCACAAAAGTCACAGCTATTTGGAGCGTTACTGTTAATCTCATTTTGTTCTTTCCACGGCCCTGAAAAGGTTATATTATCATCTCCAAAACAACAATGGCTAATTTCTAAAATAAGCCTCATCTGTCCATATCTGTGAGAGAAAGTTAATTGGATGGGTCATTCCAGCACATATCATATAATCCCTCATATCCAAGTTTAGAATTAGTTCCCATCTCCCATCAGCAGGAGAGAATCAAGCAAAGCAGTTTGCATTCTAATGGGTATTGTAAGAGTGATATATAACCATGACGAAGCATTGAAAATGACTCGCTATTATGTAACCTTGACCATGGACCTAACCATAGTCAATAACATTGAAAATAATGATACTAACCCTTATTCAGCACCTACTACCAGGCACCGTAGTAAGGATTTAACACCTCTCCATCCCATTAGATACAGACAACACCCATTTGAGATACCTGTAATCATTCCCTTATTTTACAGATGCAGAAAATGAACACAGAGAGTAGTTAGGGAACCAGCCCACAGGCACACAGCTGATAAGTGGCAGAGCAGGACTCGAACCTAGGCATTTGAGCCCCAGGGTCCACATGCTCTGAACCAGGCCCCACTAGCAGCACCTGTGAAGCTTATCTTTAACATTACATGGAAAGTCATGCATGCTCAATTTCACAATTCAAAAGCGGAATGTTTCATTTTAGCTAAACTGGGCTGACCATGTGCAAAGGGAAATATTGCAGGATCCTCAGGCAATCACTCAAGTGAGTAAACCAGAAAAGAAATCATAAAAGTTTAATGAGCGTCAGCTTCTCCTTTCTAACCCTCGCTATTATACCTCAGCGTGTGAGATCTCTTTGTCATAAACAAACTTTGGCTTTTTCTGCATTTGGGTTAAATGCCTATGACTAGAGTTCCTAGTAAAGGTTAATTATTAATGTATAACAATAGGTAATCCCAAAGGGACAGAAGGAGGCTTGGCTCCATGGAACAATACACAGAAAGACAGATCAGGCATTCCTACAGGAGGCTGGGGACAGAATAAAAAGGAGGAAAAACAAAAAAAGGCTTTTAACAACATACAAGAGCAGTGAAGAGGAACTCTTCTGCGAGAAGGGTACCTGACTGAGACTGGAAGGGAAGGTGAATAGCTGGAATGAAGATTTCTGAAGAGATAGGTAAGAGAATCAAGGGCCAGAAACTGGCCAGACAGAGATAACCAGACTTCTCTCAAAGGCTCTTTGAAGGTGAGTGCTGTATCTACTCCATGGCCCTGAAATTACCTGTCTATTTATACGGAATTTTCACTGTTGTGAATAAAAAGCCAACATCACTCTCACTGACAGCTGAATAACCCTTCTGAGTCCCATTTTATTTATTCCAAAGGTAAGAGCCTGGATATCTGTTCTACAAACTGTCCCTCTTTCCCACCCCACAGGGCTGTTGTCAAGATCAAACGGGATGTTAGACATAGTAGGACACGACAATTCTAAACTGGCACACAAAACTAGGAAGAAATAATCCTATATCTTCATCGCCTGTGGTGTTGAGTTTCTGTTGGAAATGGACAGGGTCCTGAACTGAGGTTCTGTGAAGGTTTTTCTACCAAGAGGAAAAGGACAGGAGGGTAAGGGACTTGTAGCCCAGTGATGCTCAACTGGGACTCTCCATTGTTAATATCTTCACCTTCCCCACCTGCTCTGTGCAGAACCACAGCCACAGCCATGCAGAAGTGTACTGGCACCTTGGGTCAGCATGGAGGCAGGAAACCCTGCTGGACCCCCTTACAAGGCAAATTAGTGTCTGGTACAATGTTGTCTGTAAAATCAGACTGTCAACTAAATGCATGTCCCCAAATGGCTGGCTGAACTAGGAAGAGATGTGGCATCAAGTGACAGAAAGCAGCCTTGGCTGACAAGTTGCCTCGGCGAGGAGAAATTAAAGACAAAGTAGAAATGACTCCCTATGGGGGAAGATGTCACACAGGCTGGGAGGTACAGAAACAGAGTCACAAACAGTGACAAGCTGGTCTTACTATCCCACCCATGGGCTTGTAAAGACTACTGTTTGGACACATAACTCATGCTTAGGAGACCAGACAGTAAAACAACTGAGGAAAGAATCTCAGAGTTAAGACAAAGCCTCTCAGGAAAAAAAATATACTTGTATTCCTCCATGATCTTTAATACAGAGACATACAGGAACAATACCAGGAGTAAGACAAGCTGAGAGCCGGAACAATGTAACAAAAATTGAGAGTCTACCATGTGCCAGGTACTTTGCAAACACTGTTTTATATCATATACAATAAGCAAATGAAATAGGTAGCATTAGCCCCATTTTACAGACATGGGACTCAGCAGGGATACATACTTGCCCAAGATCATGTAGGCTATTAAATGCATAAACAGGACTTGAGCCCTTATCTCTCTGACTGCACTGGGGTAAGGATATGCTCCAGAGAGGGCAATTTCTAGGCCCTCCTGTAGCCCATGCCTACACACAAAGCAGAAACCCCTTAGTCATGCACAAAAACCACACCCAAGTCCATCTTGCTGTGCAAAGCCCTTCACCTCCTGTACAATCCATTTCTAATGGATGTCTATACCTCCCCACTTAGGGATCACCTCAAAGGCTCCCATATGAACCCAGGTGTTATTGCTTCTGTATTTTTGTTTATTGGGTTTCCTAGGCTGCAGTACCTTTCTCTTCTCTCCAGCCTCTCTAAATGATGCCTCTTCACCAAGATTTTCAAATCCATTTGAGAATTTCCCGGGCTACTCTGGTACTTGGTGATCCCACAATCTGATAAATCAGAATCCTTTTATTACCTACCAATGAGGAAGCTGTCTGCCCTATTGCCCAACCCACTTGATTGGAAAAAGAGAGAGTATTCTAACCCTACATGATGCACTTATTACTTCAAATTCTTCCAAGGTATTTGAGTTAGAAGGCAGGTGTATAAGAATAAACTAAGAATTAGAGATAGAGATAGTCCCCACTCAGAGAAATATTTTCTTCTCTCCCTCTGCCATCTTATCCCAAGCCACTCTGTTCTCACCTTTCTGAGAATGTGTTTCCACATGTTCTATTGTAAATGCCCCATCCCTATGCACTCCAGCAAGGGAACTAGAAAGAATGAGGGGATGTAGGCATGTGCCCTGGAGTACCCAGATGGCTTCTTGGCAGTATTTCTCCCGCCAAGGAATAGGAGGTTTACCACCTGGTCTTTCTTTTCTCTTGTTTTTAAAGTATCTGCATAGAAGACAACTTCAATAAAAAACACCAGGTCAGCGGATAAGACCATGCCATTCACAGGTTTGTGACTTGAGGCCTGAGCACCGATGATCCACTCCACATCAGTGGAGAAGGTTTGAAAGTAAGGACGCTGGGGACATTTTCTGAAGTTGGAGAAATGGAATGGTGGAGAAGCCAGTATTGGGGTACTTGTGAGTGGAGCAGAGTTGGCAACAAATCTCAATAAAGCTTTTCCACTGTACACCTAACTGCAAAGTAGTTTACTCACAACAAGCAAAAAATACATACTTATCTCCCTCCCAAATTGAATCCTTTGACAATAGAAAATAATGAAATGAACTTTTTCTCTTCAGCTTCCAGGATGATACAGCTTCTATATAAAACTTTTGGGCTAATCTTATTATTGTGTAACGTTCCTACTCAGGGTAAAATAATGACTAAGAAGTGTTGTGAAAGAATCTTGCTTCTGGGGTCTCTATGGAATCACACATTCCACTGTCTCTGCCCCACTTCCCTTCTTTCCCTCAGGCAGCCGATGACTTGGGCCTGCTGTGATTTCTCCCTCCTCTAAACTGTCCACTCCATTCCCTGTCACTTAAAACTCTCAACTTTGTTATCTTTGTATAGCACAAGTCTGGTCTTTTCAATAGATTTCAAACACCTTATGAATAAGAAATATTAATTACACCTTTTAAAATCTGAAATGGCTCCTAACTATATAGGTGCTTACCAAATGTTCATATCTTTATTAAATTAGATGTTAGATTGAAGTAGCAGTATAGCGCCATGGTTAAGATCATGACCTTTGGAGGCACCCTAACTAGAGTTTGGACACCTTACCGTGTTATGTTGGGCATGATATTTAACTTGTCTCACCCTATGTTCTTCTACTGTAGAATGTAGATAATATCTTACTTCATAGGATTGTAAGAAACAAAGGAGATGATGGTCCCACATATAAAAGAACTTTACATAGTTTCTGACTCTTGATAAGCACTCAGTAAGTGGTAGTGATCACCATTAATTTTGTTATTTACTGAGAAAAGCCAGAATAAACCAACAGACAGTATAGCATGGAGTTATTAAGAAGGAAAGATTCAGGCTGGGCAAAGGGGCTTTTGCCTGTAATCCCAGCACTTTGGGAGGCCGAGTCAGGTGGATCACTTGAGGCCAGGAGTTCAAGATCAGCCTGGCCAACATGATGAAATCCCATCTCTACTAAAAATAAAGAAATTAGCAGGTGTGGTGGGGTATGCCTGTAATCCAAGCTACTTGGGAGCCTGCAGTGGGAGAATCGCTTGAACTCTGGAGATGGAGGTTGCAGTGAGCTGAGATCGTACCACTACACTCCAGCCTGGGTGACAGAGTGAGACAAAAAAAAGAAGAAAAAGAAAGATTGTCACTGAGGATAATTTCTAAGCCAATTGTCAAGCCTAAGAGGCAGGGCTACAACAAAAGAAAAACTCTGGATTTAATAAACTATAAAATCATAGCTTTATACATTTATTTATAGGTCATATATATTTATTTATGAACTTCATATATGTATTTATAAATTATATATATTTATTTATAAATTGTATATACTTAATTGCCTAATGTGACATTTATGAGATGTACACACAGCAAACACTTGCTCAGATTTAGATTCATATTCATGAACATCAATTTTTATCACAGGATGCCATTGATCAAACTCCGACAGTGAAGTCCAAGCACAAATGTGGCAGCAGATGGTCCTCTTAGATCCCAAAGTCAGAAGAACCTAATATCTGGCATGAACAGAGCCACATCTGCATCTCTGGTCTTGCTAACAAGGGTCGGCAAACTAACTCCACCTGCTGAGATACAGCTGACACCAAACCTGGGGCTCAAAGTCCCAAATGCTGCATCGGATGGATGCCACCATTTTCATGCTTTATATTTTGTTAACAGTGGTCAGGATCTGCCAAAGATAAAAGACTAAGCACCAGAAGTAGAAAACTGGAACTGAGGTTCAGACTTGCAAGGCAGGAGCCAGAAAATGTCCAAGTTCTAGAGCTCAAAATAAAGGTTAAAAAAACTCCAGATAAAGTTGAAACCAATAGTACAATGTTGACAGTTAATTAAATTTTTAAAATTCTGTGTAATCCAACACTCTATGGGTCAAATGAAGCATATCTGAAAGCTAGATTTCACCAGATGGGGCCATCCTCTCTGATCTATGGCCCTATTTGTAAGAGAGAGGCCAGGAAAAGATAAAAGGGACATATGGCAAGCTGGAGTAGAAGAAAAGATCCAGGAAACTGATGTTGAAGTAGCAAAATCCTTAGTCCATACCTCCTTCTGAAAAAAGCCATTCAGTGATCTAGGCATGCAGGCAGTACAGCCAGAAAAAGAGAGACAGCTGTAAGCCAGTCAGTTACTCTGCCCTCATGAATCACAGAGGCATGAGTGCCAGCCCAAGAGCCCCACTGATAATGCGAGTCATTACTACTGGTGCTCAAGTTAAGCATAGGCTTTAATGAGTATTTACTTGATGGATTCTTTGTGAAAGGAAAATGATCATATAGGTTTATGCCCAGTTACAGATGGGAACAGTAAGAAGTTAAGCAAGATTTCCGACCCTTTGCCTTATTGAATGTTCCATACCTGTTCAGAGTAGAGGTCTCAATTTTATTCTTCTCAAGAAGAACTTTCTTAGGACTTTTATTCCACTTAAACAGTTGATCAGGAACAGGCTGCAATGTATTTGTGTATCTCAGAGAAAAAGTTTCCAGGCTGGGCGCAGCGGCTCACGCCTGTAATCCCAACCCTTTGGGAGGCCAAGGCAGGTAGATCATGAGGTCAGGAGTTCACGACAAGCCTGGCCAAGATGGTGAAACCTGGTCTCTACTAAAAATACAAAAATTAGCCAGGCGTGATGGTAATCACCTGTAATCCCAGCTACTCGAGAGGCTGAGGCAGGCGAATCGCTTGAACCCGGGTGGCAGAGATCATGCCACTGCATTCCAGCCTGGGCAACAGAGTGAGACTCCACCTCAAAAAAAATAAATAAATAAAAAATAAAAAGAAAGAGAAAAAGTTTCCAGTCAATCAAGTTTCTGGAGCATTAAGGATACTATAAAGGCTCAGTCTATCACAGTCTATCACAGGCTTGCTGTTTCAGGCTTTATCATCTTCACAGAGTCTACTAAGCTTCTACTAAGTTAATAAATAATAACTTGACATAGACAGACCCAGGCAGAGACATAAGATATGAACTGGCAAGTATAGGCCATAGTTCTCCAAGCCAGAACTAGTCAATGGGTAGTTTCTAAGTTTCTAGTTGCCAGTTAATCTTTTCACACACAACTGGATAGCAGCTCTCCCATTTCTTAGAGCCATGTCGGCAAATAAGTGCCTCTATCCTCCTTTCCCAGCAGATGGCATTCATCATCAATCGATGTATTTATATTCTACTCCCACTCAACCCAGATGAAGCCTCAGAATCCTCTCAAGGTAGTGCTCCCAGAAGTTAACTACCAGTCACTGAGAGCCAGAAATTGAGATGAACCTATTCTCCACCTTTCTTATCCTCTAATGCAAAAGCCAAGTTAATATGAATTGATTAGCTATACTAGAATATTAGAAACAAAAGCCCATGTAAATGTACTAAATAACCACTGTATCTTTAGCGGTAGACCATGGAGGACAGACCTTGAGACATAATTGCTGCCACCAACATGCACAGAGAAAGTTGAAGGATACTTAAGGGGGGAACATTTTTTCATATCAAAATTGGAGTGAGATATACTTGTCATGTCAATTAATGTACAAGAACCTATGACCATAAACTTGATTGAAATTGTAGTTCTGTACCCTCTGGTTGCCAGGGATGGCACTGTTTCGATTCTCTAAACTAAGCATCATAAACACATGGGTTGTGTGTTTCTGATATGGTAACCAATGCATTCCCTGTATTTAGCAAAGTGTATGGCACATAGTAGAAGCTCAATATATACACACTCTCATTTCCTGCATTTTCTTAGGTACTAAACAGACCTACCCAGAGAATGCCTACATTTCCTTCTGTCTTAGAATATTTGATGAGGGCACCAACTCCACTAGAGTAAAAGTTACATGTCACAAAGCAGAGGAACTAAGATCAGATGAATAGGTGGTACCTGATTATGAAAAGCTCTAAAAATATATACATTATGCAATTAGGGGGAAAAGGTAACAGACTAGAAAGGAAGCCTTAAGCTGTTTCATTAAAAAGATGACAAAATTTAAAACATACCTTGCTGAACCACTAGGAAACTACTGTTATTTTTATTCCAAGGACTAGAAAAGACTCTAATTGTCTCACTGTTAACATGTCTGGGAATAACATGTCATTCTCTGCTTCAAATTGTTCAGTGGTTCTTTATCAACTTCAGAATTAAATGCAAACTTTGAAGCATTATATAAAAACCTCTTCCTGATCTAGTCCTCACTTCACTGTTACCAGCCTTGACAAAAGTTCAGCAGGTCCTCCAATTTATCATTCCAGGGATAAGCCTTGCCTGGATTCTCTACCTGGATAACTACTATTCGTCACTTGAGGCACAGTTTAGACATCACCTCTTTTGAGAAGCCCTTCTCCAATATTTCTACCCACTCCACTCCCACCCAAAGCTGATTTCTTCCTCTCTGCCCCCATGGCTTCATGTTCTAACTGCTATCATTGTATTTATCATATTGTGCTGGAATTGTCTGTTTCCTCCAGTAGACCAGGAGCCTCTCAAGGGGAGAAAACTATGCCTTTTCTCTCTGTATCTCTCAATACCTGACACAAAGTATGTGCTTACAGGAGGCGGTGGAAAAATGGGAAGAATAATAGCAAGGAAAATCACAAGGGCTACTTCCTGATGCCTTTAAGTCGGTGAAGACTATAACGCAGAAAGAAGCCTCTATATCTATTCTGCCTGAAAATAAGTAATAAGATGAAAAGGCAGAAAGCTAAAGTATTACAAATGGATAAAAGGCATTTGATGGAACTACTGAATATTTAGTAGAGTTTTCCCCAGCATGCATGTGTAGAAAATGCGCTTTTATTTTTAAGGCAATCTATATGGAAAGTTCTGCACCCCAGAGTGGCAGCTATCATTAGAGTATATGTCTCAGCAGAATACTAACAGAAGAAGTAAAAGCTCAATCACAAACTCCAGTAAGGTCCTCTAAGAGACTGGCTGACAAAGTTCGGTGCCAACACTACCTCCCACTCTGAGGCATGCTAAGGGGCTACTGGACACCTCTAATATGACAATGTAGCTTTGACTTGTCATAGAAAACACATGGATGTTTTGAGACAGTACCTCAGAGTCTTCATCCTCTGTACCTAGAGTCAAAGAGCAAGAATGAATCTCCAACAATGAGGCCTTTGGCCACAACTAGCAGCTTCTGGCTGTTAGCAGCTACTCTGAAAGAAAATAGTTGACAATAGGCATGCCAAACAGCTTTTGTAGAAAAAGGTAATATGAGAGTCTCAAAGACAAAAGAGTCATAGAAATTACTGTAAAAAGATTCAATGAAACACAACCTTTAAGAAGTCTAGCATAGTTGGTTGGAAACAATAGTAGCACATGAGGCAAGCAGGTATTGAAAGCAATCCAGATGACAGAAGCAGTTAGTTCAGAACCATGTGTAAGACGGGTTCCATAAAGAGGCGCAGGCCAATAGGTAAGTTCCAGGAGAACTCTTTTAAGTGCCCATAGGGGCAATCTCTTATAATGTCAAGCCCACTAATTTATACAAAATACACGTGGACCAGTGCTATATGGCTTCCTGATGGCTGAGCAACCTCCAAAGGAGATCTGCCCATCAGGAGCAATTACAAAGTATTTCTTGCCTGGCCTGTGAAGCAGTTCTGCTTCTAGCCTAATGAAGGCTTTAATCAGATGGCTTTTCAAAGTGGTCCAAAGAGTCCCTCTGCAATCAGCAAAAGAGGTAGAGAAAGTGATAGGAAGAATATACCAGGCTGGCAGGTAGCTGATAACAGAATGATTTCCAACCTGGTACAGAAGGCAGCAAATAAGAGTTGGGTTCAAACTGACAATAACATAGATAGAAATGCTAGGACTTGAATTAATTTTCTTCTGAAAAAGGTTTCTTTACACTTTGTTAGCTTAAAAGTAGTCATGCAACAAAAGGTCCCCTCCTTTCGTGGGACTCCCTTTCAAGGTGATGGTATATAAACCCTAATACTTATACCTACGAGTTTGCATTACCTTTAGTAAATCTGCAGAGACCTAGATAACCACTAGATGTCCCTTATGCCATGCAAAATCAACCTGAAATGAATTTCACTACCAGTTACACAAATCACATTTAAAGATAGCTTTTCTAAGCCTTTGATCTTGGGTGCCAACTGTAATTCCTATGATGACTCACTCCTTTGCCTTATTTATATTGTGTCCACTTTGGTAGTATTTCAATAGTCTTTTATTATAACACATAAAATTATAGGCAGAGAATAGGAAACTGATGAATTAAATTTCTTTTATATTTATATAAAAGAAGAGGTAGAAATAATAGGGAAATAGGTAGAAAGAAATATTGGAGAAAAGGGACATAGGGTGTCTAAAGAGGTCCCAAATTCATTATCACTTCTAGGAATCAAATAAGTTTTCATATAAAACCACAAGCTCAGACTAAATTCAGTCTCCATACACTGGGATCTTGTATTCTGAGATTAAATAAAACTAGGTGTGATAAATAATTTTCATTTCACACGTCAAGTATGATCAATCAAAAATGGTTGTCTATGACACTAAGTAGGAAAGACTGTTGTACTGTGATCAACGAGCAATGTCTGCTGTGGGTGTGGGAACTGGGAACAGTGGCTCCCATGATATGCATTTGCAGAACTCGGGTTAACCCCCTAACCCTAAAGGTCCCAGAGTTGGGATGAATGTGGGTGATGGTGATGGTGGTGGTGGTGGTGATGGCAGTAGTAGAAACAGCGATAGCTAATATTAACAGAGAGCTTCCTATGGGTTGGTCATCATTCTTAGTGTTTCACATGTAAAAACTATTTAATCCAAATGTGAAATACATTCAAACCAAGATGTGACACTACCTTTGAGAATAAAAGAAGGGGACACTATTAATAATTCACCTGGACAGGAGATATTACCCAGAACTTTCCAAGGTGACCTGGAATAGATGGCCATCCTATTTGATCCTTACAACCTGAGGCAGAAGAAGCAGCATAAAACACAGTTAACATCAAATATGCTGAGTTGAAGTATATTCTGAGTTGAAGCATATACTCTGAGTTGAAATTCTTGTTCAGTGACTTGTTACTATGTGATCTAGACAGGTTACTTAATCTCTCTGTACCTCAGTTTTTCCATCTTTGAAGTAGGATAACAATAGTACATTTATCTCATAGGGTTGTTGTGAAAATAAGATTAAATATATGTAACATGCTTAGAATATCTCCTGGCACCTTGTATATGTTGGTTACTGTTATCCTTATTTTACAATTGAGAAAACTGGGAATCTGAGATTTTATTATCTACCTAAGCTCACACAGCTATTAGGTAGTGGAACCAGCATGGAAATAGAGATAAGTCTGGCTTCAGAGCCTATAGGCTCAGCAGCTATTACTATCCTGTCTCTACAACAGAAGAGAAACTAAGATTCTTCAAGATCACACTTTTAAGATTCTTTGATCACACTTCTTCAGCTAGCTGGATTATAAAAAATATTACTAGAAAATTTGATCTCTCCTGCCTGTGGCTCAAGATAGCAGATTACACTCAAGTAGGCATGGATGAAGCATGTTTAGGAGCCCCTGCCAAAGCCTTGAGGAAGACTTCTCCAAGGTCCATATCCCCCTTAGATTATATGAAAGAGGTGGAAAAGACATGAAAGAGTCAAGAAATGTCTGCATCCCAATTTTAGGTCCTGAAGTTCCCTAATTCAAACATCAGTGAAGTTCCTGCTCTAACCTTGCATGGGGTGGCCGACTCGAGCTCATAGTGTCCACTGATACTCAGTAATCTCCCAGTGACAACCTAGATCCATTTTGATTCTTTTGATAAGACAGATGGCAAGAGCTACTGCTGGACACAGAAGAGCGAGTGCCAAGCCAACTGTGCACACCTTATTCTACAGATATGGACCACAATCTACCCACAGCAGCCAGATGGTAGAAACTGACTGTCACTGATTCCTTGCCCAGAACTCAGACCAGCTCTTCCGGTTACTCATCAGCTCCTCAATAAGTATTAATTAATGGTTTATTTTCATAATGGGAGTTGGGAATGTTGCCATATACATCTGTTCAGTGGCATTGGGCTGACCTAAATTAGACCTTTCCTGAAAGCAGCCCCAGGATTTTTTTCAATGGACCATCAGTTTGGAAGTCATTTGCTTCTGAAGTATGTCTGTAAGCAAACAATGTTCTTAGAAGATCTACAAAAAGGGAAACATATCTCTGTAGCAGGCTGAATAATGTTCCACAAAGATACCATATCCTAATCCGTGGAACCTGTAAATGTTATCTTACTTGGAAAGGTGTCTTTGCAGATGTGATTAAGTTAGGGATCTTGAGATGAGACTATCATGTATTCTCCAGGTGGGCCCTAAATGCAAGCACTTGAATCCTTGTAAGATGAAGGCAAAGGAAGATCACACATACAGACAGAGAGATAATGTGAATATGGAGGTAGAGATCAAGGGCCACAAGCCAAGGAATATGGGCAGCTATCAGAAATGCGAAGAGTCAAGCAACAGATTCTCACCTTGACCCTTAAGAGGCCCTGTTAACACCTTGATTTTAGTCCAGTGAAACTGATTTATGACCTCTGGAATTATGAGAAAATAAATTACTGTTTTTAAGCTACCAAATTTGTGATAATTTGTTACTGTAACCACAGGAAATTAATACACCCTCCCTCTGCTGCTCATTCCTCAGCTCCTGCTAGACTTTGACTTGCAATAAAAAACACCAGAATAAGGCTTGCATCCTTTGAGGCTTGCGATACATGGACTGGTCAGGTTTATGGAGAAAGAACCAAATAAGAATCGAAAATTCTCTAGAAGTATCAATACTGGTAATCCACTCCTAGGATGCATCCAGTCTCTGGCGTTTAAAATTCCTACTAAACTTAGTTTCCAGGTTTCTGACCCCAAGCTTCAACAAGTACATGCTTATGTAGTACAGAGAAGCTGCCTGACTCTCTCATAAGGCACTGTAACTTGAGTTCAACTCAAAGCAAAACTTAAACATGTGCATTAAACAGAGTATGAAGTATTTGTAATTCATTGTTCCGGAGGCTATCTAATTCTTATGACACAATCTTTTTGCTGAAGAACTTAGAATGATCTGGGGAAGATAGACACATATATCATTATTCAGACACTACTTATTGATCAACTATTATATACAAAGGACCATGCTAGGAAATGTGGAGCCAACAAGCAGAAAAGAGTGATTGGCCCTTCCCAAAAATAATTTACTCTGTTAAAAGAAACAGACATACACACATTTATTCAGTTTTTCAGACACTCATGTATTTATTGAGTGTCATGCTCTGTGGAAATACAAAGATTAAAAAATACTGCAAGTAAGCCTTCTTTTAGAAGAGGAGACAGTCAGAAAATCAAAATGAGCAATTTGCATGATAAAGGTTTCTAAAAAGATATTTCTAAATTACCATGAAATCAGGGATGAGCTCTTAATTCAAGCTGTGGGTAGATGGAAGAGGCAATCAGAAAATGTCTTTCAAAGGATGGAGTACTAAGGTGAGATCTGATAAATGAGTGGCATTAGTCAGGTGAAAGAGGAAGGTAAGAGAAATAGCACGGATGGCGAGAAACGAGGGTAAGAAATCTTGGCATATGTGTAGTCTCAAGAGTAATCAATATGACTGAATTGCATGAGTAGAGTGGGAGTGACAGTGGAGTTGAGGCTGAATAATGCCCCCAGAAGACCTCCTGCATCCAGCTGATGTCGAAGGTTTTTTTTTTGGTTTTTTTTTTTTTTTTGAGACTGAGTCTCGCTCTGTCGCCTAGGCTGGAGTGCAGTGGTGCGATCTCGGCTCACTGCAATCTCCGCCTCCCAGGCTCATGCCATTCTCCTGCCTTAGCCTCCCAAGCAGCTGGGACTACAGGCGCCTGCCACCACGCCCAGCTAATTTTTTTGTATTTTTAGTAGAGACGGGGTTTCACCGTGTTCGCCAGGATGGTCTCGATCTCCTGACCTCGTGATCCGCCCGCCTCGGCCTCCCAAAGTGCTGGGATTACAGGCGTGAGCCACCGAGCCCGGCCTCAGAAGTTTTAACTTGATCCTAAAGGCACTAGGAAATCACTCTGGTTCAGAAGAGTGATGAGGTCAGGTTGGTATTATATAAAAGATTAATCTGGTGGCCACATAGGGAATGAACTAAAAGAAAGCCAGAGAAAACACACACACACACACACACACACACACACACACACACACACACAAATCAACTTGAAAAGCTACTGCAATATGACATATATAAGACCAAAAGTATAAAAAGTACTTTGAAAGGAATTATTATTGGCTTGGGGATGATATGTGTGTTTGGGGAGAAATGCATGAAGAAAATAAAAAATAGATGATTAAATTGATAAAACTGGTTCATACCAAATCTTAATCTTAAGTACAAAGCTGAGGACCAGGGCTCTAGAGCAGGTATTTGAGCAGTGGGGAGGAAAACAAACAAACAAACAAACAAATATATATATATATATATATATAGCCAAAAAATCCAAATAAGAGAAGGTAGCGCCCAGGTCTATGGCAGTAGTGGTAATGATGAAAAAGGAGTGGAATTGTCTAGAAAGAAATATCAGAGATAAAGCTGATAAAGCTTGCTGACTTGTTGGAGACTGTGGGAATGCTGTCCTGGCCGGGTCTGTTGAGGCATCTAGTTTTCCATCTAAGACTAATAATGAAGGATAGATACTAAGTGCCAAGAACTGTGCCAAATGCTTTATTTCTTTATTTTTGTTTGTTTTGTTTTGTTTTGTTTTGAGATGGAGTCTCACTCTGTTGCCTAGGCTGGAATGCAGTGGCATGATCTCGGCTCACTGCAACCCCTGCCTCCTGAGTTCAGGGAATTCTCCTGCCTCAGCCTCCTGAGTAGCTGGGACTACAGGTGTGTGCCACCACACCCAGCTAATATTTGTATTATTAGTAGAGATGGGATTTCACCATGTTGGCCAGGCTGGTCTCGAACTCGTGACCTCAAGTGATCCAGCCGCCTCAGCCTCCCAAAGTGTTGGGATTATAGGCATGAGCCACTGTGCGTGGCCTGCCAAATACTTTATATTTAGACTATCAAAAATTACCGCAACAATTCTATAAGATGCCATAATCATCTCATTTTACAGATGGGAAAACTGAGGCTGAGAGAAGTAAATGACTTGTCCAAGCTCACAAAGCTTTTACGTGGCAGAGGAAAGATTTAAACTCAAGTCCATCTGACTCGCAATGCACTCTTGAAACTATGAGGCTGCATGGTTGGCCCTTGTACTAATCTAATTAGTCTGGAGAAAACAGTCTAGAAATAACCTTTATTCAACCACTTGCTCTTATGATTTTTCATGAAAGAGTCCCCATCTAGGGAATCCTATAATTGCAAACAAAACCTCACCAAAGACACCTACCTATATTGCTGCAGATTTGAAGCAGTATAACACCATTTACCAATTTTTCTTGTAATGTAAATCACCGTATAGAAAACTTAGTACCATCTAATCAGACCAAACTGAAATCAAGATGACAAGAGAATAGCGAGGGACCCTGGGAATAGATGTAATTGGGAGCCACCTCCTATTACTGGAAATCAAATAGATGTCTTGAGAAGAAGTCAAGACCACAGAAAATCCTACTGACCCTTACCTCTGACTCCTCGATCTTTAGAGCTTAATTTTGGACTGGCATGGAAGTAGATAGTATTAGGTGTTTCATTAATGCTTCCTAAGAAGGTGTTCATACTAAAGACAAGTGGATAGTAAAGTGTTTCTACCTCCAAACAAAGTAAATATTAGTATATAATATTAGCAAATAGTAGTACATAATTAAATTTATAGGCCCAGAGTTTTCAAAGACCTTTCTGGGAACTTTCATAGCACTAACCCCACATCATCACTGTTTTCCCCAATTCTCATGGCTTGTTTATTGGTCTTGCTTTTATCTGAGTTTTCTTTCATCATAAAGGGATAAAATCTTTGGTTTACTGCCTGACATAATGAGTCAACTCTCTTCTGACCAGCAAGCATCTTCTGTGTTTACCATAATTCAGGGATGGAGGTTAGAAGTGAATAGTGGCATCCTCCTCCTCTGGCCTAATCATGGGCTGCCTTGAAGAAAATACTAACTAACAGCATGCCCTGTTATACCTGAAAGATTGTTAGTATCTCTCCAGGTGTCTCTTACCCTTATTCAAGCCATGAATGTGCAAAAAAGAAAAAAGAAAAAAATTTGGAATCTGACTAGAGTGTCCCTAGATCCAGGTCAAAGAGAGTCAAGGCATCCACTTGAATTCCATCAAAAAACCTAAATCTATTGCTTATCTTGGTATCTAATAATGAGCAGAGAAAGCTGAAAGTGACAACAGGATAAATTGAGACACTTAGCTTTTATTTCTTTGGCTTCTATCACTGGATTCCACTGGGCTGTTTGGCTAGAGGGTACAGTCCAAGAAAAACCAATAAAGGAATTTTATTCAACCACTGATGATATAGGAGAGAATTTTTATAACCTTGTCTCTGCAGCACTCTAAATACCGTGTTTTAACTTAGTTGCTTCCTAAGAGAAAACATATTTAACTCATGAGGAAATAATTCTAAAATAATATTACTGATGTTCTATTACTTAAATTTAAATAGGCGTCCATTCTTATAGTATGCAATATTTGTGCAATAGCTGGCATTTCTATCACTCCTTCCTCAACATCCTCTTTTTCTGGGTTTCCTGACTGTACACTTTCCAAGTAACTCTTTGATGACTCACTTCTGCCTCTCATTTTCAGACTCATTTTCTGTCATCAGCTCCTTTTCCGAATTTCTTAAAAAGAGGCTTTCCCCATGCATCTGATGAAGGCTCTCTTTCCTGTTTTCACTGCGGTGTCTTGGTAATTTCACTCACTAACACATCTTTACTTCTAGATCAAAACTCTCTCCACAGCTTCAGTCTTCAAATCTGAATTGTCTGCTGGAACAATTCATCTACTTAAAATTAAAATTCTCTACAGAACCTTAAAATCAATCTGCCTAAAAGCAAACTCATCAGTTCCTCCTCCCGACTTCCTTATTTCTGTTAATGGTCACCTAAGCTCAAATTTGTATAGATATATCTGATCCTTCTCTCTTCATTGTCGCAGAATTAATATTTTACTAAGTCCATGTAATTCCATATACAATCTTTTTTATATTCATTTTCTCCACCCTCCACCCTATTCCTTCTGACACTGGTTCTATTTAAGACCATATTTTATTTATTTACCCAACAAACAACCATGGAGAGCTTACTGAATGTTAGGACATGGTCTCTGACCTTAAGGAGCTTACAATTTATTAGAAGTGTTACACATGTAAACATGTGTACAATGATGTTAAGAGAGAAATATGGATAGCATGTAAGGGATACTCCATATAGATAGAAATGGTCTATTCTGTCCTAGAGAGATGGAATCTGGATTCTCTCATTGACAAGTACAGTCTAACCTCCGAACTAGTTCTAACTCCAACTCCAATGTCTCCCTCCCTCAATCTACTTCTTCACAGTGCTATCCTATACTTGGTCTATGAGCCATAATTTTCTTAAGCACAATAACTAAGATGGGAGAAGGCTGGAGGAGAGGCATGTGAATGGGAGGGATCATTGGAGTGGAATAAAACAAAAGAGGCAGGCACAAGTTAGGAGGCCATGGAGGTAACCCAGAAAATAATGATGAATATTTGAACTAAGAAGGTAGCAATGGCAAAGATAGACATGATTCAAGTCAATAGGCCTCAGGAACAACTGGGTTTTGAAGGAATGTTTAAGGAAAGAATAATTGCTTTGAGGTCTCTAGGGTAACTAGGTAGATGTCAAGTCACTGATAGAAAGAAATGAGTTGGAGGAGTGAGAGACAGTGGGGAGGAGGGAAGGAGGGAGAGAAGGATGGATGGGCAGAGAGAAAAAGGAGGAAGGGGGAGAGGAGAGAGAGGTTGAGAGAGACAGAGAGAGAGAGAGAGACCCCAAGTCACTCAACAGACCACCAGAACTAAGCCAAATTATACTCCAGAGAAGGGGTGTCAATAATATGACATTATTCCAGGCTAGAAGGAGGGAGCAGTCCATTTTTCATTTGATATTAAGATATTGAGTCACCATTTTACCCTGCACCTATATTCCTATACTATTTATCTACATATGTTTCTTACAGTCAACTAACCTAAATAGAAACTTCTGCCAGATTATTCTAGTGACACCATATATTTGTGGTCTTAATCTCTTGTATTCCCTCTGAGCACTTCTTTTTCACCCTGGAACTCTTGTATCTTTCCTGGGAAATTTAACTGAAAAGGACTTAGGGAAGAAATTATGACCATGTTTAAAGTAAGCATTTAATAAGTACTCAAATAACCAGAAGTGCTATAAAAATGCTCTATTATACTAAAATGAATGTCCCTCAGTAGTTCTAACCAAATTATGAAAAATAGCTCTGAGTTATTAAAATACCAAATAATTAATTTAACGAAGTCTGATGGTGATGATTATTTTGCTAATGATAATCATTAATGAGGACGGTGATGAAGGAGGAGGAGGAGGTAAAAAAGAAGAAAAATACAATGATGAGTATGGCACTAACTGTATATTTAAGTAGTTTTCAGAGAAATTTCAAAATAACAAGAGAAGACAATAACAAAAAGAACAGAAAAGCAAAGAGCATCAACCCCACTGATTTGAGATTTTAAAAACTTTTAATCCTACCTTTATTCCATAGTTCTTAGATTATATATTTAATCAACTACAGTATAGTCCCCTTCAAATTTGTCCAGAGAGTACAGAATATAGACTACATATTTCCAGGAACATAGAAATGGAAGAAAAACCTCTTGCAAAGGTATTGAAACTTTCTTTCCTTGATTTCTAGGACATAATCTGCTTTTTTCTCCTGACTTTATTAATGTGAGTGCTTCCCAGGTCTCAGCCTTCATCTCCTGACTCTTTTTTCTCTATACTTTTCCTATCAGAGCCCATCTGTGTTCCCTGTTCTCTTTTCTCTGAAGAGGGCTCCTCCATGTTTATGCTGGCACTGGTGTTTCTCTATGTCTGACTTATATCTCCAACTAATATCTGAGTACTTTTCATTTGAATACTTTTTTATCAAGTCAGTATATTTCAAAAGACAAAACCATAATCTTGCCCACGAACCTGCTCCCTTTCCTGACCACCTATCTTCTTGACACCATGTTCCTTTTCACTACTGACCTCACTTTACTGATCTGATTACAGCAAAACCCTTCCAAAAGTTGTCTATGACCATTTTCATCAATTCCACACTTTTCATTCTCTTCTCAGCCCCCTTTAAATTAGCCTCTTGTTTATACCACACCAGTAAAAGGATCAATAGCTTGCCAGATCCAATATTTAAATCTCATTTTCCTTGACCTGTCAGCATTCCCTTTTTCTTGCAATACTTACTTCTTGAGGCCTTTTAAGATTCAATACTCTCTTGTGTTTCTATCTACCATGAGAACCTCTCTCTTTTTATTTCCTTTGTTGGTTTTCTCTCTGTAAGACCTCTACCTGTTGAGAGTTCTCATGTTCTGTCTTTGGATTACTTCTCTATAGGAATTACTTCTTTATAGGAGTCCAAAGATAGAACTTGAGGGCTCTCAGCAGGTACCTATATGTCCTGATACTTTAAGTGTCATATTCATGTTGTGGATGCTCAAATTTATTTCTCTATCCCTAGATTTTCTCCAATCTTAAGAATCATATCTCCACATGTCTTCTTGACATCTCCACTCAATAGGCTTTTAAACTAAAAAAGGCTAAAAAAGAAATATGGATTTCACATCCCACAAGCTCATTCCTTTCGAATACCCGCACTTGGATAATGCCATTAACAGTTATTCAAACCAGGAAGATATTATACAGTCATTGGTGTTGCTGTGTGAGTAGGCTCTAGTCCTTTGTCTCCTGGCATAACACAGGATTGTATTTATTCGCCCCTTGTGCAAGACGGAGCCATATGATTACTTCTGGCCAATTAGTTTGAGCAGAAGTGTTATGTGTCATGTCGAGACCAAATGCTTAATCGTTCCCAGTGTGAAACCCTTTAAATTTTATTTATCCTTTTTCAATGTCAACCAGCAATGTTCCAGTTAGTGGCTACCCTGCCATCCCATGTCCTAGAGTAAGAACAACAATAAACAAAGCAAAGCCACTAGCCAAAACACAGGGATATACAAATTGCTGAGAAATAAACCTCTTTTGTATTAAGCCTCTGAGATTTTGGAACAGTTTGTTGCCACAACACAGCCTAGCTTATCTTGACTAATAAAGTTATCCTCAGTTACTCACCTTGCATACCCAATGTACAATTCATCAATAAATCCTGTTGACTCTACCTCCAAAATATATACCACACTCATCTACTTACAATTCCCATCACTGCTACTCTAATTCATATTGTTGTGTTTACTTTCGTGGGTTGCAGTAAGAGCCATCTACATGTCTTCTGTCTCTACTAGCACACACCACGCTCCATCCTCCATAGAACAGTCGGGGGGTTTTCCTAATTCAGACCAGTCACTCCCTTGCTAAATAGTGCTTGATGGCTTTTTCATTGTAACCAGAATAAAATCCAAACTTCTTACCATAGCTTAAAGGCTTTATATAACTTGATCTTCCCTAATTTGTTTTTTTTTTTCATGTCCCTTGAATTCAACAAGCACCTGAATCTCAGGTCTTTGCATCTACTTCTCCTTCAACTTTTTGTCGAGCAAATCCCAGATTCTATCAACTCCCATTTCTAAAATGTACTCCATCATCTCCTACTCCCTCGCTGTGCTTTATTTCCTCTCCTCATAGAATTTATATCACCATATATAACTTAGATTTCTTTGCTTACTTTTTTCCCCACTTACTAGAATGCAAGCTCTATGAATGTAGGGACCCCATGTGTTGTTACTATTGTTGTTATTCATTGCTGTATGCTTAGGCTCAGCAGAAAGTCATACTCATTGAGCTAGTAGTGAACACAGGGAATTATGCAAAGCTTCCCTATATTTCTACTTCCCCAAGCATCAAAGGTTCTGCTGAGACTTCCGAGTGTTCCCTTGGGGTGTTCAGTCTTTGCATTTTTTAGTTATTAGATTTTGATTTTTTACATCATATATATTTTTACTTATATATACAAAGGTACACATGTACACTTGTACTATATAAACACAGAAGCATGCACATACATGCAGACACTCAAACATTACTAATCTGTATGCTAGCTGAGTATTACCAATTGAGTTTCTCAATATGAGGGAGGCTGTTTGTGGCCAGCCCAATTCACTCTTATTGTCTCTCACCAACGGCAAACTCTGCTTTCCAGGAGGCGTCTTCTTTTCCAATGTTGTGCTCCACCATCAAAGCAGACAATTAATGGCAATTTCCATCTGTGAGTGAGATGCTGTCTTGGCAGAATCCAAGAGCTCATGACAAGTCCTGATAAAGTATTTTGTTCCAATAAAGAACTGTAAAGTTATTCCAGAGAAATGGTACATTGGCAAATAACAGATTCTGCTAGTGCCAAGAGAATATAGTCATCATTCATTTATCTATCCACTCATTAGGCAAAATAAATGTGGAAGCCATGCCAGAGCGAAAAGTAAGTTATTCATTCAACAAACATTTATTTAATTAAAATACTAAGTGCCAGGATCTGTTCCAAAGTAGATGAAACAGATGAAGTTTTACTTTCATGAACTTTAAAATCTAAGGGGATGGGACAAATAAAGAAGTGAATTTATAGCATGTTAGATGGTGATGGACAAGCTAAATGGAAGGAGTGCTAGGATAGGGTAGAGGCTTATTCTTGTTTTTATTTGTACAGGGTATTCAGGAAAGGCCTATAAAACTGTGACATGGCCAGGCGCAGTGGCACACGCCTGTAATCCCAGCACTTTGGGAGGCCAAGGTGGGTGGATCACCTGAGGTCAGGAGTTCGAGACCAGCCTGACTAACATGGTAAAACTCAGTCTTTACTAAATACAAAAAAAAAAAAAAATTAGCTGGCATGGTGGTGCATGTCTGTAATCCCAGCTACTCAGGAGGCTGAGGCAGGGAATCACTTGAACCCAGGAGGTAGAGGTTGCAGTGGGCTGAGATCATGCCATTGCACTCCAGCCTGGGAAACAAGAGTGAAACTCCATCTCAAAAAAAAAAAAAAAGTGACATTTCTTCAGGGTTTTGGAAACATGGGAGAACAAGCCATGTAGACATTTGAGTAATGAGAATTCCAGGCAGACAGATTACAGTAAGGACAAAAGTCTCGAGCAGTCATGCGAGCAACATGTTCAAAGAACATCAAGGAGGGTGGTGTGGCTGAATCAGGGTGAACGAGGAGGTGCACACTGGAGATGAGGACGGAGAGGCAGCAAGGGCCAGATTGTACAAGGTCTTATAGGCCTTTTGGAACTTGAGCTCTGATTCTGAGCAAGATGGAAAGCCACTGGAGGGTTTTCAGTAGATAGGCGCATATGTGCCTCTTATGTTTTAAGAGGAATACTGCAGCTGCTAGGGAGCTATAGACTTGGGAGAGAGGGAGATCCAAGGGCAAAAACAGAAACAGAGAAAGCATTTAGAAAGTCGTTGCACCAATGTAATGAGAAATGATGGTAGCTTGGGCTAGGGTGTCACACTATAGCCTTTACTCATGCCCAGATCACTTGAATGGCTCCTCCTCTGTGGTCCTAAAGCACTGAGGAAAGGCCTTGTTAAAGTACTTCTCAATTTGCATTATAACCCTTAGTTTAGTTGTCTATTTCCCTAACTGATTTAAAGCTCTTCAATTTAAAAAGATAGGTTCTAGCTGCCTTTCATATATTAGGCGCAAACAAATAACAAGCCCAAAATATGTAAAGCATAATACAAGTCAATTAACTTATTAGGAAAATAAGCAGTACAATGCAATTGCATGATATTTATGTATAACTTACACAAATTCAGCTTTCAATACTCTTAGGGAAAAAATGAGAGGGAGTAGGATATTTCGTTGTTGTTGTTTCTGAGACAAGGTCTTGCTCTGTCTCCCAAGCTGAAGTATAGTGATACAATCATGGGTCACTGCAGCCTTGAACTCGTGGGCTCAATGGACCATCCTGCCTCAGCCTCCCGAGTAGCTGGGACTACAAATGTGCTCCACCATGCACGCTAATTTTATTTTCTATTATTTTGTAGAAATGGGAACTCACTATGCTGCCCAGCTGGTCTTGAACTCCTGGCCTTGAGTGATCCTCCTGCCTCAGCCTCTCAAAATGCTGGAATTACAGGTGTCAGCCGTTGTGCCTGGCCTGAGAATTTCCTATGTACCACATAACCCTTTTCCTCATTCCAAGTAGACCTGACTTTCATGTCTCCTGGAAAGGGTTGTCTCAGAAGAAATACAAAGAAAATCAACAATGCTAACTCCTAACTTTGGAGCTTTCAAGCACCCTAATTTCGGAGTAGTTTAAAAGCCTTATCCAGGCCAAATTTGATTATAAGCATTTTTTAACCTCATGTGTCAATTTCAGAATATAATGTCCACATAAGCCAATCCTATTGTGCCCCCTCATTAGAGACCTCTGTTACTCCATACATCCAGGGCCTCCCTGTAATACTTGCCAAAGATCCATAGACCCTGACTATTAGATCCTGGCTTCCTTCCAAGGTCTTTCAGCTCCAAGATAAGTATGGTTAATACAGTCAGAGAAGAGAGGCCCCCAGATGAGATGTAGTCCATTATCAAAGCCTAAGGGACAAAGATTTAAGAAGACAATATGATCCCCAAGTAGAAAAGTGAGAATCTTTATTCAACAGATGGCATTATCCATCCTTTAGAGTTAACTAAGAAGTAAACCATCCTTAAAAACTGTTTACATAAATACTGCTGGTGTGATTAAGATGTCTTTCCAAATTCCACCAGGGAACCATCAATCTAAGATGTAACTAATATAAAATAAACAGAAAATTTGGAAATTTTAACATATCATAAATCATGAAGTAAATCATGACAAAATATTCTATTGATCAATAAAGAATTCTAAAAGAAGGACTCTTTGGAAAGTGACAAAAGTTTGTCACTCCAAAGGCATTCCTTTTCCTGACATACAAAATTCTCAACAACTTGGTCCCCAGCTACCTTGACCACACATAAAGATCCTCTCTTCTCTTAGAATACACTCACTGTCACTAATACAGTGCAATCTGCAGAATCTTGCTCCATGTATCTGAATCTCAACTACACGTCAAAACCTATTTATCTGTATTTACTTATTTTCACTAGTCTACCCTTCCATGTTCTGCTTTGTGAAGCTGGGGCACTCTGTATTGGAATAGGATGGTTCAGTGTATTTTTCTACAAGCTAAATAAACTACCTCTAAAATGGACCAGCACCTCGTGCTCTGATCTCGTAACTCAAACGTTAGACAAACTGCCTCAAGCTGACCACAAGCTAATTCAGATGAATGAATGAGTGTCACAGGTATAAGGAAATGTCTACTGTGGATAATCTGTACATTTTTAATTTTCTAGAATAGTGCCCAATAGCAATATAAAATAAGTTGCATATATAATTATAAATTTTCTAGTGGCTACATTTTTAAAAAGTAAAAAGAAGCCCGTGATGTTAGTTTTAATAATACATTTTCCTTAATCTAATATATCCAACATTTTATCATTTCAACATGTAACTAACATAAGAAATTTTTTGTAAGATCCTTCACTTTTTCGGTATTAAGTCTTCAATATACAGTGTGATTTTAAACTTATAACACACCTCAATTCAGACCAGGCACATTGCAAGTGCTCAGCAGCCAGATGTGGATTGTGGCTACTGTACTAAACAGCAAAGCTCTGGAATGATTTTCTACCATGATATTCTGATGCATTACTAAGTCACTAGTAAATTTCCATTAGTCTGAAAAATAATTCCTCGCTTTCTGATAATACTTGGTGAAGAGGTAGTGAGGAAGTGGAACATAATGACTATAATCATGGGCTTGGAACCCATTAGAATGTGGATTTTAATCCCAGTTCCAAACCCAAATCAGCAGCATGGCCTTAGGAAAGCTATCTTTGTGCTTTAGATTCTTTCCGCTGACCAGCCCCACCCCAATCCCCCACCCAAGCCCCATCTCATCCACAATGACAGTGTAGTATTTATCTCCTAGAGTTACTGTGAGGACTGAATTAGTTCCTGCAAGTAAGCACTTAGGACACTTATAGTAAATATATATTATATATATATTATATATTATATATTGCTTATAGTTTATATATAATATATATAATATATAATATATAATATTGCTTATAATATTATATATTATATATATAGCTAAGCTATAAATATATAGCTTAGCATATAGTAAATGCTCAATTAATGTTGACAATTATTATTAGCTAAAATCGATGCTCTGAGGCTGTAGCACTGAGGGCTAGACTGTAGCTAAAGTGATTCCATAGCGGTACAGGCAGCTACCTTAACAAGGCCCAGGCTCAAAAAACCCAATGATTGTCAAGGTGTCATACTTGGTTCTTTGGGGCTTTTATGTCCTCAAAAAAAGTATCAGATGTTTGTGCAGGTGCTCACATCTTCCCTGCACCAAACTTCCCACTGCTGATACTTCGTGATGCTGGCAGGCTTAATCCATCCATGAACTAAACAGAACAGTGAATGGACAGACAATAGGAACAGAATCCACAGGCATAGAAAGCCAGTTTCAGTTTGGTTTTGGCAAATCCAGCCCAATTTTTAGCACTGGAATGAACGAACAAACGAGTATCAGTCGGCCGGGCACAGTGGCTCACGCCTGTAATCCCAGCACTTTGGGAGGCTGAGGCAGGTGGATCACGAGGTCAAGAGATTGAGATCATCCTGGTCAACATGGTGAAACCCCGTCTCTATTAAAATTACAAAAATTAGCTGGGCATGGTGGTGGCACTCGCCCATAATCCCTGCTACTGGGGAGGCTGAGGCAGGAGAATTGCTTGAACCCAGGGGGCAGAGGTTACAGTGAGCCAAGATCGCACCACTGGACTCCAGCCTGATGACAGAGCAAGACTCCCGTCTTAAAAAAAAAAAAACAAAAAAAAAAAACGGAGTATCAGTCATGCCATGAAGAAAAACTTTCTTGATCTTCTACATGTCTTTTCCCCAGAGTGGCTTCTCATCTCCTTCACTGATAAGAGAACATACGTGGGGTGCGAATGGGAAATTAAACAGGAGACCTTCTTTTCCAAAAAAACAATTTCTGAAAATTAGTCATCTGCTTTGGGAGGTGTAGTCATTTTCCTTTAGGCTCAAACAGTTTATAAAATAAACCAAGTCTGTTCCCCTCTGAAAATTCATTATCCAGGAATGATTGAGGTCCTAACAAATGAAAAATACTTCTGTTTCCTCTTCTGGCATTACCAAAGAACCTGAGATTTCCACAGAACAATTTAAAAACCACTGACCTGAAGTATTTCACTGATTTTGAAAACTGAAAATATGGAGAGGGTCTTGCTGTAAAGATTCAAGCAAATCCCAATCCTGATTCCTACTTATTTCTATTTTTTCTCTTATGGTATCTGTGCCCATAGGGATAAGGGTTTTCAAGAACATTTTGCAAATCTGGAAGCAAAGCCATTTGTCCAAAACACCTGCACGTGGATTCTAACTCCTGCTCCAGACAAAGATGTGGCCTTGCTATGCTACATTTGCATCAAGAACCGACAGATTCCAGTGTTCAAAAACAATCCTTTAAATGGGCACGCATCGACTATCAGTGTCAGTTATTTTAGAATGTGACATAAGCCCCAAGCACATAAGACTGTGTCATAGAAAGAACTGAGCTTTCCAGAAAGATTTGGAAGGACTCAACCGCCATATGGACAGTGTCTCTATCAGCTGCTTGCTGCTCTGAAGGACTCCGGGTACCAAATGAAGCTGTTTTAGCGAATACTACATGTGTTCCTTTCCTGTGTAGCCACCATGTTTCTGATAATACTGTTATCCCTGGGTAATTAACTCAGAAATTAAATAAAGTGTGTGTTTATGGTCTCTTCCTGCAAATCCATAGCCCACTGAAAATATCAGGGTATCAATTTAGGTTGCATTTCCTCAAATTGTAGACCCGCTGGTTCAGGAGGTAGACCAGACATCTCAGGCAGAAACCAACCAGGGTAACCAGGTCCTCGAGGTAGAGTCTTAAGCCCAGGAAAGTCACTTAATGACATCTGAAAAGGAGAGGGACAGCAACAGGCAAAAACTACAAAAACTGTTCAGTTGTTTGTTCCAGTTGATAAAATCAAACCAGTCTACTTTCAGTTGCTATAAGTCAAAGAACTAATTTAAATGAGCTAGAAGACTGCATTCATGTACAAGCTGGGAAAGGGAGTAGCAGGAAAAAAAGGAGTCAAATTCTGAACTCAGATTCCACTGGCAAAACCAGTCTTTATGTTAGTATTTCAAATGCAGCCAATCCAAAATTCTGAATCACAGTTTCTGCTCAATAACCTGTCATCTCTTACTTTTTTAAGGGTTACAATATGTATTTTTTTCAGTAATAAATAGAATAGGTGCTTCTTTTCTTTATTTAACTTTTAAGTTCGGGGGTACAAGTGCAGGTTCGTTACCCAAGGAAACTTGTGTCATGGGGGTTTGTTGTACAGATTATTTCATCACCCAAGTATTAAGCCTAGTACTCATTAGTTATTTTTAATGATCCTCTCCCTCTTCCCACCCTCTGTCTTCCTACAGGCCCCAGTGTGTGTTGTTTCCTTCTATGTGTCCATGTGTTCTCATTATTTAGCTCCCACTTATAAATGAGAATATGCAGTATTTGGTTTTCTGTTCCTGTGTTAGTTTGGTAAGGATAAGGGTCTCCAGTTCCATCCATGTCTCTGCAAAAGATATGATCTCATTCTTTTTTATGACTGCATAGTATTCCATGGTGTATATATTTTGTCTTCTCTAATACTTGATTTTGATGTAACCATGCTAATGAGTATGTAGTGGTATTACATGGTGTTTTAATTTACACTTACTTCATGACTATCATATTTGAACATCTTTTCCTATGTTCACTGGCCATTTGAATCTACTCACTTGTGATGTATCTGTTTAACCTGATTAAGTCTCTTGTAAATTTAAAGAAAAAACACTGATTTTTTTTTCTGTCAGTGTTTTATAAGAGTTCTTTATATATTTTGGGTCATGAGTTGTAGTTATATATATTGCAATATCTTGTTGTAGCTTATATATATTGCAAATATCTTCTGCCACTCTGGAACTTACTTCTTACTCTGTTGGTGGTATTCTTTCATATGCTTAATTATAATGTAATTTTCAGTTCTTCCCTTTATTTTTCTTGTATTTATATTGGTATTTTAAATTAATTAATTTATTTAAATAGCTTTTGGGTACAAGTGGTTTTCTGATACATGGATGAGTTATATAGTGGTGAAGTTTCAGATTATAGTGCACCCATACATTAGTGTACACTATACCTAATGTGTAGTTTTTATCCCTAGCTTCCCTCCCACTCTCCTCCTTCTGAGTCCCTAAAGTCCATTATATCACTCTGTATGGCTTTGTGTACTCATAGCTTAGCTCTCACTTATAAATGAGAACATACAGTTTTTGTTTTTCCACTCCTATGTTACTTCACTTAGAACAATGGCTTCCAGCTCCATCCAAGCCACTGCAAAAGACATTATTTCATTCCTTTTAATGGCTGAGTAGTGTTGCATGGTGTATACATATCACATTTTCTGTATCCACTCATTAGTCACTGGGCACTTGGATTGGTTCCACATCTTTGCAATTGCTAATTGTGCTGCTATAAACATACCCATGCAAGCGTCTTTTTCATATAATGACTTTTTTCCTTTGGATAGATACTCAGTAGTGGGATTGCTAGATTGAATGGTAGATCTACTTTTAGCACTTTAAGTAATCTCCATACTGTTTTATATAGAAATTGTATTGCTTTACATTCCCACCATGAGTTTCCTTATCCCCACATTTACACCAACAACTACTGTTTTTTGACTTTTTAATAATGGCAATTCTTGTGGGAGTAAGGTAGTATCTCATTGTAGTTTTAATTTGCATTTCTCTGATTAGTAATGTTGAGCATTTTTTCTATGTTTGTTGACCATTTATATATCTTCTTTTAAGAAATGTCTATTTATGTCCTTTGCTCGTTTTTTTGCTGTTGCTGTTTCGGTTTTTTTTTTTTTTTTTTTTTTTTAACGGAATCTTGCTCTGCCGCCCAGGCTGGAGTGTAACGGCACGATCTCAGCTCACTGCAACCTACGCCTCTCAGTTTCAAGTGATTCTCCTGCCTCAGCCTCCTGAGTAGCTGGGATTACGGGTGCATGCCACCACACCCGGCTAATTTTTGTATTTTTAGTAGGGGCCAGATTTCACCATGTTGGCCAGGCTAGTCTCGAACTCGTGACCTCAGGTGATCTGCCTGCCATGACCTCCCAAAGTGCTGGGATTACGGGCATGAGCCACGGTGCCTGGCCCTTTGTTCACTTTTTAATGGGATTTTTTTTTTCTTGCTGATTTGAGTCTGGATATTAGTCCTTTGTTGGATGCGTAGTTTGCAAATATTTTCTCCCATTCTGTGGGTTGTCTGTTTACTTTGCTGATTATTTCTTTTGCTGTGCAGAAGCTTTTTTAGTTTAATTAGGTCCCATTTATTTATTTTTGTTTTAGTTACATTTGCTTTTGGGGTCTTTGTCATGAGTTATTTGCCTAGGCTGATGTGTAGAAGAGTTTTTCCAACTTTGTCTTCTAGAATTTTTGTAGTTCCAGGTCTTATATTTAAGTCTTTGACCCATCTGGAGTTGATTTTTGTATAAGGTGAGAGATGGGGATCCAGTTTCATTGTTCTACATGTGGCTTGCCAGTTTTACTAGCACCATTAATTAAATAGGGTGTTCATTCCCCAATTTATGTTTTTGTGTGCTTTGTCAAAGATCAGTTGGCTGTACATTTTTGGCTTTATTTCTGGGTTCCCTATTCCATTCCATTAGTCTATGCGTGTACTTTTATACTAGTACCATACTAGTTCTTCCCTTCAGAGTTAGTACTTTTCATGCCCTGCTTGTGAATTTTTGTCCATGAAGATTTGCATCTGTTTACTTCTAGATGCTTTCCCATTTTGCCTTCTACATTTAAATCTACAATTCACTTAGATTTGGTTTATGTGTATGGTATGAGGCAGAAGTTAATATCCATTTTTTTTCACAAAAGTATCCCGTTGACCAAGAACTATATATAGAAAGATTATACTTTCCCTTCTGTCATGCAGTAGCACCTTTGATATAATTCATGTCTACACATGTGTGGGCCAGTTTCTGGACTCTCTGTCCACCTGATCCATTTATCTAGTTTAATGCCAACATCTTACAGTTTAAGCATTTGGAAGAATTCATTTGTGAGTCCATATACCCAAGAGTTCTCCTTGAAAGAAAGTTTCATTTTCAAATTCAATTTCTTTGATAGATTTTCCATTTCTTCTTCTGACAGTTTTTCTCATCATCCCTATTTTTTACCACTTTCCTAAGAACTCTAATTCCATTTACCCTCTTCCCAATTTTCTGACACGTTTTTATTTTAAGATATTTTACATATATTTAAAACCCATCAGATATTATAATTTTATACTCTCAATAATTCTTTACATTTACAAGTTTTATTGCTGTTCATCCTTTCTTGTACTTCCATGGTTCCACCTGGGATCATGTTACTTCTGCTTAAATAACTTATTTTAGTATTTCTTTTAGAGCCAACAATAAATTTTCTCATTTTTTGGTTTGTCTGAAAGCATATTTCTTTTTTATTTTTTAAAGACTATTTTCACTGATTGTAGAATTCTAAAACAGGGTGCAATTATTTTCTTTTAGCATTCCGAATATGTTTTCTTGTCTTTTGGTGAGCATCATTTATCTTAGGAGGTCAACTTCAATTCTTATTGTTTCTTCCCTGATGTTAATGCATCTTTTTCTCTGGTTGCTTTTTAGAGTTTCTCTCTGTTATGTTTGTACGAGCTGAACTAAAGTGTTCTAAGATGTCCTAAGGTGTTCTTTAGTATTTATCCTGCTTGTTCTTCCTGACAATTATTAATCAGAGGCTTGTTGTCTTTTTTCCATTTTGGAAAATTCTCAGTGAACTGATTTCAACTATTATTTATTCCTTATTCTTTCTCTCTAGTCCTCTGACCTTAATTCACTGTATATTTGACCTTTTCCTATGTCGCATATGTATTTTCTTCTCTTTTCTGATGTTTTCATCTTTGCCTCTCCAATCTTGTATTTTCTATAATCTGTCTTCTAGATAATAATCTTCTATAATCTGTCTTCTAGATAATAATCCTCTCTTTAGCTATGTCTTATGTTCTTAAACATATCTACTGAGTTCTCAATTTTCGCTATTATGTTCTTCAATCATTTGATACTTTTATCTTGATCCCAGTTCTCAGCCACAGTTCTCTATCCTGTCCTGGATATTTAGTACAGTTATTTTAAAGTCTATTTTTGATGACTCTAACATATGGTTCCTCTATAGGTTTGCTTCTAGCATTAATTTTTTCTCCTAGTTTTTGGTAATTGTTTTATCTCCTGGTATACCTGGCAATAGTTAATTAACTGCTAGACCCTGTGTATAAAAACAAAAAATAATAATTTGAGGCTCTAAGTAATGTTATCTCTTCCAGGAAGGAAAATATTTTTGCTTCTGGCAAAAAATAGTGGTAGATCTTCTTAATCCATTCCAAAACTGAACTGATTCGAAGTTATGTTTCTATCTTTGTAGGAATTGGTTGATTTGTGTTAGCTCTTCTTATTCCTAGGTGATATCCCTTCAAGGATCACAAATGAAAACCTGGGGTATTTATCAGGGCCTTTCTCATTGGATAGATCCAGACTCTGTTTTTGTCCCCCAGCTCCCTAAGACAACTGAAAGTTTGACTCAAGTTTTCGGCCTCTTTGACACCACTCTCTGCTTAACTTCTTGGAAATGTCCTGCAGGGAGAATGTATCCGGAGTTTTAATCCCACCTCTTTGTGGTCCTCTTCTCTTTTCTTGGGATCTTGGTGTCAAGTCCTCTCTGCTTTGGTGGATTCATGATGCCTTCAGATTGATCATTTTATGCTCTGTCCAGATTTTTCTAGTTGTTCTTAGTGACAGGGTCACTCCGGTACAAGCTTATCCATCATAATTAGAAATCTCCCATAGTATTTTAAATATCTTTGTAATATAACATGTTTTGTACTTCCTCAAATCACTATAATTATTTTCATCCAACTTGCCAATATTTCTAACTGGTCTGAGGAAGAAACCATGAAGGAAGAAGCCATTCAGTATCAATTTTGGATCCCTATGGCTAGCACAGTGCTTAACACATAATAGATATTTAATATACGTTGGCTAAACTGAACTGAATTAAAATGGAGACAGATACAATGAGAGTATCACCACAGGAAAAATGTCTTTCTAGCTTCTTAACACTATTTGAAGATGAGATGACATTTTCTCATAAAAATTATATGCTTATAATAATTTTTAGCCTTTAGTTCAACCACTCTTTCTATGTACTTGAATTTTTAAAATGTCCACACCATGCTATGATTTCTTTCTGTGTATTTCTGCATCTCTCTCTCCATCTTCCTCTTTTCAGTCATTGAATACAGGACACATTTATAATATAAATTGTTATCACAGTTAAAATATTTAGAACTTAATAGAAGAATATATACAGTGGGCCCTCTATATTTGTGGGTTCCATGGATTCAAACAAACACATATAAAAATATTCAGAAAAAAATTGCATGTGTACCGAGTACAAACAGACTTGTTTTTCTTGTCATGATTTTCTAAACAATACAGGACAAGAGCTATTCACATAGCACTTACATGCTATTAGGTATTATAAGTAATCTGAGATGATCTGAAGTATACCGGAAGACGTGCGTTGGTTACATGCAAATACTCTACCACTTTGAATCAGGAACTTGAGCATCTGTAGATTTTAGCATCCAAAGGAGGTCCTGGAATAAATCTCCCATGTTCCCCATGAGTATGAGAGACAACTGTATATATATACAGTATATTATATATACTGTATATATACATATAAGATATATATATGTAATATATAATATACATATAACATACATACTATGTACTGTATATACATATAGTACATACATATTATGTACACTATATATTATGTACGTATTTTAGATACTATATATACATATAAAATATGTGTAGATACACAATGCATATGCATATATACACAATATAAAATATGTAATTATACATATATTTATATAGTCTTAGATTATAGATTAGTCATTCTTAATGTTACTTTTCAAGTTAAATGTAGAGAAATAGAAATCCTTCTATTTGGCTGTAGAATCTCATGTACTTAAACATCACATTGACTCAAAAGCTGATGGTAACTAGACAATGGATTTGAAACAGGAGAGGGATATCTTCTACCTGAGCATCATTTTATCTCCAACACTTAGCAGAGTGCCTGACATATGGAAGTGTTTAATACGTGGTTATTTGATAAATTAATCAATGAATGCTCAGAAGTTTACTCGAGCTCAATAATTCAACGATTTCAATGTTTCCATCCTTGTCAAACTACCGCTTCGGGTTTTCTATAAGGCCATTGTAGCATTGAACCTCACTTCCCAGTCACAAATAAAGGAAGCAAAGCTAGCATCACTCTTGGAAAAGAAATAAATCTCAACACACTTATTCTGAAAAATTTAGTAGCTT